>NC_080164.1:94732008-95043680 GCF_950295315.1 Erinaceus europaeus
AAGAATATTGCAGATGAAGATTTGGGGTCTCTATTTTGGAAAAAAGCTAGTAGGTGTATTTTAGGTATATTCCAAGGGGCCTATGGTTTTATTAGTTTTTGCCTGAGCCTGAGGTCTAATATGCAGGTAGACCCAGGTTATTGTCAGGGGAGATGGTGTCATAGTTAGCAAAAAGGACTGGAAAGCTAGATCAGGGAAGAGAGTAGCTCCCAAATATGGGAAAAGTGTATAAATATTGTTAACTGTAAACCAAATCAATTTGACCTGGGGCCCATATTCAGCACAGGAGCTTATGTAACCTCTGCATCACTGTAGGTCTGAGCTCTCATTCTGTGGTCATAGCTAGGAACATTCCAGTCTGCACTTATTTCAAAACCCATCTTCCTCGGGTAGTAGGTAGAGTATATTGTCCAACCTTCCTTTAAGAATGGAACACCCCCTACCATTGTTAATCCACACTGAGTGCAAGGACCTATAGGGACCCACAAAGGGGTCCATTATGTTTTTCCTCATGGAGATGACCAGTGACAGTGGCAAGAGGGATCTGTTAGAAGTCTAGGTCCATTATGCCTGTGTGGGAATTGCCGTGCTCCCTGACTAGGGACTCAGGTGATGGGGTGGCCTCAAAATGACTAAAGAGTCAACATTAAAGTATGCCAGTCTCTTGCCCTTATTCAGCTTTTGTAGTCCTTACTTTGACAAGGTTAACTTTGGAGTGATTTTGGGAAGTGTAATAGAAGGTAGGTGAGGGGGGTTTATCTATGTCTAAGTAGAAACTATTTCATTAGGTACTTTATGGTGTCATTTTAGGTCTTTCTACTTGCTTGCTTATTTTATTGACTCACTGAAACCAATTGCGTGCTTTTTTAAATTTTTTTTTTATTTAAGAAAGGATTAATTAACAAAACCATAAAGTAGCAGGGGTACAACTCCACACAATTCCCACCACCCAATCTCCATATCCCACCCCCTCCCCTTTTTTTAAGGTACATATTCCCCCCTAACTTATGGATACATGTGTACATATGCCCTATTTCATGGGTCCTGGTCTATATGTACCTTTTGAGGTTTTCTTAAGAAGTGCATCATCTGAAATGAAATTAAGCAGTCATACGAGCTAGAAAAGGTCCATGCAGACTAATGATTGACATTCAATGCCTGATGTCTCTGAACACAGTGAAGCATGCCGAGGTGGTACTGGTTGCACTGCTTAGGTTGGGATCAGCAGATACAGCATCAGTTGGTATGCATTGAGCTTAGCATGCAGGAAAGTGACCTCCATCCTACATGTTCAAAGCCTGGGAGAAATGCATGCTTTATAGAGAAAGGGGAAGTTTCCTGCTGTCTAAAGGTTTCAGAAGGTAATATATAGTTATTGCTATAACCAAATTATTTTGTAAATGAGTTTACTTTCAAAAACCCATTGTTAGGATTTGCTGTATCATACAAGAGCTCACCATAATTTATGCCTTTTTATCCTATTTCCATATAGCTCTATCATACAAACTAATGCCACAAATTGCTTCTGTTCTCCCTGATCTAAGTTTTTAGGAGATTTAATATTTCAAAGAATAAGCCATTATTATAAATGTATCAACAATTTGAGCCCACTGATAAAATCCAATTTCACTACCACTTTGAATTTTTAGGTGTATAGATTAAAGGAACATATACTCAGAGCTATGGTAGTGTGTAAGACATTCAAATCACTTTCCCCTGTTGTATTAACTAAATAGTAATTTATGAGAATATAAGCTAGTAGGAGTGTATAGTAACACCATTTCCACTACTAAAGATCTGTGTCCCTCCCTCCTAACCCCTAAGTAAAGCTGACCTACTACCCTCTCCCTCCACTCAGATATTTACTTTGGTGCCTTACTTCAAACTCAGTCAAATCTTGCTTTGGATTTACCTTTCTATTCTTCTTTCTCAACATCTGTTTATGAGTAGGATCATCCCATACGCCTCTTTATCTTTCTTTTTTTTTTTTATTTCATTATTGGGGAATTAATGTTTTACATTCCACAGTAAAGTCTTCATCTTTCTGACTTAGCTCACTTACCATAATTCCTTCTAGCTCCATACAAGATGGGTCAGAGAAGGTGGGTTCATTGTTCTTAATAGCAGAGTAGTATTTCATTGTGAAGATATACCATAGCTTTCTCAGCCATTCATCTGTTGTTAAGCATATGGATTGCTTCTAGGTTTTATCTATTACAGATTGTGCTGCTATGAGAATAGGTATATACATATCTTTTTGGTTTGGCATTATGGAGTCCTTAGGATATATCCCTAGGAGAGAAATTACTGGGTCATATGGGAAACCTATCTGTAGCCTTGTGAGGGTTCTCCAGATCACTCTTCACAGGGGTTGGGCCTATTTACATTCACACCAGAAGTGTAGGAGGGTACCTTTGTCCCCCACAACCTCTCCAGCATTTGTTGCTGTTGTCCTTTCTGATGTATGCTATTCTCACAGGGGTGAGGTGGTATCTCAATGTTGTCTTTATTTGCATTTCTCTGACAATCAGTGATCTGGAGCAATTTTTCATGTGTTTGTTAGCCTTTTTGATCTCTTCTGTAGTGAATGTTCTGTTCATATCCTCTGCCCATTTTGGATGGGGTCATTTGCCTTTTTGTTGCTAAGTTTGGTGAGTAATTTGTATATTTTGGTTATTACTCTCCTGTCTGATCTATAGCATGTGCATATCATCTCCCATTCTGTGAGGGGTCTCTTTTTGTGATGGTTTCTTTGGCTGTGCAGAAGCTCTTCAATTTGATGTAGTTCCATTGATTGGTTTCTGTCTTAGTCTTCCTTGCAATTGGGTTTGTGTCATCAAATGTATCCTTGAGGTTTCGGTGGGAATTTTTCCTAATAATGTTTTCCTCTAAGTATTTGATAGTTTCTTATCTAACTTTCAGGTACTCAATCTATTTGGATTTGACTTTTGTCTGTGGTGAGAAGTGGTTCAGTCTCATTCTTCTGCATGTTTCAACCCAGTTTTCCCAGCACCATTTATTGAAGAGAGCCTCCTTACACCATTTAATAAATTGGGCCCCTTGATAAAAAATTAGATGTCCATAGGTGTGGGGACTTGTTCTAGGTATTCAATTCTGTTCCCCTGGTTGGTGTACCTATTTATGCTCCTGTACCAAACTTCTTTGATTATGATGACCTTATAGTATAGTTTGAGATCTGGGAGTGTGACACCTCCATTTCTGTTTCTTTTCCTCAAGATTGTTTTGGTGATTCTTGTTCTTTTCTGGTTCAAGATAAATGATTGTAATTTTTGTTCTAGTCTCTTAAAGAAATTTGTTGGGACTTTGATGGATATCACATTGAATTTGTATGTGGCTCCGGGGAGAATACTCATTTTGATGATATTAATTTTTCTAATCCATCAGCATGGGATATCTTTCTATTTCTTGGTATTATTTTATATTTCTTTGAATAATGACTAATAGTTTTTAGTATAAAAGTCTTTCACTTCTTTGGTCAGGTTTATTCCTAGGTATTCTATTGATTTTGCTGCATCAATGAATGGAGTGATTTCTGGATATCCTCCTCTTCAAACTTAGTGTTTGTATAAAGAAATACCACTTATTCACTGATTTTTGTACATTAATTTTATAGTCTGACACCTTGCTACATTGTCTAATAATTTCCAATAACTTTCTACAAGATTATTTAGGTTTTTCTAAGTATATTATTATGTTATCTGCAAATAGTGAGAGTTTGACTTCTTCACTTCCAATCTGCATTACTTTAATTCCTTTCTCTTTCCTGACTGCTATGGTGAGAACTTCCAATACTATGTAGAAGGGTAATGGTGATAATGGACAGCCCTGGCAAGCCCCCGATCTGAGGGGGAATGCTTTCAGCTTCAGTCCATTGAGTATAATATTGGCTGTAGGTTTGCTATATATGGACTCCACTGTCTTGAGGAATTTTCTATCTATTTCCTGTTTTTTTTTTTGGAGTGTTTTGAGCATGAATGGGTATTGGATTTTGTCAAAATATTTCTCTGCATCTATTGAGATAATCATGTGTTGTTGTTTTTTTTAATTGGTCTGCTGAATAACACTGATTGACTTACGTATATTGAACCAGGTTTGCATTCCTGGAATAAATCCCACTTGGTCATGGTGAACAAAGTTTTTGATACACTGTTGTATCTTGTTGGCTAGGATCTTCGTCAGTATTTTGGCATCTATGTTCATCAGAGATATTAGTCAGTAGTTGTCTTTTTGTTTTGTCCCTATCTGCTTTTATTATGAGTTATGTCAGCTTCATAGAAGGTGGAAGGGAATATTCCTGTTTCTCTGATTGTTTGGAAGAGATTTAGAAGTATAGGCATTAACTGTTTCCTAAAGGTTTTGTAGGATTAGTTTGTAGGGGGCCAGGTGGTGGTGCACCTGGTTAACCACACACATTACAGTGTGCAAGGATCCAGCTTCAAGCCTCTGGTCTCCACCTGTAGGGGAAAAGCTTCATGAGTAGTGAAGCAGGTTGTAAGTATCTCTCTGACTCTTTCCCTCTCTATTTTCCCCTCCCCTCTCAATTTCTCTCTGTCTCTATCTGATAAATAAATAAATAAATAAATAAATAAATAGATATTAAAAGTGATTAGTTTGTAAAGCCATCGTGTCCTGGACTTTTATTGTCGGGAAGATTCTTAATAACTGCTTCATGGAGCAGAGCCAAGATGGTGACTGAGAAGGAGCTACTGGCCTGAGTACCAACAACAACTGCTGGAAACAGTAGGATTTGTTGCCTTCAGCAGGACAGTGAATTTGGAGTCCTAGCTGTGACACCAAGGGGGTGAATATAGCCCAGTTTGGGTTAGAATATAGAGGAAAAAAGAAAGGAAAACTTTTTTTTATTCCCAAAGCGCACCCCAACCCCCCCCAACCAGACCCTGGGTGCCAGAGAGCTGCTCCTAGCAGGCTTCTTTGCTAAGTTTTTTTCTTTACCAAGATTCCTATAACCAACAGGGGTTCCATTCCAATTCTATTCATTTCTGAAACCCTTGGCCCTTTTTATTCCATCTAAGTGGCCAATTGGATCTACAAAAGGGAAAGACTGCCCTGAGGTGTTTTTGTTGTTGTTGTTGTTTATTTGTTTGTTTTGCTTTCTCAACAATCAGCTGCATCTTGCTCGGGCATCTTGAGGCAATCTGGGACAGGTTTTTTACCCTGCTCTACTTTATTATTAATATTATATAAAGGTGTATCCCTTTCCCCCCTCCTTTAGGTTGACCAGAATTAACTCTTACTGTATTTTCCATTGCCAGGGGACTGGGCTTCTTATCCACTGCGAGAGGAACTTGTTTCACTACTCCTACCTTCTCTACCCAATCTCCCCTTCTCTATACACCTAGCTAATTAAAAATATAATAAAATAAAATTAAAAATTAAAAAATTAATGAAATAACTTTCCTTTCACTGCTCTTTTATTTCAGTTCTTTTTAATTTTTTTCTTTTCTTTCTCTTGTCTTTTTTTTTTTTTCTCTTCTCATCCTTTCTTCCTCCTTATTCGGCTTTCTGATTTCACTGATATTCATTTGTGAATTATTTTGGGGAAGAAATCTGACTCAGAGTAGACTATGTGTGTGTCTCTGCTCTACTTCTCTTTCTTCTCTTGCTACCCCTAGAATATACAGTGGATAGTAGATTTGCATAATTGTCTATTCTTGCTATCCCTTTTTTCCTTTCTCTTTCTTCTTCACTTGGACTTGGTTGCCATTTTTTCACAGACTGGAGACATTGTGTGGCTAACTGGTATTGGTTAAACTGCTTCAATCCTTGTTTCAGTTGCTATTGTAGTTTCTGAGGTTGGTGATTGCATTTGTTGCAAAGGTATTTAGTATAGTGTTGCTTGTACTCAAAACACAACAACTGAGGAACAACAGAACATAAAAATAAGAAACACATTAATAAAAAAATGTGTATATTAAGAGCAAATAAAACTGCTACTACAATGAATGAAGACAAGAGACCAGCAGAAACTACAAATCAGCCAGAAGTAACTATAGAAAAGAAAAGTATGCAAGCAATAATAAACTTACTAATCACAGAAATGAAAACAACTTTGGAGGAATGGAATGGCAGTATTAGGAAAAAAATAGATGAGACCCTCAAGGAAAATACTGATTACCTTGAGGCAATAAGAGAACTGAAAGCTGAAATAGATGAACTAAAGCAAGCAGCTGAGGGAAGGGAAAGCAGACTAACAGAAGCAGAAAACATAATTAGTCAGACAGAGGATGAGCTACAGAAAACTAAGAAGGAGGTGAAAGAGATTGAGAGACAGTGAAAAAAAACAACAGAGACATATGGGATGATCTCAAAAGAAGCAAAATTCGTATAATTGGCCTGCCAGAGGAAGAAAGAGAGAAAAGGGATGGAAACATTCTAGAGGTAATTATAGAAGAAAGTTTCCCAGACCTGAACAACAGAAAGGACATTAAGATTCAAGAGGCCCAGAGAGTACCAAACAGAATCAACCTAGACCTGAAGACACCAAGTCACACAGTCACAATGAGAAGATAAGGATAAAGAAAGGATCCTAAAGGCTGCAAGAGAAAAAAAAGTCACATACAAGGGAAAACCCATAAGATTATCTGCAGACTTCTCCACTCAAACTCTAAAATCCAGAAGAGAATGGCAAGATATCTATCGAGCTCTGAATGAAAATGGGATTCAACCAAGGATAATATATCCTGCTAGACTTTCATTCAAACTATATGGAGGGATCCAAACCTTCTTAGATAAACAGTTAAAGGAGACAACCATCATAAGCCTACCTTGAAAGAGCTTCTAAAAGATCTCTTCAAAACAATAACTTCACTATACTTGACATATATCAGAGCAAATAAATATTTCTTGAACAATGGCACTATAATACATTAAATCCATAATATCAATAAATGTCGATGGCTTAAACTCACCCATCAAAAGGCACAGAGTGGGAGGATGGATCAGAAAACATAACCCAATCTTATGCTGCTTGCAGGAATCCCACCTGACCCAACAGACAAATACAGACTTAAAGTGAAAAGATGGAAAACTATCACACAGGCTAACTGACCACAAATAAAGGCAGGAACAGACATTCTCATCTAGACTTTAAATTAAATACAGTAATAAAAGATAGGCAAGGCCATTACATAATTAGAGGATCAATCATCCAAGAAGACTTAACAATTATTAACATCTATGCACCCAATGAGGGACCATCTAAATACATCAAGCACCTACTGAAAGAACTTCAAAAATACATCAATAGTAATACAATAATAGTGGGAGATTATAACACCCCACTCTCACACTTAGATCAACAAAGGAGAGAATCAACAAAGATACAAGAGAATTAAAAGAAGAGATTAACAGACTAGACCTCCTGGACATATTCAGAGTTCTTCAACCCAAAAAACTGGAATACACATTCTTCTCAAATACTCAACAACATATACTCAATGATATACCACATGTTAGGCCACAAAGACAGCATCAATGATTCAAGAGCATTGAAATAATCCGAAGTATCTTCTCAGACCACAGTGAAGTAAAACTAACATTTAACAAAAGCAGAAAAATATTAAAAAGACACAGAATTTGGAAACTAAAAAACATACTGCTTATGAACCACTGAGTCAGAACTATACAAAGGCAAGAAATTCAAATGTTCCTGGAAACAAATGAAAATGAAGACACAATCTATCAAAATATTTGGGACACAGCTAAAGCAGTATTGAGAGGGAAACTCAAGCCATACAATCATATATTAAACAACAAGAAAAAGCAAAAATAAATGACCTTACTGTACACCTCAAGGACTTAGAGGAAGAGGAATAAAGGAACCCGAAAGCAACCAGAAGGACAGATATCACTAAAATTAGAGCAGAAATAAACAAAATAAAAAATAAGAGAACCATAAAAAGATCAATGAATCCAAATGTTGGTTCTTTGAAAAATAAAAACAAAATTGCCAAACCCCTAGCCAGACTCACCAAACAAAAAAGAGAGAAGACTCAAATTCATAATATTGTAAACAATGGAGGAGATATCACAACTGACACCACAGAAATCCAGAACATCATGCGAAACTTCTATAAAGAACTATACGCAACCAAGCTAGAGAATCTGGAAGAAATGGAAAAATTCCTAGAAACATATGCACTTCTAAAACTGAATAAAAAGAACTACAAAACCTAAATGCACCAATCACAGACAAAGAAATTGAAACCATTATTAAGAATCTCCCCAACAACAAAAGTCCTGGACCAGATGGCTTCACAAACGAATTCTACAAAACTTTCAGAAAACAGTTAGTACCCATACTTCTTAAGCTTTTCCATAAGAAACAGGAACACTCTCTTCCACCTTCTATCAGGCCGAGATCACCCTGATACCAAAAATAGATAGGGACACAACAAAAAAGGAAAACTACAGACCAATATATCTGATAAACATAGATTCTATAATATTAAACAAGATCTTGGCCAACCGGATACAACAGCACATCAAAAAGATTGTTCATCACAACCAAGTGGGATTCATCCCAGGAATGCAAGGCTGGTTCAACATCTGTAAGCCAATCAATGTCATTCAGCACATCAATAAAAGCAAAGCCAAAAACCACATGATTATCTCAATAGATGCAGAGAAAGCCTTTGACAAAATCCAACACCCATTCATGCTCAAAACTCTACGAAAAATGGGAATAGATGGGAAATTCCTCAAGATAGTGGAATCTATATATAGAAAACCTACAGCCAACATCATACTCAATAGACAGAAGCTGAAAGCATTCCCCCTCAGATCGGGGACTAGACAGGGCTGTCCACTGTCACCGTTACTCTTCAACATAGTATTGGAAGTTCTTGCCATAGCAATCAGGCAAGAGAAAGAAATCAAAGGAATACAGATTGGAAGGAGAAGTCAAGCTCTCACTATTTGCAGATGATATGACAGTATACATAGAGAAACCTAAAGAATCCAGCAGAAAACTACTGGAAATTATTAGGCAAGGTGTCAGGCTACAAAATCAATGGACAAAAATCAGTGGCATTTCTTTATGGAAACTCTAAATCTGAAGAAGAAGACATCCAGAAATCACTCATTTTTACTGTTTCAGCAAAATCAATCAAATACCTAGGAGTAAAGCTGACCAAAGAAGTAAAACACTTGTATGCTGAAAACTATGAGTCACTATTCAAGGAAATAGAAACTGATACCAAGAAATGGAAAGACATCCTATGCTCATGGATTGGAAGAATAAACAGCATCAAAATGAATATTCTCTGCAGAGTCATATTCAAATTTAATGCGATACCCATCAAAGTTCCACCAAGCGTCTTTAACAGAATAGAACAAAAACTACAATCATTTATCTGGAACCATAAAACACCTAGAATTGCCAAAACCATCTTGAGGAAAAGAAACAGAAATGGAGGCATCCCAGATCTCAAACTATATTATAATGCCATCATCATCAAAACAGCACAGTAGTGGAACAAAAATAGGCACAGAGACCAGCGGAACAGAATTGAAAGCCCAGATCTAAACCCCCACACCTATGGACATCTAATCTTTGATAAGGGGGTCCAAAGTATTATATGGAAGAAAGAGGCTCTCTTCAATAAATGGTGCTGGGAAAACTGGGTTGTAACATGCAGAAGAATTAAACTGAACCACTTTATCTCACCAGAAACAAAAAAATTAACTCCAAATGTATTAGAGCCTGGATGTTATATCAGAAACAATCAAATACTTAGAGGAAAACATTGGTAAAACACTTTCCTACCTAAACCTCAAGTATATCTTTGATGAAACAAACCCAATTGCAAGGAAAACTAAAGCAGAAACAAACAAATGGGACTATATCAAATTGAAAAGCTTTTGCACATCCAAAGAAACTATCACACAAAGAGACCCCTCACAGAATGGGAGATCATTACCTCCCGTACATCATACAAGAGACTAATCACAAAAATATACAAAGAGCTCAGCAAATTTAGCACCAAAATACCAAATACCCATCCATAAATGGGCAGAGGATATGAACAGAATATCACTCCAGAGGAGATCCAAAAGGCTAACAAACATATGAAAAACTACTCTAGGTCACTAATAGTCAGAGAAATGCAAATAAAGACAACATTGAGATACCACCTCACTTGTGTAAGAATGGCATACATCAAAAAGGACAGCAGCAACAAATGCTGGAGAGGATGTGGGGACAGAGAACTCTTTTGCACTGCTGGTGGGAGTGTAAATTGGTCCAGCCTCCTTGGAGATCTGTTTGGAGAACTTCTGATCAGACAGATCAGAAGGTCCAGACATGGACCTTCCATATGACCCAGTAATTCCTCTCCTGGGGTTATACCCCAAGGACTCAATAACACCCAACCAAAAAGATCTGTGTACTCTTATGTTCATAGTAGCACAATTCATAATAGCTAAAACCTGGAAGCAACCCAGGTGTCCAACAACAGATGTGTGGCTGAGGAAACTGTGGTATATATACACAATGGAATATTTTGCAGCTACTAAGAATAATGAACTAAATTTCTCTGACCTATCTTGGTCAGAACTAGAAGGAATTATGTTAAATGAGATAAGT
The DNA here is from genome assembly GCF_950295315.1 of Erinaceus europaeus. Classification (NCBI taxonomy): domain Eukaryota; kingdom Metazoa; phylum Chordata; class Mammalia; order Eulipotyphla; family Erinaceidae; genus Erinaceus; species Erinaceus europaeus. The sequence continues at coordinate 94,742,636 of NC_080164.1, forward strand.
CAGAAAGATAAAGATGAGTATGGGATGATCCCACTCATCAACAGAAGTTGAGAAGGAAGATCAGAAATGGAAACTAAAAGTAGGATCTGACTAAATTGAAAGTAGGGCACCAAAGTAAAAACCCTGTGGTGAGGGGGAGTAGACTTGTGGCTTCCCAGGCCAGCGTGGGGGCAGGGTTGGGGTGCGTGGGTGGGATGGGACACAATCTTTTGGTGACGGGAATGGTGTTTATGTACACACCTATTAAATTGTAGTCAGATAAATCACTAATTAATATGAGAGGGGGAAAATTGACTGTATGTCTAACAAAGGGACTTTTCAAAGTTAACCTAATTATCAAATAATGTGATGATAACAATAACTATCCATTGTCTTCTTGAACCCCAAGACAGTAGGAACCTCACATTTCCACTATAGAGCCTAAACTTCCCTCAGTCCTGGGACCCTAGGGTAGGGCCCACCTTCCCGTGTGCTTCTCCCAATTCTTATCAAATAATATTGGATCCGCTGATCACAACCTAATCAATACAACGAGTGCTACACCAGCATGCTTCACTTCAGACTGTGTCCAGAGACTTCAGGTGTGGAACGACAACCCTTCAGCTTCATCGCTCAGGTGAGACCTTTCCTTTCATAGTATTCTTTAATTCCATCCCAGGTGGTTCTCTTCCTAACAAAGTCCCAAAACCAAGATATAGACCAGGTTCTGTGAGCATATGTTCACATGTATCCATAAACTAGTGCAAATGTGTACCTGAAAGCAGTAGTACACTAGAGTTTGCAGTGAGTACCCCCCAACACTTCATCTCCACTATTCCAACCTTTGGGTCCATGATTCTTCAACAATTTATTTGGCTTTGCATGTTAACTCTCTTTTCAGCCACCAGGTTCCAGATGCCATCAGGATGCCAGCCAGGCTTCTCTGGACTGAAGACCCCACCAATGTGTCCTGGAGCTCTGCTTCCCCAGAGACTCACCCTACTAGGGAAATAGAGAGGCAGACTGGGAGTATGGATCGACCAGTCATCGCCCATGTTCAGCGGGGAAACAATTACAAAAGCCAGACCTCCCACCTTCTACAACCCACAACGACCCTGTGTCCATGCTCCCAGAGGGATAGAGAATGGGAAAACTATTGGGGAGGGGATGGGATATGGAGATTGGTTGGCGGGAATTGTGTGGAGTTGTACCCCCATCCTATGATTTTGTTAATGTCTCCTTTATTAAATAAAAAAAATAAATTAAGAAAAAATGTTTTAAATTCCCTAAAAAAAATAACTGCTTCAATTTTTTTGTCTGTGTTGGTCCATTTATGTTCTATAGTTCTTCCTGGTTTAGTTTTGGAAGGAATATGTTTCTATGAATTCTTTCATTTCTTTTAGATTCCCTAGCTTAGTGGCATGTGGTTGCTTATAGAAGCTTCGCATGATATTTTGGATTTCTGTGGTGTCTGTTGTGATATCTCCTTTATAGTTTGCGATTCTATTTATTTGAGTCCCCCCTTTTTCCCCCAAAATACCCAGCATTAGGCTTCACTGACCTTTTGCATGTTTCTCTTATTTTCAATATTTTTAATTTTCCTTTAATTTTGGTGATTTCAGTTCTTCTGGTTGCTTTATGTTTCCTTTGTTCCTCTTCTTCTAAGTCCTTAAGGTATGCAGTAAGGTGATTTTCTTCAGTTTTTTCTTGTTCTCTAATTTGTGCTTGTATATCTATGAATTTCCTTCTAAGCACTGCATTAACTATATCCCAAATATTTTGATAGTTTGCGTCTTGATTTTCATTTGTTTCTAGGAACATTTGAGTTGCTTGCTTGAGTTCCTCTTTGACCAAGAGGTTATTAAGCAGTAATGTTGTTGAGTTTCCAAAGTAAGTGACTTTCAGCAACTTTCTGTTTGTTGTCTTTTTTGTTGTCACCCTGACCAACCCTGCCTCTCCCTTACTACCAATGGTCAAAAATCCTTCCCTTGCCTAGTTCCAGGAGTCCCAGGTTGAAAGCTGCTTTTTTCTTTTTTCCAGAGCTCACAATGGGTGTTGTTGTTAAGTCAGCAACTTGGCTCACCCCCCCTTTTTTTTTTGCTTCCAAAGTTATTGCTGGGGCTTGGTGCCTGCACCATGCACCCCCTGCTTCTGGAGTGTTGTTTTCGATGGACTGGCTTCACGGGTGGGTAACAGACGACCTGGGACTCATGGCTGGGTTGTACACAGTATCTCTTTATTTATGCAGGATGCAGCGCAATCTAAGCAGAGCTAAGCTAAACTAAACTAAAAACTACAATCTTGTCCTTATAAATATACTAGCCCAGTAGGGTGGGAACAGGATGCCATGCAGAGAGGGTGGAGAGAAAAGTGACTGGTGAAAATCAGGGTATGACAAGGATAGGGGGCAGAGCAGGTGAGAATTCTACCACTAAACCACCAATGCCCTGGAGGGAAGGTGGTGCTTGTTAACAGAGGTTATGTAAATAGAATGAAGTGGTTATGTAAATAGAATAGTGTTAAGCAGGAGGGATTAAACTAATGAAACAGAAGGGGTTTTTAGAAGCATACCAACAATTCCCCCTTTCTTTTTAACTAATGGCCATAGTATTAGGAGTGTGGAGTGAACAGAAACCTATATCATACAGGCATTTTCAAAAGAACTGGCATAAGACATGGAAAAAAAATAGACGAGCAGCAATAACGAGTGTGATGCCAAGGGGAACGTTTCTTGCCTCAAAGGGATAGGCCTACAAGGCGAAAGGGCATTTCTTGCCTCTAGGAACGCTTCATGCCTCTGGGGGCATCTCTTGCCTCAAAGGGTGTTTCCTGTCTCTGTGGGCATCTCTTGCCTCTTGGGGTGTTTCATGCCTCTGTGGGCATAACCTAATAAGGAGGGGGAGTTTTCTGCTTCTGTGGACAGAGCCGGCAGACAAGGGTACATGGTCTATAAAGTCTCAAGGCAATTGGCTGAAGTTAGTCTTTGAGAAACACAGCAGCGTGTACCAGTAAGTCCGATGGAGGTGTCAGTCCAAAGTAGATGACCATGGAAGAAAATGCCAGGAGATAAAACGCTGCACATATGTCTCGATGGGGAATGTCGGCCACCAGAATTCTGCTTTTCTGTAGAGAGTGATCTTTGAAGTCTGTGAATCTGTTTCTTCAGGTCGTGCCAGGTCACATCACTGGTTTCCAGGGTGTGTTGTAGTCATTCCATCTTGTGGGCGATGTCAGAGAACAGGATACAAATGGATTTCCAGGAATTCCATTTGAGTAGACGCTTTTTCTTTTTCTTTTTTTTTTAATATTTATTTTATTTATTTATTCCCTTTTGTTACCCTTGTTTTTTTATTGTTGTAGTTATTATTATTGTTGTTGTCATTGTTGGATAGGACAGAGAGAAATGGAGAGAGGAGGGGAAGACAGAGAGGAGGAGAGAAAGATAGACACCTGCAGACCTGCTTCACCACCTGTGAAGTGACTCCCCTGCAGGTGGGGAGCCGGGGTTAAAACCGGGATCCTTATGCCGGTCCTTATACTTTCCGTCACCTGTGCTTAACCCGCTGCGCTACAGCCCGACTCCCTTTTTTAGTTCTTCGACCCGTGTTTATTGGGTTGTGTTGTTGTTGTTGAGCTGTAGCAGTTTTTTTTTTTAAATAATTTATTTCTTTATTGGGGAATTAATGCTTTACATTCAACAGTAAATACAATAGTTTGTACATGCATAACATTCCCCAGACTCCCATTTAACAATACAACCCCCACTATGTCATTCATCATCTTTCATGGACCTGTATTCTCCCCACCTACCCACCCCAGAGTCTTTTACTTGGGTGTAATACTCCAATTCCATTTCAGGTTCAATTTGTGTTTTCTTTTCTAATCTTGTTTTTCAACTTCGGCCTGAGAGTGAGATCATCTCATATTCATCCTTCTGTTTCTGACTTATATCACTCAACATGATTTTTTCAAGGTCCATCCAAGATCAGCTGAAAAATGGTGAAGTCACCATTTTTTACACCTGAGTAGTATTCCAACGTGTATATATACCACAACTTGCTCAGCCATTCATCTGTTGTTGGACACCTGGGTTGCTTCCAGGTTTTGGCTATTACAAATTGTGCTGCCAAGAACATATGTGTACACAAATCTTTTTGGATGGATGTGTTGGGTTCCTTAGGATATATCCCCAGGAGGGGAATTGCAGGCTCATAGGGTAGGTCCATTTACAGCCTTCTGAGAGTTCTCCAGACTGTTCTCCACAGAGGTTGGACCAATTGACATTCCCACCAGCAGTGCAGGAGGGTTCCTTTGACCTCACACCCTCTCCAGCATTTGCTGCTGTTACCTTTTCTGATGTATATGACATTCTCACAGGAGTGAAGTGATATCTCATCGTTGTCTTGATTTGCATTTCTCTGACAATCAAGAGACTTGGAGCATTTTTTCATGTGTTTCTCGGCCTTTTGGATCTCTTCTGTGGTGAATATTCTGTCCAAGTCCTCCCCCCATTTTTGGATGGGGTTATTTGTTGTCTTGTTGTTGAGTCTGGCAAGCTCTTTATATATGTTGCTTATTAAACTCTTATCTGATGTATGGCATGTAAAGATCTTCTCCCATTCTGTGAGGGGGTCTCTTGGTTTGGGTAGTGGTTTCTTTTGCTATGAAGAAGCTTTTAAATTTGATGTAGTCCCATAGGTTTATACTTGCCTTAGTCTTCCTTGTAATTGGATTCGTTTCATTGAAAATGTCTTTAAAAATTATGGGGAAAAAAGTTCTGCCAATATTTTCCTCTAAGTATCTGATAGTTTGTGGTCTAACATCCAAGTCCTTGATCCACTTGGAATTTACTTTTGTATTTGGTGAAATACAGTGATTCAGTTTCATTCTTCTGCATGTTTCAACCCATTGTTTCCAACACCATTTGTTGAAGAGACTCTGCTTTCCCCATGTAATAGTCTGGGCCCCTTTGTCAAAGATTAGATGTCCATATGTGTGGGGCCTCATTCCTGGGCTCTCAATTCTATTCCACTGTTCAGTGTGTCTGTTCATGTTCCAGTACCAAGCAGTTTTGATGACAATGGCCCTATAATACAGTTTGAGATCTGGGAGTGTGATGCCTCCGGTTCTGTTCTGTTCTTCTCAAGACTGTTTTGGCAATTCTAGGTCTTTTCTGGTTCCAGATAAACATTTGTAGCATTTTTCTATTCTCCTAAAAAATGTGCTTGGGATCTTGATGGGGATAGCATTAAATTTTAGATGGCTCTGGGTAATATATTCATTTTGATGATGTTAATTCTTCCAACCCATGAACATGGAATATCTTTCCACTTCCTCGTGTCTTTTTCAATTTCTTTGAGTAGTGATTCATAATTTTCAGTATAGAAGTCTTTCACTTCTTTGGTTAGGTTTGCTCCTAGATATTTTATTGTTTTTGTTGCTATAGAAAAAGGAACTGATTTCTGGATTTCAATTTCTTCTAACTTAGTGTTTGCATAGAGGAATGCCACTGACTTTTGAAGGTTAATTTTATAGCCTGACACCTTACTGTATTGCCTGATGAGTTCCAAAAGCTTCTTGATGGATTCCTTAGGTTTTTCCATGTATACTATCATGTCATCTGCAAATAAGGAGAGTTTGCCTTCTTCTCTTCCAATCTGTATGCCTTTAATTACTTGCTCCTGCCTGATTGCTATGGCAGGAACTTCCAACACTATGTTGAATAGTAATGGTGATAGTGGGCAGCCCTGTCTAGTACCTGATCTGAGGGGAAATGCTTCCAGTTTTTCACCATTGAGTATGATGTTGGCTGTAGGTTTGCTATATATAGACTCCACTATCTTCAGGAATTTTCCATCTATTCCCATTTTTTGTAGTGTTTTGATCATAAAGGGATGTTGTATTTTGTCAAAGGCTTTCTCTGCATCTATTGATATGACCATGTGGTTTTTGGTCTTGCTTTTGTTGATGTGGTGGATCACTTTGATTGATTTACATATATTAAACCAACCTTGCATGCCTGGGATAAACCCCACTTGGTCATGATGAACAATCTTTTTGATATACTGCTGTATCTGGTTGGCTAGAATTTTGTTCAATATTTTCACATCTATGTTCATCAGAGATATTGGTCTGTAGTTTTCTTTTTTGGTTGTGTCCCTGTCTGCTTTTGGTATCAGGGTGATGTTGGCTTCATAGAAGCTGGCAGGGAGTATTCTGGTGTCTGCAATCTTCTGGAAGACTTTTAAAAGTAGAGGTATTAGTTCTTTTTTGAAAGTTTTATAGAATTCATTTGTAAAACCATCTGGTCCAGGACTTTTATTTTTGGGAAAATTTTTGATAACTGTTTCAATTTCATTAGCTGTGATGGGCCTGTTCATGTTATCCACTTCCTCTTTACTTAGTTTTGGAAGTTGGTAGGTATCTAGGAAATCGTCCATTTCTTCCAGGTTCTCTAGCTTGGTGGCATATAGTTGTTCATAGAAGCCTCGCATGATATGTTGAATTTCTGCAATGTCTGTTGTGATATCTCCTCTTTCATTTACTATCTGATTTATTTGGGTCTTCTCCCTTCTTTTGTTTTGTGAGTCTGGCTAAAGGTTTGTCGATTTTGTTTACTCTTTCAAAGAACCAACATTTACTTTCATTGATCTTTTGTATGGTTTTCCTATTCTCAATGTTATTTGTCTGCCCTAACTTTAGTGATTTCTGTCCTTCTGGTTGCTTTAGGATTCCTTTGTTGTTCTTCTTCTAGGTCTTTAAGATGTGCAATCAGGCTGTTTATTTGTGCCTTTTCTTGTTTCCTAATGTGTGCTTGTATAGCTATGAACTTCCCTCTTAGGACTGCTTTAGCTGTGTCCCAAATATTTTGATAGCTTGTGTCTTCATTTTCATTGAACTCTCGAAACATTTTGATTTTTTTCCTTGATTTCCTCTTTGACCCAGAAGTTGTTAAGAAGTGTACTGTTGAGCTTCCACATTTTTGGACTGTTACTAATCTTTTGTTGATTGTTAAGTGTTAGTTTAATTCCACTGTGGTCTGAGAAGATGCTTGGGATGATTTCAGTGGTGTTGAATTGGCTGATGCTATCTTTGTGGCCTAACATATGGTCTATCCTTGAGAATGAGCCATGTGGATTTGAGTAAAATGTGTAATCCAGTTTCTTGGGATGAATGACTCTGAAAATGTCCAATAGTTCTAGTTTATCTATCTCTTCATTTAGCTCCCTTATGTCTTTACTGATTTTCTTCCTGGATGATCTGTCAGGTTGAGATAGTGGGGTGTTGAAGTCCCCTACTATGATTGTGTTACTGTTAATATATTGCTGTAGCTCTTTCAGTGGTAGTTTGATGTATTTAGATGGCTTCTCATTGGGTGCATAGATATTAATAATTGTTAAGTCCTCTTGATTGACTGATCCTCTGAGCATTAAGTAGTGTCCATTCCTATCTTTTTAAATCTTATCTATTTTAAAGTCTATCATGTCAGATATGAGAACAGCTGTTCCTGCCCTTTTTTGCAGGCCATTGGCTTGTATGATAGTTTTCCATCCTTTCACTTTAAGTCTGTGTTTGTCTTGTTGAGTTAGGTGAGTTTCCTGTAGACAACATATTGTTGGGTTGTGTTTTCTGATTCATCTTCCTACTCTGTGTGTTTTAATAGGTGAATTCAGGCCATTGACATTTATTGATATCAAAGATTGAAGATATTTTAATGCCATTCTTGTAGAGTTTTAGAGTGTTTTGATATATGTCCTATTTGTGGTGGTCTGGTTGTTTATAGGAGACCTTTCAGAACTTCTTTCAGGGCAGGCTTGGTGATGGTTGCCTCCTTCAACTGTTGCTTGTCTGAGAAGGTTTTGATGCTTCCATCTAGTCTGAATGACAGTCTAGCAGGATATAGTATTCTTGGCTGAAAGCTTTTCTCATTGAGCACTCGATAGATATCTAGCCATTCTCTTCTGGCCTGTAGTGTTTGTATGGAGAAGTCTGCTGATAATCTTATGGGTTTTCCTTTGTAGGTGACTCTTTGTTTGTCTCTTGCTGCCTTGAGGATCCTTTCTTTATCCTTATTCCTTTCCATTCTAAGTATGAAATGTCTTGGTGTCTTTAGGTCTGGGTTAATTCTGTTTGGGAACCTCTGGGCTTCTTGAATCTTTATGTCTTTGGTGTTGTCTAGACTAGAGAAATTTTCAGCTTTTATGGCCTGGAGAATGCTTTATTCCTCTCCTTCTCTTTCTTCCTCTGGTAAGCCAATAATGCGTATATTGTTTCTTTTGAAGTCATCCCATAGGACTCTGTTGTTGTTTTCAGCATCTCTTAATCTCTTTTTGAGATCTCTTACTTCTTTTTTAGTTGTCTCTAATTCATCCTCAATCTTGCTAATTCTGTTTTCAGCCTCATAGATTCTATTCTCTCTGCCCTCTACTGCTTTCTGGAGTTCATCTATTTTGTTGCCCTGCTCTGATACTGTTTTAGCTTGTTCAGCTAGTTGCCTTCTTAGCTCAGTGATTTCAGCTTTCAGCTCTCTAATAACCATGAGATAATTAGAATTTTCTTCCATATTCTCATTTGTTGTTCCTGCATTTCTGATTACGATTTTTTCAAATTCTTTACTCACTCCTGTTATTATTTCCTTAGCTAATGTTTGGATGTTGAACTCTTTGTTTTGTGCTTCACCATCTGGAGGACTTTTAGCTGGACTCTTGTCCTGGTTTGAGTATTCAATATTTTTTCTTGTTGTTTTAACCATTTTGTATATTATGTTATGAGTTCCCTTTATCAGTACTTTTCAAATTACTGATCACTATTGCCTGTATTGACTTGTGTCTAAGTAATTTAATTAAAGGGTTTACCGTGGTGGAAGTTAACAGATTTTTCAATCCCTGAGTTGGAGCTCAGTGGTGTAAAAGCCTCTTTTTTTTTCTTCCCTGTAGGCTATGGGAGCCTGAGGGCTTTTAAACTATCAATAGGCTTCTTAGCTTAATCACTGACTCTGGACCAAGAGATAAAGCAGGGTGTGGCAGAGATAATCCAGTGGTTATGCAAAGAGACTTTCACTGCCCCTCAGCTATGCCACCGAGGTATAGGTCTTCTCCTGAGTTTCCCGGTTAGATCTCTGTCCCCTGGTGTCCCTCCCTGTTGCTGCTCCAGATTCTGAGGGTAGTAGCAATGGAGACTCAGAGTTGCTCTTGGTGAGTCTCTGGGGAGTCCTTTCCTCCCTTCAGCTGTCCCCTTGTTGTGGAGCAGACTGGAGGTTGAACTGATAAACTGATAAACTGTTGAACTGTTAGCAGTCATTTAATCTCTCCTTTGGCCCCTCTCTCCTCTCTGTCACCAGTCACGCGTGTTTGTACTCACGGGTGATGTACTGGGTTCCTGCGGTTATTCTAGTCCTGTCTTGTTTTGGTCCGGGTGGTTTCCTTTGGTATTCCTAGTTGATCCGGGAGAGGAGAGGAGAGGACAGGAGATGAGAGAAAGCTATCTCGAGTAGATGCTTTTCATGTGAAGACTTGACAGCTGAAATTCACTTACTTGTCAAACAAACTTGTAGCAGATTAGAAGTTTACTATAATTGATAGCTCCATTATAATTGGAAGTCCTTTTTAGTATGATTTTAAGGTTTGTTTAAACAGTTTAAACTCAATAAAATGTGGAAAAGTAGACAGAATAACCACGGTAGAAGCCTCAGGCAAGAGAATAATTAACATAATCATTGCACTATCTGTCCTGCCCATAACTCATACTGTTTTCAGGATTAAACGTTTTAGATTATGCCAACACATAAAAAAGGAAATCAAAGGAGGAAAAAACAATTTTTTGGATTGTTTCTGGATGTCTCTAGAAATCATGGCTGCATCTAGCTTTTTTTTTTTTTTTTAAGTCAATGTCAAACAAAAATTCAGTCATTCAAATCACTCTCTTATGAAACAGATCTCACCATGTAGTATCATGAGTCCCCAGAGGGCGTCCTAGTCCAAAAAGCTCTTCAAAATTCCATTTAGGGTGCTTCTGACTGTTCCTGCTGGATTGCTTCAGGCATCTACTTTTAAAAGCATTTTCCCATCAAAGAAAAAATCCAATCAGGAGAGTAGAACTAACCACGTGTCTCCATTCTTGGGGACTGCCATGGTACTGGAGAATTCTCTTCAAATTAGAGTAGACCTTCTCCATGGGAAACATTTGAGAAGTCCATAAAGTCCCAGTGGAAATCCCCATGCATATCCCAAGGTCTATGATCATGGTCATAAAGAACCAAATTTTGGCCTGGAGCAAAATGTAGTCCTTTTCCTCAGGAAACATGGGAGAGGGAATCCGGAAAGTACAAGGAGAAATCTCAGTGCATCTCAAAGCTCTATGATTAGGGTCACAAGAAACCAAAGTTCCCGGTCAGGGAAACCAAGTGTGGCCCAGAGCAAAATGTTACAGTAGAGGCTTTGGCAAACCTCTTCATAAGTACAAGAGAAGACCATTGTGCATAGGTAGGCAAAGTCTTCACTTATCTGGGAGTTGCGCAGGCCCGGTCCCTTCATGATCGCCATATGTTGTTTTCGATGGTCTGGCTTCATGGGCGGGTAACAGATGACCCGGGACTCATGGCTGGGTTGTACACAGTATCTCTTTATTTATGCAGGATGCAGCACAATCTAAGCCGAGCTAAGCTAAACTAAACTAAAAACTTGTCCTTATAAATATACTAGCCCAGTAGGGTGGGAATAGGATGCAATGCAGAGAGGGTGGAGAGAAAAGTGACTGGTGAAAATCAGGGTATGACAAGGAGAGGGGGCGGAGCAGGTGAGAATTCTACCACTAAACCACCAGTGCCCTGGAGGGAAGGTGGTGCTTGTTAACAGAGGTTATGTAAATAGAATGAAGTGGTTATGTAAATAGAATAGTGTTAAGCAGGGAGGATTAAACTAATGAAACAGAAGGGGTTTTTAGAAGCATACCAACACTGGAGACTGTGTTTTCCCCTTTTGTTTCTTTTGTTGTTTTATCGCTGTTGTGGTTAGTATTATTGTTGTTGGACAGGACAGAGAGAAATGGAGAGAGGAGGGGAAGACTGAGAGTGGAAGGGAAATATAGACACCTGCAGACCTTCACCACTTGTCAAGTGACCACCCTCCTGTAGTTATGGGGCCAGGGGCTTGAACCGGGGATCCTTATGCTGTTCCTTGCACTTTGGGCCATGTATGCTTAACCTGCTGTACTACTGCCCAACCCCTTTAATAAAATATTTTCTACTTAGGCCTAAATACTCTCCTCTTCTACCCCCTACTTCACTTCTCTCAATCACTAAGTATAACCCTGTCAAATAAAGTAAGAAGTACTAAGGATAAGGGCAAGAGACTGGCATACTTTAATGATGGCCTCTTTGGTCACTACTAGGCCAACCCATTATCTGGGGCTCTAGTCAGTGAATCCTTGGATTCCCATATAGATATGATGGGCCTAGGCATCTAACATATCCCTCTCTTCACCATCATTTTCATCAGGAATATCATCATAAGCCCTCTTGTGGACCTCTCTAGGACCTTGCCCTCACTGTTGACCAGCAATGGTAGGGACTGCCCCACTCTCTGAAAGGAGGCTGGGTCAACATACTCTGCCACTCATGGAAAACTGATTCTGACTTGAGTGCAGCCTAAAATGTTCCTAGCTCTGACCATGAACTGTGAACTCTGACTGACAAGGATGCAGAGGTCACACAGACTCCTGTACTAAATATGAATAAATATGGGCCCTAGGCCAGAGCAATAGGGTTTATAGTTAATGGTATTTATATACTTTTCTCATATTTGGGAACTTCTCTCTCCTCTGATACCATCTTCCCAGACAATACTTATATCCCACGTGCATATTAGTTATCAGGCTCAGGAAAACATTACTAAATCTATGGGACCCTTGGAATATATCTAAAACAGATTTCCTAGTTTCTTTCCACATCAAGATGCTTAATCCTGTCTGCTCTTTTCTTACCTTTATGTTTCTGATTAGTATAATTTTCCTGATTTATACCTTACCGTCTTTCAGCCACCAAGTTACAGATGCTACCATGAAGCTATCCTGACTTTCCTCGTCAGATGACCTCACCAATATGCCTGAGAACCTTACCTCTACAGAGTCTCATCCCACTAAGGAAAGATAGACACAAGCTGGGGGTATAGATAGACCTGCTAATGTCCATATTAAGCAGAGAAGCAATTACAAAAGCCATAGACCTTCCATCTTCTGCACCCCATAACAAACCTGAGTCCATGCTCCCAGAGGGATAAATGGAGGATAGGATGCAGAACTCTGGTGGTGGAAACTGTAGAGTTGTTACCTTAAAAGCTTGCTAGTCATTATTAAATCACTAATAGTAATAATAAAAATGGAAATGTTTATGAAGTATAGAATGTTAAATGGTATATAGCAACTGCATGTCCAGTGTCTGAGATGGCAACAAGTATTTTTGGAGTAGTTAATACTGGCAGGAGTAAATTTCTCTAAATTGAACAGACACAGAAGACTATAGACATCTCTGTCTGAGATATAGCAGTCAAATACATGACAGCCAGGTAGCTAAGGCTTACTTAGCCTACCCAATATTTTTACTTCCATCTTTTAACCATACATATACTGTGTACACGTATAATAAATCTTTGCTGTTCTCTCTATTTCCTTGTACATTCTACTCCTACACTCATATATAGAAGTTATCTTGTAAATAAAATTGGTAACACATTCAAATTCTAGAATTCATAGAGGTCACAGAAAAGTAACTCCTTTATTTTTTTTTATCTTGCTTAAAGAAAGTTAAGGGGTGGGTAAAATAAAATCAAGGAAAAGAGAGAAATGAAATGCTTATGCCAAACAGAGAATGTCTAAAATAAATTTGTACTCTACACAACAAGAATTTTTGTTTTTTAAAATATTTAGTTATTATTGGATAGAGACAGAGAGAACTTGAGATGAGAGAGAAAGTCAAAGAGGGAAAGAGACAGCGAGACACCTGTAGCCCTGCTTCACCATTCATGAAGCTTTCCCCCTGCAGGTGGAGACTGAGGGCTTGAACCTGTGTCCTTGTGTACTATAATGTGTGCACTTAGCCAAATGTACTGCTGCCTGTTCCTGATAAGTTATTTAATGATAAGATAGATACACTGTTTACAAACCAGGTTGCATTTTCCTTTTGATTAAATAACATAGTTGTCTTTATTTTAAAATGAAGGTGAACATTAAGAACAGGGGTAATAACATAATGGATATGCAAAAACCCTTTCATGCTTGAGTCATCAAGGGTCCCAGGTTCAAACCCCACACCATCATAAACCAAAGATGAGCAGTGCTTTGCTCTCTCTGCTTCTCTATATCTTTATCTCTCTCTGTCTCTCCCTATCCCTCTCCCTCCCCCTCTCCCTCTCCCCCTCTCTCTCTCTTTCTCTCCCTCTCCCTCCCTCTCATTAAAATAAAACACATATAACATATTAAAAATGAAAGAAAATTAGAATTTTTGTTTCTCATTGTATAATGAATTACATATGGGGTACTTTGATATCACATTCATTAGGCAGGAAAAGAACATATGAAAAGTCCTATATTTCAAGCATGTAGAAATTCATAAAGTCCGCTTACCATAAGAGTGCAACTTGCTGAACTCTCTGATGATCAGACCACTTCTGTGTTTACACTAGTGGAGACAATCACTGATCTGAATACTGCAATTATTAGCTACTTTCTTTAGAAAGTTTACTCTCCTGGAAAGAATGAATTATTTGACCTCAGAAACAACTAAATACAAAGTTTTTGAAACACTATTCCTACTAAAAGAATTTTCTATCTGGATTTTTAAAAAATATAATCTGTAAGAAACATCCCAGATGCCACTGGAAATATCGTTATGTTACCATGTGTAAGGTCCTGGGTTTGGGCCCAGATCCCCACTTGCAGGGGGAACACACTGCAAGTGTTGAAGCAGGTCTGCAGGTGTCTCTCTTCTTCCCTCTCTACCTCCCTCCCCTCTCTTAATTTCACTCTGTCCTATTCAATAGATAGAAAGAAAACAAAGATATGTTATGAAACATTACCACCCACAATAAAAAAAAAGAAAAAAAAAGAATACCAGTAAGAAATGTAAGTGTAGGGCATGATTCTTCACACTGCCATTAGAGGAACATTCTGTATCTTAGTTTTATCATGTTATGTTGACTCTTAATTAAAACCTCATTTTCCTAATAATGAGAGATATTATGACTGTCATTGGTGGCAAAATTATGTACTACATTATAGTGTTTCTTCATAAGTAGACTATTTTTAAATCTTCCCTAAAAGGACAAATTGTTTTCTAGGTACATATCTAATAATGTATATTTTGAAACTTACAGCTCTTATATCATTGCATCAAGTAAACCAGATGCTTACATGCTTTTTTTCTGTATTGTAAGCACAATGAATTCTTATGTTATAACTACATAGTTTTAAAATGAGCTATTTATAACTGTTTAAAAATAAATCAAACAAAAATAAGTAAATAAATGAAAATAATTGAGAGAGATTTTCTATTTGCCTTTGTCCTGTAGTTTTGATAGAAAATATTACAATAAAATGCTTCACTAAAGCAAAAGAATGAATATGGGATGGTATCACTCATAGACAGAAGTTGAAAAACAAGCTCAGAAGGGAAAACACTAAGCAGAACTTGGACTGGAATTGATATATTGCACCAATGTAAAAGCCTCTGGGATATTGGAGATTGAACCTGGGTAGCTCAGGCATGAGAGTTTCAGCATAGTCTTTATGCTATCTTCACACCCTCTTATGATGTTTTTTGCTGGAATTCTATATAAAATAAACAGAGGGAGAGGCCAGGTACCAGGTACACCTGGTTGAACCCATATGATAGACCCAAGTTCAAGCCCCCAGTCCTCACCTGAGGGAGAAAGCTTCACAAGTGGTGAAGCAGTGTTGAAAATGTATCTCCTTTTCTCTCCTTCTCTATATCTCCCCTCCTCTCAACTCTATTCAATATATAGATAAAAAAATTAAGAGGGAATAATGATAAAGAAGTTTTTAAAGAAGCAATAGACTAAAATACCTTAGAAGTAAAGTGGGATAATATTTCAGTTCTAGAGGCTTCTTCAATTTCCAGAGAGATAAATAAAAGTGAACATAGGTGTTTGAACACACACACACACACACACACACACACACACCCCTCGAAGTACTGAAAGCACACTGTAAGAAAAGACAGTAGAATAAGTGAAATACAGGCAGGATTTCAGGAATATTGATCATGTAAAAGGTCAAGAATTGAGAGAAGTGGATAAAGATGTATTTTTATGAACAGAGAGAATTAGAACAAGGAGATTACTAGTCTTCCATTACCAAATTTTACATTAATAATAATTCAGGAAATGAAAATGTAGGTGAGTCAGCTGAATGTTCCAAATATTTATAATGACTAGTCATTGCCACTGAAATTGTTAAAAAATTGAGTCAAATTTTTCATATTTTTTCCTGACATTATCACATACTCAGCAAGCTTCTATTTTTGGATGGACAAAGTCACTTTTGAAAAATACATGAAAGGCCTCTTTGGGAATTGGAGCCTTAATGTTGGCCCAGTATATTCATCTTGTTTTGAATTATAGTATCATGAATAATTCTGGTGGTAATGACTGAACCTACATATTTATAGAAAACTGACATTTCTTGAACATTAAATTGTTCCTGCTTCTATGTAAATGAAGCTCTGTATTTAGGTGCCATGGCTTCTGTTCATTTTACATAGTCAGTCTTATTTAAACCACAAGACTGTGTTATCAATTTTAACCCACCCTATACCACCCCCACCTTCCAAAGCTCCATACATTCTCTGGAGGGTATTTGATCCTGCTCAAAGAATATTTTCTTCCTTATGTCTCACACCCAGCAGTGTTATTTTGTATTTATGAGATTATAACATTATAAATATCTCATCATCAAGTAAAATAAAGAAGGCATTTATTTTGGTTTGGTGAATCAAAATAAAATAAAATGAGAGAGATGTGTGTATTTCATCTTCCTGCTCTCCTTAAACATACCACGTTTGCACCTTTGGAAGTTTTCCCTTCTTGACATGGGTCTTGCCAGTGTTTTCAGTTTCTGGCAAAAATATTAACTCTGACAGGAAGAGGCTGCTTCTCTTCAGGATCATTTCTGTCTCAATCAGTTTGGGCTGCCATAACAAAGTACCATAGACTATATAACTTAAGAGAAATGTGTTGAATTTGTTTGCATACAGTTCTGGAGGCTATGGAATCCAAAATCCAGAAGCTGGCACATTAGGCTTCTGGTAAAGCTCTCTGAATGATTCAGCATTCATAAGTCCATCAGTGTAATCCGCTAGATCAACAAAACAGACTGTTGACTTTGTTTTAAGAGGAGTAGGGGTAAGTAGAAAAACTGAGCAGAAACAACATAAAATGGAATGCCACTTAGAGATAAAAGGAAATAAGCAACTGAGATACTAAAAACATATGAAGGGAAGGGGGAGGAAGATGGCGGACTAAGAAGCTGCTAGCAGCGTGTGCTCTGATCACATCTGGAAACGGTAGGATTTTCTGCCTTTAGCAGGCCAGTCAATAATTATAGTCACCAAAGAGGTGACTATAATTTAATTTGGGTTAAGAATTAGAGTAAAGGTGGCATGGACTAGCGGGCAGGCTGCTCCAGACTTCCCAGGAGGCGCCGGGCAAGGCGAGTGCGCCGGGCATTGTCCTCCGCCCGGGAAGGCGGCTCCTCCGCCAGTTGCAGAGCGCTGCTGGGCAGCCAGCAGAGGACCTGGAGGGATCACTATAGCTCGGGGCCTTTCTCTTGGGAGTCTCCAAGGACCACAGCAACCCTGAGGGCAGATCCAAAGACTTCTTAAGTATAGCTCTCATTGGATCAGAGGACTTGGAGCTAGTTTTCATTTTCGAGAAATCCTTTAAAAAAGTCTGGAGGGGGGGGTTTCCCAGAAGATGGCGGACTGAGAAGCTGCTAGCTGCTGAGCTCCAAACACATCCCCTGGAAACAATAGGATTTTCTGCCTTTAGCAGGCCAGCCAATAAGGTGTCATAGCGGTGACAAGGAGATGACTATAATTTAATTTGGGTTAAGAATTAGAGTAGGGGAAAAAAAATTCTTTTTTCTTCCTTTTAATTTTCAAGCATACCTCATTCCCCCCCCCCCCCGCCATAAGCAGTCCCTGGGGACCAGTTCCTAGCAGGATACCCCACACCACCAAACAGGGTGCTTTTTTGAATTCACTGATACACATTTGGGAAGTTCCTTGCACTGCTCTTTAATTACAACTCTTTTTCTTATCTTCTCCCTTTTCTCTCTCTTGTCTCTCTCTCTCTCTCTTTTTTTTAAATCTTGTCATACACTTCTTCCTTCTTCTTTGCCTTTCTGAATTTGTGAATTACTTTGGGGAAGAAATCTGACTCAGAGTGGACTCTCTATGTGTGTATCTCTGCTCTAGTTCCCTTTCCCCTCTTGTTACCCCTAGAATATACGGTGGATAGTAGATTTGCATAACTGTCTATTCTTGCTATCCTCTCTTTCTTTTATCTTTCTTCACTGGGATTTGGTTACTGTTTTTATACGGACTCGAGAAATTGGCTAACTGGTAACAATTAAACTACTTTAATACTTACTTCAGTTGCTACTGTAATTCCGGAGGTTGGTGAGTGCAATTGTCATAAAGGTATTTAGTACAGTGTACTCAAGACACAACAACTGAGGAACAACAGAGCATAAAAAAAAGAAGTAACACATAAATAAAAAAAATGGGTAGATTAAAAACTGCTACTCCAATGAATGAAGACAAGAGCCCAGAAGAAACTACAAATCAGCCAGAAGTAACCATAGATAAGAAAAGTATGCAAGCAATAATACACTTATTAATCACAGAAATGAAAACAACATTGGAGGAAAGGAATGGCAGTATTAGGGAAACAACAGTTGAGACCCCCAAGGAAAATACTGATTATCTTGAGGCAATTAGAGAACTGAAAGCTGAAATAGCTGTAATGAAGAAAGAAGCTGAGGCAAGGGAAAGCAGACTAACAGAAGCAGAAAACAGAATTAGTCAGACAGAGGATGAGTTAGAGAAAACAAAGAAAGAGGTGAAAGAGCTTAAAAAGAGATGAGAGACACTGAAAAGAACAACAGAGACATATGGGATGATCTCAATAGAAGTAACATTCGTATAATTTGCCTGCCAGAGGAAGAAAGAGAGGAAGGGGAAGGAAACACTCTAGAGGAAATTATAGAAGAAAACTTCACAGACCTGAATAACAGAAAGGATATCAAGGTTCAAGAGGCCCAGAGAGTACCAAACAGAATCAACCCAGACCTGAAGACACCAAGACACATCATAGTCACAATGAGAAGAAGTAAGGATAAAGAAAGGATCCTAAAGGCTGCAAGAGAGAAACAAAAAGTCACATACAAAGGAAAACCCATAAGATTATCTGCAGACTTCTCCACTCAAACTCTAAAAGCCAGAAGGGAGTGGCAAGATATCTATCGTGCCCTGAATGAAAAAGGGTTTCAACCAAGGATAATTTATCCTGCTAGACTTTCATTCAAACTAGATGGAGGGATCAAAACCTTCTTAGAGAAACAACAGTTAAAGGAGGCAACCATCACCAAGCCGGCCCTGAAAGAGGTACTAAAAGACCTCTTATAAACAAGAACATCACTATAATACTTGCAATATATCAGAGTAAACAAATTCTTTTTTAGAACAATGGCACTACAATACATTAAATCCATAATATCAATAAATGTCAATGGCTTAAACTCACCCATCAAAAGGCACAGGGTGGGGGGATGGATCAGAAAACATAACCCAACCATATGCTGCTTGTAAGAATCCCATCTGTCACAACAAGATAAACACAGACTTAAAGTGAAAGGATGGAAAACTATCATACAGGCTAACAGACCACAAAAAAGGGCAGGAACAGCCATTCTCATCTCAGATACGATAGATTTTAAATTAAATAAAGTAATAAAAGATAGTCAAGGACATTACATAATGATTAGAGGATCAATCAGCCAAGAAGACTTAACAATTATTAGCATCTATGCACCCAACGAGGGACCATCTAAATGCATTAAGCATCTACTGAAAGAATTTCAAAAATATATCAATAGTAATACAATAATAGTGGGAGACTTCAATACCCCACTCTCACACTTAGACAGATCAACAAAGCAGAGAAACAATAAAGATACAAGAGAATTGAATGAAGAGATTGACAGACTAGACCTCTTGGACATTTTCAGACTCCTCCATCCCAAAAAACTGGAATACACCTTCTTTTCAAATCCACATAACACATACTCAAGGATAGACCACATGTTAGGCCACAAAGACAGCATCAATAAATTCAAGAGTATTGAAATGATCCCAAGTACCTTCTCAGACCACAATGGAGTAAAACTAACATTTAACAACAAATGGAAAATTATTAAAAGACACAGAATGTGGAAACTAAACAACATGCTCCTTAAGAACCACTGGGTCAGAGACTCACTCAAACAGGAAATTCAAATGTTCCTGGAAACTAATGAAAATGAAGACACAACCTATCAAAATATTTGGGACACAGCTAAAGCGGTATTGAGAGGGAAACTTATAGACATACAATCACATATTAAACACCAAGAAGAAGCTCAAATGAATGACCTTACTGGACACCTTAGAGGAAGAGGAACAAAGGAACCCTAAAGCAACCAGAAGGACAGAAATCACTAAAGTTCGAGCAGAAATAAACGACATCGAAAATAAAAGAACCATACAAAAGATCAATGAAGCCAAATGTTGGTTCTTTGAAAGATTAAACAAAATTGACAAACCCCTAGCCAGACTCACCAAAAAAAAAAAAAAAAAGAGAGAAGACTCAAATTAATAGAATTGTAAATGATGCAGGAGATATCACAACTGACACCACAGAAATCCAGAGAATCCTGCGAAACTTCTATAAAGAACTATATGCCACCAAGCTAGAGAATCTGGAAGAAATGGAACAATTCCTAGAAACCTATGCACTTCCAAAACTGAACCTAGAAAAACTACAAAATCTAAATGCACCAATCACAGACAAAGAAATTGAAACCATTATTAAGAATCTCCCCAACAACAAAAGTCCTGGACCAGATGGCTTTTCAAATGAATTCTACAAAACTTTCAGGAAACAGTTAATACCTGTACTTCTTAAGCTATTCCATAAGATTGAAGAAACAGGAATACTCCCTTCCACCTTTTATGAAGCCAACATCACCCTGATACCAAAAGCTGATAGGGACAGAACAAAAAAGGAAAACTACAGACCAGTATCTCTGATGAACATAGATGCCAAAATATTAAACAAGATCTTAGCCAACCGGATACAGCAACACATCAAAAAGATTGTTCATCATGACCAAGTGGGATTCATACCAGGAATGCAAGGCTGGTTCAACATCCGTAAGTCAATCAATGTCATTCACCACATCAATAAAAGCAAAGCCAAAAACCACATGATTATCTCAATAGATGCAGAGAAAGCCTTTGACAAAATCCAACACCCATTCATGCTCAAAACTCTACAAAAAATGGGAATAGATGGGAAACTCCTCAAGATAGTGGAGTCTATATATAGCAAACCTACAGCCAACATCATACTCAATGGAGAGAAGCTGAAAGCATTCCCCCTCAGATCAGGGACTAGACAGGGCTGTCCACTGTCACTGTTACTCTTCAACATAGTATTGGAAGTTCTTGCCATAGCAATCAGGCAAGAGAAAGAAATCAAAGGAATACAGATTGGAAGGGAAGAAGTCAAGCTCTCACTATTTGCAGATGATATGATAGTATACATAGAAAGACCTAAAGAATCCAGCAGAAAATTACTGGAAGTTATTAGGCAATATAGCAAGGTATCAGGATACAAAATCAATGTACAAAAATCAGTGGCATTTCTTTATGTATGCAAACACTAAATCTGAAGAAGACATCCAGAAATCACTCCCATTTACTGTTTCAGCAAAATCAATCAAATACCTAGGAATAAAGTTGACCAAAGAAGTGAAAGACTTGTATGCTGAAAACTATGAGTCGCTACTCAAGGAAATAGAAACTGATACCAAGAAATGGAAAGATAGTCCATGCTCATGGATTGGAAGAATAAATATCATCAAAATGAATATTCTCCCCAGAGCCATATACACATTTAATGCAATACCCATCAAAGTTCCACCAAGATTCTTTAAGAGAATAGAGCAAACACTACAATCATTTATCTGGAAGCTGAAAATACCTAGAATTGCCAAAACCATCTTAAGGAAAAGAAACAGAAATGGAGGCATCACACTCCCAGACCTTAAACTATATTATAAAGCCATCATCATCAAAGCAGCATGGTACTGGAACAAAAATAGGCACACAGACCAGTGGAACAGAATTGAAAGCCCAGAAGTAAATCCCAACACCTATAGACATCTAATCTTTGATAAGGGGGCCAAAGGATTAAATGGAAAAAGGAGGCTCTCTTCAATAAATGGTGCTGGGAAAACTGGGTTGTAACATGCAAAAGAATGAAATTGAATCACTTTATCTCTCCAGAAACACAAATCAACTCCAAATGGATCAAAGACCTAGATGTCAGACCAGAAACAATCAAATACTTAGAAGAAAACACTGGTAAAAAACTTTCCCACATACACCTCAAGGACATCTTTGATGAATCAAACCCAATTGCAAGGAAGACTAAAGCAGAAACAAACCAATGGGACTACATCAAATTGAAAAGCTTCTGCACATCCAAAGAAACTATTAAACAAACGGAGAGACCCCTCACAGAATGGGAGAAGATCTTCACATGCCATACATCAGACAAGAAACTAATCACCAAAATATATAAAGAGCTCAGCAAACTTAGCACCAAAAAAGCAAATGACCCCATCCAAAAATGGGCAGAGGATATGAACAAAACATTCACCTCAGAGGAGATCCAAAAGGCTAACAAACATATGAAAAACTGCTCTAGGTCACTGATTGTCAGAGAAATGCAAATTAAGACAACACTAAGATACCACCTCACTCCTGTAAGAATGGCATACATCAAAAAGGACAGCAGCAACAAATGCTGGAGACATTGTGGGGACAGAGGAACCCTTTTACATTGCTGGTGGGAATTTCATTGGTACAGCCTCTGTGGAGAGAAGTCTGGAAAACTCTCAGAAGACTAGATATGGACCTTCCATATGATCCAGTAATTCCTCTCCTGGGGTTATACCCCAAGGACTCCATAACACCCAACCAAAAAGAGGTGTGTACTCCTATGTTCATAGCAGCACAATTCATAATAGGTAAAACCTGAAAGCAACCCAGGTGCCCAACAACAGATGAGTGGCTGAGACAGCAGTGGTATATATACACAATGGAATACTATGCAGCTATCAAAAACAATGAACCCACCTTCTCTGACCCATCTTGGACAGAGCTAGAAGGAATTATGTTAAGTGAACTAAGTCAGAAAGATAAAGATGAATATGGGATGATTAAGAAGATCTGAAAGGGAAACTAAAGGCAGGACCCAATCAAATTACAGCAGGAACCTCACATCTCCACTATAGAGCGCCTACTTCCCACAGTCCTGGAACCTTTGGATAGGGCCCACTTTCCCAGATGTGTCTCCCAATCCAAACCAAATAATATTGCATCCGCTGATCACAACCTAACCAACGCAACGATTGCCACCTCAACATTCTTCACCTCAGACTGAGTCCAGAGACTTCACGTGTGGAATGACAACCCTTCAGCTTCATTACTCGGGTGAGACCTTTCCTTTTATAGTACACTCTAATTTCATCTCAGGTAGTTCACTTTCTAACAAAGTCCCATAACCTAGATATACACCAGTTTCTGTGAGAGAGAGCTTATGTGCACACATATCCATAAACTACTGCAAAATATATACCTGAAAGCAGTAGTACACTAGAGTTTGCAGTGAGTACCTCCCTAACACTTCCTCTCTACTATTCCAAGCTTGGGATCCATGATTGCTCAACAAATTGTTTGGCTTCGTATGTTAACTCTCTTTTCAATCACCAGGTTCCAGATGCCACCAGGATGCTGGCCTGGCTTCCCTGGATTGAAGACCCCACCAATGTGTCCTGGAGCTCAGCTTCCCCAGAGACACACCTTACTAGGGAAAGAGAGAGACAGACTGGGAGTATGGACCGACCAGTCAACACCCATGTTCAGCGGGGAAGCAATTACAGAAGCCAGACCTTCTACCTTCTGCAACCCTCAATGACCCTGGGTCCATGCTCCCAGAGGGCTATAGAATGGGAAAGCTATCATGGGAGGGGGTGGGTTATGGAGATTGGGTGGTGGGAATTGTGTGGAGTTGTACCCCTCCTACCTTATGTTTTTGTTCATTAATCCTTTCTTAAATAAAAAATTAAAAAAAAAACATATGAAGGAGGACATTGCTATGTGTGCAACCTAGGTTCAAGCCACCTACCTACCCACATGCACACTGAACTATTTTTTTTTCAATTTATTTGATAGGACAGAGAGAACTTGAGAGAAGAAAGAGATATAGAGGGGAGAGAGAGAAAGAGAGACACCTGCAGACCTGCTACACCACTCATGAAGTATCGCTATTATAGATAGGTAGCCAGAGCTCGAACTTGGGTCTTTGTGCTATATTGACTTAACCGTGTGTGCCACCACCCAGCCCCTTCCTCCCACACACACTGCATTGAAGGAAACTTCAGGGCTAAAGTCTTTATGTCTCTCAGACTTTATGTAAAATAAATAAATAAGAAAGTGAATGACTTCTTTGATAGTGACTCACCAAATACAGCACTCATGTTACTATTAGGAAAATTTGGGTTCAAGTCCTTAGCCCCAGCTGTAGGACAGAAGTGTCAGAACTACTATTTATGTCTCTCACCCTCAGTAAAGAAGGAGAAAGGAAGAAAGATTTTATTTGATTATTTTTCCCTTTTTATTTGTGACTTAATGTTGATTTATAAAATTATGAGACAAAAGCTGTATAATTCCACACTGTTGCCACCACCAGAGTTCTGTGTCCCCATTCCTTCCATTGGAAACTGTAGCTGTTCTCCCAGGGTCACAGATACAGGTTGACTATTATTCCTAAAACTATATATTTGTATATATTTCCTGCACATTTTTCCTGTGGTTATGCCTCTCTTCCTTTCTAAATCACACCTACACCTATTGCTATTTCCAAATGTCCTTTTTTTCCTCTTCACTCTCTGGGTCTTGATGGAACTAGAGTTCAGCACCCTCTGGTCATCTTTCCTAACATTTCTCTCCCTTTCTGGGCAATGGACCAGAATTATTTTGAGGATGCAGGAGGTGGGAATTCTGGCTTCTGTAATTGCTTCTCCACTTGACAAGGACATTGGCAGGTGAATCCATATTCCCACCCCTGCCTGTTTCTAACTTTCCCTAGTGGGGTAGGACTCTGGAGCAGTAAGGTTCCAGGACATATTGGTGAGGTGGTCTGCCAAGGGAAGTTAGAATGAAATTATAGTAATATCAGCAACATGGTGGCTGAAAGGTGGCAAGATACAAAGCAAGACTAAACCAATAAAATTAAACAATATACAGGAACAAAAATGTAGGAAAAAAGCAGATGAGAATAGAGATCTTAGGATGGAAAGAAACTAAGAAGTCTACTTTAGGCATTTTCTTAGGAGGCAATGACTTTAGCAACTTTTGCTTGAGCTTTATAGTTACATGGAGCTGGGCTGAAAATATTGTCTGGGAAGATGTAGTCAGAGTTAAGGGCTAGAAATCTGGATCAAGGCAGAGAGTAGCTCCCAAACTTGAGAAAGTATATACATTTCATTAACTGTTTACCAGGGACCAGGGCCCATATCTATTTACATTTAGCACCTGAGCCTGTGTAACCTCTAAATCCCTGTCAGGCTGAGCTCACAGGTTATGGTCAGAGCTGGGAACATTCTAGGCTCCATTTATTTCAGGACCAGTCTTCCTCCAGAGTCAGAGTAGGTTAACCCAGCCTCTCTTTGGAGAATGGGGCAGTCCGTACCACTGCTGCTCAACAGTGAGGGCAAAGTCCTGGAGATATGCACAAGAGGGCTTATAATGACATTCCTTATCGAAGTGACTAGTGATGGCAGAGAGAGGGATCCATTAGATGTCTAGGCACATCATATCTATGTGGGAATCCAAGGATTCCCTAACTAGGGCCCCAGAAGATTGGGTGCTTTGGTATTGACCAAAAGGGCCATCATTAAGTGAGCCAGTCTCTTGCCCTTATCCAGATTTTTGTTGTCTTTTATTTGTTAAGCTTGGACTTTCTCCCAGTTATTAAGTGCTGTCATTTGTTATAACCAAATCGGTATTATGTTCAAGAAATATAAGCAAACTCCAGAGGTTCTGGGACTGGGAAAAATGACGATCTTAAGGAGAATGGGGAAGGTTACTTGTAGTCTTAGTGTTTAAAAAAAGCATTAGATAATTATTATGATAACCAAGTTACTTGGGAGCTTGGTTTACATAGAAAATCCCGTGGTTAGGCTTTACTGTATTATACTTTACCTCACCACGATTAAAGTAATTTAATTTTATCTACTAATAGCTATATCTTAGATACTGATAGAATCAGATGATTCTGATCAATCTGGTCTAAAGTTGTAGGCAACAGTATCTGGGAAAAAAAGAAAAAGTTATTTTTAGAAATGCTTTAATCTCAGAGTCAGAATTCAATCAGTTTATAAATTTGAAACATTACATGATTAGACTAAAAAATATACACTCAGAACTGAAATCTAGACAGTTAATAAACTTGAGACATTTTATTTTTTTATTATTATTATCACCAGGGTTATCATTGGGGCTCAGTTCTGGCACTACAAATCCACTGCTTCTGGTGTGCTTTCTTTCTTTCTCCTCCCTTTCTTTTTCTCTTTTTTTTCTTTCCTTCTTTCTTTTTTTCCTTATCTCCTTTTCCTTTATACTTTATTTTTATTTAACAGGACAGAGACAATTTAAGAGGGAAGGGAGGAGAGAGAAAGAGAAACAGCTACAGACCTGTTGCACCACTCATTAAGCATCCTCTTGGCATGTGGGGAGTAAGAGCTCAAACCCGGGTCCTTGCTTATGTCAATATGTGGGCTTAACCAAGTGCACCATCACCTAGCCACCATAACTAATTCATATTCAACACTGCTGTTTACAAGTGACCCCCAGTCTCTCCTCCCCCCCATCTGCAATGTTTAACTGAAATACTTAGAGTCCTTTTGCCTGTACCTTCGTCTTATTGTAGCAGATGGAAAGAAATATATTTTCTTCTAAAAAATATTTAGGAATAAACTCATTTCTATTTTCTTTCAGTAAATAGTCTAAAATATTTAAAGTTGTGCTGAAGTTGGAACTAACTTACTACATCTAAATTTATTTAATTATTTATAGGCTCATTTGCTCACAAAAGAATAAGGCAGGCCATACTGGATTTTTTGACCCATCATTGATGCTAAAATGTTATAACTTAGTATAAAACAATGGCCTATAGAAGAGATAATATGGCCATTCTAATAGAAATTTACCTGCCAATGCCTCTAACCTGACACAATAATGAACCTATGAAACAGACCGCATTTCGGTTTCCTTGGAAATAAAATGGACATTAATTGTAAGAATGAAGAGTTATCTGAGAGAAATGGAAGCACTGTCTGTCGAGTCTAGTTTCCTATCCAATAACCAATAGGTTTTTAATAAATGTTGATTGTTATCATTTCTGTCAATATAAACATTTACGTCAATTTCCATCCTTCTTTTTCCTGGCATTTCTATTTGATATAAAAATCAGACAATTTAAGTGCTCATGACTCCCAGACTCTATTGATTTTATTTTGTATATTTAAATAATGTGAAATGCTATAATGGAAAATGCTATTTTTTTGCTAAATGTCTCTGTTGTATTTTGCTAAAATGACAAGTAGCTACTGCATATTTAAATATACAGAATGAAAATATGGATGTCAGTGAAGCTTTTAAATAAATTGTCCTGTTGTAATCATAAAGAGAACATCATCCCTAATGCTACAAGGTTTTTTTTTTTAATTATTTGTAATGGAAACAGTGTAATAGGAGCTCTTATGGTGCCTTCCATAAGTGCTAATTAAATTATATGGTGAATACATGTGCAATTGATTTAAATGCCTTAAATTCTTTTCAGCATTGTTATGAATAAATGCAGATATGCTTACAGATCCTAATGCGGTACTTTATTCCATTATTCTGAGTGGTTTTCTTTCTACGTCTGTGATGAAAGACATAAGAGGTAAAATGTGTGGCTGTCAAATGCCCAGAGCAATGAGAAATCAATTATTCTAGAAAGTGCCATAACAGAGGTTACTAGCTTCTGGAAATATGAATTTTATAGTCTTGTCTGTCCCTATTTATTCTGAAGATGCAGTAGGTGCTTAGATATAAGAGAGAAGAAGGCAAAGAGAAATTGGGTTTGGAAAACATCTCAGAAGATTGAAGTACCCAGAGGCATTCACATAAATGGTTTCAAATGCCTATCTGCAGATCCCATTGGTCTTGAAAATACTATGACTTCATTTGGACATGAGATGGGTTTTAAGTGTTTTTTCTTAGTGTTGTTAAAAAAAAAAAAAATCCTGTGATTCAGTCATTCTGACTTTAGAAGGAAGGTTCCCAAAGTTCTTATGGGTCAAACCACACACTGGCTAATCCTATACTCAGGTCCATCAAAATATTAAAGACGTCTGTTTATGTTTTGTTTGCTTTTTAGTGAGAGTAACTGGTCTATATAATATTTGGCCTTAGATATAGCTGATTCCTTGGGAGTATATCTTAGGATGCATTGATATTTGATTCATTATTACTGTTGCTATATTATTTAAGGAGCATTGGGCAATGGAGACATCCCAGTATGTTAGGTTACATAACTTGCATGCCTGAGTGTCCATTTTGATCTACCTAGCAACACCATATTGCTAGAAAGGAACTGTACTCTGGTGCTTTGTTTTTTACATGGAAATAAATGGATATTTAAATATATTTAAATATATAGGTCTTTAAGATGTTTATTTTACTTTACTTGATTAGTGGATTTTACAGGCCATGGCCGGTGCGCCGCTATGTTCCATCGCTGGGGAGCCAGAGACACCCGAACTGCCCCTGCGGCTACAGACTATGACCCACATAGTCAACAACTGCCACCTCTCCAGATTCAAAGGAGGTCTAGAAACTTTACATCAGGCTCAACCTGACGCTGTTGACTGGCTACGGAAGAAGGGCAAAAGCTAGAAGAAGAAGTGGATTTTAGTATTTATTTGTTTTTATTTTTTATTTGATAGGACAGAGAGAAATTAAGAAGGGAAGAGAAGATAGACAGTGAGGCAAAGAGAAAGAGAAACACCTGTAAGCCTGCTTCCTTGCCCATGGAGCTTTCTTCCTATAGGTGAAGGCTGGTCACTGGAACCCAGGTCCAAGCACATAGTGACATTTGTTCTCAGTAGGGTGCTCCACTGCCTAGCCTCCTTATTTATAGATTCTGTGGAGGTTACTACTATTTAATTGAAACATAAATGTGGCTTAAGTTAACACTTGTTAAATTCATCCACCAGAAATTAACACTCATGCTATTTTAAGGTTCCTTTTAAAAAAAGATTTAAAAAAAAACTCAATTTTTTTTATTATTCCTTGAAAAACTATTGATAGTACTAATGGGGATAACTAACATCTGCATGGTGTTCCAGTTTATTTACAAAATATTTCCATTTTATGTAATATAGAAAGTTGTTACCAGAGGCTGGGTGATGGTGTACCTGATTGAGTGCCATGTTACAATGTGCACTGGGTTCGAGTCTCCAGTCCCCATCTAAAGGGGGACAGCTTTGCAAGTAGTAAAGCAGTGTTGCAGGTGTCTCTCTGTCTCTCTCCCCCTCCTTACCCCCTGCCTTCTTGATTTCTGCTGTTTCCATCCAATAAATAAAATGAAATACAACAAAAAAAGTCATTACCTTAGTAAGTAGCTTAAACTACTCTTCTTCCCAAAAGAAGTAATTATAACCTCTAAACATGAACTTTTTTTTGTTTAAGTCATCTGGGTATTAAGTGGCTTAAATTTAAATAAATTCCCTATTCCAAGTAAACCACCATTTTTTTTTAAAAAAAAAAAAACATGTTTAGTTAGTTATTATTAGATAGAGACAGACAGAAATTGAGAAGGGACTTGGGGGGAGGTAGGGAGAGAGGCAAAGAGATACCTGTAGACCTGCTTCATCACTTGTGAAGCTTTTCCCATGCAGGTGGGGACCAGGAGCTTGAACCTGTGTTTTTGTGGACTGTAATGTGAGCACTTAACCAGGGGAACCACCACCTGGCCCCAAGTAAACTTCTTCAGAACACCAGTGTGTCTATTTTTCAGTGCAAGGACTTCTCTATGCACAGAGATTATTTTTCTCTCTGTCCTATCCAACAATAATGACATCAATAACAGTAACAATAATAACTACAACAGCAATGAAAAGCAACAAAAGGGAAAAAAATATATATATATATATGAGAGATTCTTTCCCCTCTCCCTGCTCCTTGAATTTATCTTCCTGTCTGAACATCTCCTGTTCCCTGTCCTTTCCCTTCAGGCTCATTGCTGTGAATTCCCCTTAAGAAAACTGCTGTTCACTTAGATTTCTTCTTTAGTCCTGGTGTTTGATCCACTCCCCTGAGACACCACAGCCCTACAGAGATCTTGCCACTTTACTGTGCCATTGTGACAAGAAAGAAGCAGAAGAGAAGCCAACTAAACATTGTAATTAAGACAAACATGTCACAAAGTTCTCTGTAAAAAGGCATCTGGCAAAGCTGTGAATTTCTGAGTTCTGTTAGGGAAGCAACACTGGTTCACTTCACAGAGTGTCAGTATTCTAGCTCTTCTGTCACATTCCTCTTTGGGCTCAAGAGAATGTGTTCCCTCAAGGCCAAGTGTGGTAAAGCAAGGGATGTCATATCCAACTAGATGGCAAGGTCAATCATTCCAGCTTCCTTCTTCAACTTCCTGTGTAGAAATACACATACAGAGATTAATTCATACAGTCCTGAGCCTCCCAGAGATTCTTGAGATAAACATGCAAAAATAAAAAACTGACCTTGAATTTTATTTGTAAAAAAGATCAACCCAGGTAGCCTCTAATGTGTAAGACATCCAAAGGATATGGGAGACTAGTGATTTTAAAATGTCATTTTCAATGTGTGTGTGTGTGTTTTAAGCGCCGAAACTTGGATGTTTCCGTAAGCAAAAAACTTTTGCATGTTTGCACAGTCCTAAGCAGCTCTGAATTGAATTAGAACAGGTTTTTTTTTCTTTTTGCAAACCATCATGAACAATATGTATTTACCAGTTTTAAAAGCTTCTTGGAAGATTTAAGAGGGTAAGAGTATTTCAGTCACAACTCATTAACCCTATTTATCATCCAATGAGATGTCTAAGTATGAAGCCATTTTCAATCTCTGTTAACGTGCCTAGAACTGATATAGTGTATCATACTTAATTTCCACACTGCATTATGAAGTAGTGTTTTGTATTTGTGCATCTGAAGGTGGTGGCTCTCACAAATTCAGACTCTGAGCCAGTCCTGCATAGCCAGCCAGCATGACTGAGGTTGGAGATTTCCATTTCTTATGGAGAAGCCATTAAGAGTACAAAAATGGATTCCTCTTTGTGACTTACTCAGTACCCACATAGCTTCCCCATTCAGAAAGTGTCTGGGAGAATAAAATGAGTTTGATTTCTAAGTATGACTTCAGTTCTGAAGGGTATTTTTATGAGGGTTTTATTTTAGCTCTTTTGACCATTTTCCTGTGTTGATTTCATACAGTGTTTAAAGAGTATCAATTATATGTGACTGGGTGGCAATTAGTACAATAAGCAGTAAGATCAATTGAAAATGAACCGTTATGTCACTATGTTTAAATATATTATGGGGAGTCAGGCGATAGTGCAGCGGGTTAAGCTCATGTGGCGCGAAGCAAGAAAGGCTTAAGGATGCCAGTCCGAGCCCCCGTCTCCCCACCTGCAGGGGCTTCGCTTCACTGGTGGTGAAGCAGGTCTACAGATGTCTTTCTCTCCCCCTCTCTGTCATCCCCTTTCTCCATTTCTCTCTGTCCTATCTAACAATGATGACATCAAATACAACAACAGTAACCAAAAAACAAGGGCAACAAAAGGGAAAAATAAATATAAATAAACATTAAAATTTTAATATTATGATGGGGTGCTGGGCAGTAGGGCACATGATTAAGCACATAAAAGGAAGAGCAAGAACTTGCAGCAAGGATGCCAGTTGGAGCCCAGGGCTCCCCACTTGCAGGGGGTCACTTCACAAGTGGTGAAGCAGGTCTACAGGCATCTCCTCTCTGTCTTTCCCTCCTCTCTCAATTTCTGCCTGTTCTATCCAATGAAATGGAAAAGATGGCCTTCAGGAACAGTGGCTTTGGAGTGTCAGCATGGAGTCCCAGTGATAACCCTGGAGGCAAAGTAAATAAAATAGAATAAAGTAAAATAAAATAAACACACACATACACACATATATATCATTGGTTCAGTCACTCCTGGTAACAACACCATGACTTAAACAGTGCAAATGTTACCATATAACGCTTTCACCTAGGAAGGTTAAGAGTTAAGATTAAGAGTTTATTTTACTTGTCCAAGGATGTGAATTCAATGTGATTTAAACCCCGTTTTGTGATTGAGTATGAAATCCAACTCCTTTTTTTAAAACACAAGATACAGTATAAGGACTTGAGAAATAAGCATACACACAAACACTTATAAAGTAGATCAGAAAAATAAAACTATTCCATATGCTAGTATGTATAAGGAAAGCAGAAACATCAAGTGCTAAGGTACACTCAGAGGGGACATATTAGAAACAGCTGGATCTAGTGTTTAGGTTCCCAGTCAGGAAATAAATTGGAAAGGTGAAGAAGGTTTGCAGGGAAAAGCAGAAAAGGATATTCAGAGGGGGCTATAACTAAATAAGAAATGAAGCCAACCCACAGAAGCCAGGGTGTTGACAAGATAGAGACTGACTGAGTCAGGCGCTTTGTCAAGCTGGGACATCAGCAATTCCTTGGTGAGCTTAGGTTTGGGGATCATTTATTGTGAAGGGATAAGCAGATTATTAATCATGGAAGAGATCCCACTGAAAACATCTGGCAGGAAGCTAAAAAAGTGTTCAGATCTCTTTAGGGAACAGAGCAGTCCCACCACAGAAACAGCTTTGATATGAGCAAGAGTTTATAGGGAGGGTTGTGATGGACAACTATTAATAGATGGGGAACAGAGTTGGGGGTGGTGTTTCTGATACTGTGAAGGACTTAAAATGTGTGTCCCCCAACTACCCACTTAATTGTGTGGACTTGTCCTTATTCTCCCTCTCAGCTGTCATCAAGAAGAATTAACCACACCTTCCTTGGGATTCCCAAAGCCCTGGGTTAATATTTCTGCGTAATATTTACCATACTCCATTAATATGTGTCTCACTCAATAGTTATGAATGTTCTGAAAGGATATCCACTGAGTTATCATTAATGAAAATATATGTCATTATCTAAGAAGCACACTCATCAGTATTCTCCTCAGTAATATTTTCAGTCTTTTTAAAAAATATTTATTTATTTATTCCCTTTTCTTGCCCTTGTTGTTTTATTGTTGTAGTTGTTGTTGCTTTTGATCTTGTTGTTGTTGGATATGACAGAGACAAATGGAGAGAGGAAGGGTAGACAGAGAGGGAGAGAGAACCCACATCAACTAGTATCCATAGGTGTCTATGGGTTCAGTCTCTGTAATGCTAAGCTATTAAACATCAGTTCAATTCAATTAGTATTCTGGAGACATGACTTTCCCTTGGCTCTCTGAGTGTAACACTTGATCTCTATTTAGAATAATATTCTGTCCTTGGATCTTCATGCTACTGAAATGGCCAGACCTCTCAGAAAGCCTCTTAGATTGGAAACCCTCTGGCTAGTGGCTTGGATAATAACTTGCTTGAGTAGTCCTGTTAGATAGACACATTAATAAGCATAGCCCATATTTGTGTGCCCTATATTGTTTTATTTTTTATATCTCTCTGTGCTAAGCCATGTCCCCTGAGTTTGCCTTCTCATTCTGATTGTAGTCCTATTTAACTGATTTAATTCACAGAGACACTTGCTTCACTGGATTCAGACTTGTTCCAATAGATTATTAGTTCCAAGTCTTGAAGGTCAACTGAGAATATAAACTTAGCTTGCAGTGAATGTGGGTAGTCCTAAAGAATGACATGCCCTGAGGATGTTTTCTTTGTGAAGAATAAGTGTGCTGATCACTCAGGTCTGGGCATGTTCAATGTTCTTCTCAGTTGCAAATAGGGAAAGGTCTAGTTCTAACTTTCACCCATTGGTTGTGCTGCTTTTTCAACTTGGAGAAATCTCTCTCTCTCTCTCTTTCTCCTCTTTATAATAGAGAAAAATGGTTTTATGGTTGTGTGTTTGACTTCTGAGTCAGAATTCCAGCCTTTCCACATATATGCTACTTAGCATTTTGAAAACTTAAAAGTTTCCTTACTTAGGTTGTAAGTATTTTCTAAAACTACTGCCAGATGTTAAAAATGAGGGTAGATAATTTATTGTTAGAGCACAGGACTTGCATGTCTGATTCCCAGAGGCTGAAGACTCAATTTCAGGTACTTCTATGTGACTGAACTAAATTGTACTCTGGTGTGTCTCTCTCTCTTTCTCTCTCTCTCTCTCTCCCTCTCTCCTTCTATGCTTTAATTCTCTATCATAACCATAAGCACAAGCAAATCTCTAAAAATTATGAATTCAGGTCATCAAAGCCAAATGAGACCTCTAAAATGTGTAGCAATAGTCTTTCTCTTATCCCATTTGGGTAAGTTTTAGTTTTACCCATCTTTTTAAAATGTTTTTATTATCTTTATTTACTTATTAGATAGAGACAGCCAGAAACTGAGATGCAAGTGAGAGATATGGAGGGAGACAGAGAGACACCTACAGCCCTGCTTCACCACTTGCAATGCTTTCCCCCTGCAGGTGGGGACCTGGGGCTCAAACATGTGTGCCACCACCCAGTCCCTATTTTTACCCTTCTTATCCAGGTCTTTTTTAGTGTCTTTCAATTTCATTAATCTTTCCAAAACACCAAATTTTGTCTGTATTTAATTTAAAAACACCACACAATACATCTTGCACTTCATGTATATTTCATATATCCTTTCACTCCTCTCTGCCTTTTGCCTTGTCTCCTGGTACTGAAAAAATATTAAATTAAGAGCCAGCTACATAGACATACATTAAAAAGTTATATCTTACTAATGTTTTCTGTGTTTTGCAGTAGACATACCACCAGGCCCTGGTTTGACCTCTTCCAGGTGAACAACAGTGTGACAGAATTCCTTTTATTATTCTTATTTATTTATTGTACAGATAGTCATAAATCAAGAAGGAAGGAGAGAGAGAGAGGGATAGATACAAAGAGAAATTGAAAGGATGTGAGGGATAGAGAGGGAGAGACATAGAGACACCTGCAGACCTGCTTCACCACGACTTGTGAAGCTTTCTCCCTGCAGGTGGGGACCAAGGGCTTGAACACAGGTCCTTGTACACTGTAATGTGTGCACCTAACCAAGTGAGCCACTGCCTGGCCCCCTAATTCATACTTCTTATTTCAGCAGTACCACAATGATTTTGCTCACCTTCCATCTCCATGAAAAATCAGGAAACTGGACTCAGTAAGAAATCCATAATGGGTATGAGTCACAGAGGTAATGCAGTCTTTTTTTTTCCTTTGGTAGAGCCAAAGAAGGCAGAGAAGCAGAGAAAATGAAAGAGACCACAGCACCAAAGCTTCCTTCATTGTGGTGGGGGATTGGACTCAAGCCTCGGCCCTGTACATAACAAACCTGAGTCATACACATGACACAGCAGCACAGTCCCAATGACCTATTTTCATCTTGAGGGTTTGTCATCTTGACAAATGTCAGTACCTGAAAGCCACTACCTTTCATATTTTGCCTAGTGTTACAGGTTATTCCAGGATGTCAACTCCAGAAGTAGTGACATCATGGTTAAGAACTCCATATGTTTTTATGAGAATCTTATAATATGAACGGTCTTAAATTTTTACATCTGGAGAACATACACTTGCAGCAAACCTAGCAGTGGAAGCAGTTAGTACAGTGACAGTTGTCTATGAAGCCACATTTTTTATGAATCACAATGAACTATAATAATGACAGTGATCATATGATCAAAGCAAAGACACAATTCTCCCCTAATTCCCCAGGAAAGAATAAATTAGAGAAATAAACATTCCCACAATATTTTCTCTCAATAGAAAGTAGTATGTAGTCTCATTGGCAAATAAAGACTCTGCCAAAAATATGCAAGTAAAATATGCAGGAAAAATGACTTTATAGAGGTGTTTTAAATAGCTAATAAAATGGTTTTTTTAATATTTATTTTATTTATTTATTCACTTTCGTTGCCCTTGTTGTTTTATTGTTGTAGTTATTATTGTTGTTGTCATTGTTGGATAGGACAGAGAGAAATGGAGAGAGGAGGGGAAGACAGAGAGGAGGAGAGAAAGATAGACATCTGCAGACCTGCTTCACCACCTGTGAAGCGACTCCCCTGCAGGTTGGGAGCCGGGGTTTGAACCGGGATCCTTATGTCGGCCCTTGTGCTTTGCGCCACCTGCGCTTAACCCGCTGTGCTACAGCCCAACTCCCTAATAAAATGTTCTATTTTTCTTGAATAATCATGTTTTGTGTTGTTGGCAATAAAGTTGTTTTAGCAAAAGTTCACAAGACTGTTTAAATTGTATGTCCCAGAAAACCTGAATAAAAGAGGATTTGAAATAAACCTGTAATTGGTATTAAGTAAATCAAGAAAGGTGGAGAAAACAGCATTTAAAGCAATTTTATTTCTTTTTTAAAAATATTTTATTTACTTATTAGTGAGAAAAATAGGAGAGAGAAAAAAAAAACAGACATCACTCTGATACATGTGCTGCCAGGGCTTGAACTTGGGACATCATGCTTGAGAGTCCAATGTTTTATCCACTGCACCACCTCCTGGACCACACAAAGCAATTTTATTTCTCAGAGATGCATGAAATAACTTTTTGGAGCTTGATAGGCATGGGGAGAGGGGACCGGGTGTGGTACACCTAGTTCAGTACACATGGTACAAATAAAAATAAAATAATAAAAATAAAAGAGAGTAAGGAGGACGTCATCCTTATATGTAGTTCCTAAGGTCACAATATAAAAGAGCTAGATGAGAAATAGGGTCCTTGAGGGGAGAATGTGTTCAGTTAATATGAGGCATCCTGGGCAGCATGCAGGATAAAACTGAGGTTTACTGCCAACATCCATGTCCAGCAAAGAAGCAATTACAGAAGCCAGATCTTCCACCTATGAAATTTTGGTCCAGTCTCCCAAAGGGAAAAAGAGGAGGGAAGCTTCCAAAGGAGGGGACAGGACATGGAACTCTGGTGGTAGGAACTGAATTGTATCGAACTGTACCTCTGTTATCTTACAATCATGTTAATCTTAATTAAATCACTAATAAATTTATTAAAGAATGAGACTGAGAGATTTTTATTAGCTATAGAGTAGCAAATTCATTGTAGACAGTAGAAGTTTAAGTATTACCAAGTATTCTATTTTCAATGATATTATTCACTACATATTTAAAATTTAGGTGGCAAAATAAATATTTTAAAATTGTCTAAATTTACCTTTTCCAGGTCAAATTGGGGTTTTAAATTAATAAATTCCATTTTCTTTTAAGTATATATAGGAAGTAACTGACTGAAATCTTCGTAACTTCATTAATTTTTAATAATGTAAATAGCCACAATTCTACTTCTTTTTAATATCTCATATTGACTAGCTCATTGTGCAGACAAAGAACTATACAGAAGAGCTGCTTTAATGAAGAAAGCAAATCATTTATTTGGATTGGAATTTTCAATACTGAGATATAAAATGTATATTGATTTCAAGGTTGTGTTTTACTGTGAGTGTAGTGGATATATGTGGCTAAAAGTCAGTGGACGTTCAAAAACAGTAACACACAACCACTAGACCCTCACTAGCTCTTGTCAACTTAACCAGGCAAAAAGATTTCAAGTCAAGTGTTGTATTTCTAAATAGTCATTCCCTCTCCTTGAGATGCATTCAGTTCTATTTTGGGGAGCTTTTAAAATCTTATTCTCTCATCATAAAGCTGATGAAAGGATAAGAGACACTAGGCACTAATCTTCATTAAAAACATTTTAATACTACTTGGTTTATAGAATGAGATAGTAGTTAAACCAGGAATAAAATGAGGATTTCTGACACTTAATTTGTCAGAGAGCTTCGGGCTCCAAACTATCATATAGTGTCATTTTTGTCTCCACTTAAAAGCCAAAAACTGCTTTATTTAGATACTTACATTGCCAACTATCTTTTTAGAACCTGGCTACACTCTTCCTCCTTTCTCCAATCTATAACTAGCATGAACACTACAAGTGGAAAAAAAATGGGCATGCATCCTCACAACATTAGTTCTAAGAAGACACAATCATCACAGTCAAGGCTAAAGTTTTCAATTTCTAATTGGCTCTGATAAGGAATATGGATATGGTTCTTGAAACCCGAAAGTCACCCAGGCATTAGAAAAGTGAAGAGAATGGTAATTTTCCAATGTCACTGATTAGAGCCATCTGTGCCTCCCTAGTGTTCTCCCCCTCTTGCATTCTAATGCAAAATAGCCATTTCTCCTGTTTATTTTGGAACACAGCTGTTGTCTTAATTGGGTCTAACAGATAATAGAAGTATTGTTACTCTCCTCTTCCAAACTAGCAGTCAGTGGAATTTGAAGAAGCTAGGAAGAAATCATCTTTTATAATGAAAAACCATGTCTGTTCCTATTCTCCAAATGCACTTACTTATCTTTCTTGTTTAAAAATGGAACTAGAAACATGAGTATGCACATATTTGTATATCCTATTTATCTTGGAATTTGATCTTTGGTCATGTGCTT
The DNA here is from genome assembly GCF_950295315.1 of Erinaceus europaeus. Taxonomy (NCBI): domain Eukaryota; kingdom Metazoa; phylum Chordata; class Mammalia; order Eulipotyphla; family Erinaceidae; genus Erinaceus; species Erinaceus europaeus. The sequence goes on from NC_080164.1 coordinate 94,780,749, forward strand.
TTTCTTGAGTGTTTTGATATACTCCCTTAGATTGTTACCAAGTGGTAATAATCTCTTTCAAGTGGAGCTTTCAAAGAAAAAAAAATTTTTGCTTAGTACTTTTTCAACATGAAAGAGGTGAAAATGATACAGTACAGAGAGATTTGTCTTGTCATCTCCCCAGTTTCTCTCTCTCTCTTCTTCTTTTTTTACAGAGATAAATTGAGAGAGGAGGGGGAGATGGATAGGGAAAGAGAAAGATACCACACAGACAAACCTGCAGGTAGGGAGCTGGGGGCTCTAACCTGGATCCTTGCCTGGGTCCTTGCACTTTGTACCTGAAAGATTGGTGCAGGGGGATGGAGAAAGAGAGACAGAGATACCTGTTTCACCACTCATAAAGCTTCCCCACTATAGGTGGGGACTTGGGGCTTGAACCCATGTCCTTGTGCTTGGTAACATATGCTCTTAATCCAGCCCCCTTCTTAATTTCTTATTTCCCAAGATCAAATGAAAATTTGTGTTGCTTTAATTGCTAGGCCATACAATTTCATGTTCTCATCTTCATTACTGTCACCTATTGTAGCATTGGTTATGCCTTCTTGTGTTAATATGTATTTGGGCACTTGTCCATAACCTTTTCCTCAACCGAAAGTCTGATATAAATCTGGATCATCATCTGCATGGATTCCATCTCCAGCACTCTGATAATTCATTTTCTTCCATTATGCAATGCCTTTCTCCCCAACTTCAATTTGGATTTTAACTTAGACCTCACATACTCTTTAACCTTATCAGCGTCAAGGTGATTTCTCCAACTAGACTATTCTCATTCTTATTAATCTACTTTTAAACGTGGCCAAGTGTTTCCCAAGTGTTGCTTTTGATCTGTGATTTCCCTTATGATACACTTAATATGATGCCTATCAATTCTTCTTAAAAGTCAAATGTAGTAAGGAGTGATACTTACTATCTACATTCTACTCCAGTGTAATGTCTTCTCTACATTGTTTTGATAGATGCTCCTATGTCATTGAATGCATTAGAAGTTTCTTGTTTTTCATGCTACCTTCACTTATGAGACCTCTCATGTAATACTGTTCCTCCTGCAAGCTATATTGTATCTTTCTTATCTCTTCTGACATATAATATTCATTTTTCCACACATTAAACCTCAGAGGCCATCTTCCTTATTTACTCAGTACTGAATTTATTCATGACTTCAATTTTAATTACTACCAATATAATTTATACTCCAATCTTTAGCTCCAATCCAGACTTCCACTACAGTCTGGATCAATATGTCCACATGCTCACTTGAGATCTCCACTTTGATATCTCAGTGACACATTTCTCTTGAAATGTCCAAAACCATATTCATTGTCTTTCTGAAGTGCAGAACTGGCCTGAATTTGCACCCAAACTAATTAAATGAGTAACAGATTATGGCTTTCTTCGAAGAGGAGTTCAATTTCCCCTATTTGATTTTTTTTCTTCTTTCTTTCTTTCCTTCTTTCTCTCCTCCAGTGTTATCATTGGGGCTCAGTGCAGGTACTAGGAATCCACTGCTCCCAGAAGCCATATTTTCTTTCTCTCTCTCTTTTTTTTTAAGTTTTATTTTTACTCGATAGGACAGAGAGAAATTGAGGGGGAGAGAGATAGAAAGAGAAAGAGAAAGATAGATATCTGCAGATCTGCCTTATTGCTTATGAGGCATCCTCTCTGCAGGAGGGGAATAAGGGCTTGAACCCATATCCTTGTGCTTGGTGATATGTGTGCTTAACTGGGTCCACAATTGCCGGTCTCCCCCACCCACCCATTTGATTTCTTCATCATTTGGTTTCCATTTTTAAGTTCTGCCTTGCTTACTTTGTGGTTATCTCTCTTTTATCTTCTATATTTTAGCTACCACCTTCACTCTCTAATCCAGTTTAGCAATTTCTCTTGTACGGAAAACAACACTCATTCTCTTAAAAGACTCACCTTCGTAAACTTACATTTATTAAGTAATCTTTCTAAAAAAGCAAGTCTTATCATTTCCTGGACATCACTAGTCACTACAGTACTTTATGAAGTAAGACTCAGAATGCTTTAAGGTGAATTTGGGCTTAGTTTGCCAGTAAGCAGTGTCACAAGTCAGGGACACAACTCTTCCCATAATATCTGAAAATATAGCTGGTGGAAGGAATTTCAGAGTAGAAAAAGACTGTCTAGTTCCGTTGTCATCACCTTTTTCCACTGAAAGCAATAATTGCAACTTTCAGTTTCAACAGATTGTTTACTTCATGCCTAGAGACCATAAGTCATTTTTTTTCCTTTCATTCACAGTACAGCTGAGAACAGTCAGTAAAAACAAGATGAAGAGGCCTCTTATTGCCTTCAGGAAAATGATAGCAAATGTTAAATAGAATTTAGTGTTTTCTGTTTCAATAAGCTCATTAGAGGCCCCTAGTCTAAGTTCTATGGTGTTATGAGGCTATAATAGAAACATTTACAAAAAGTACTAAGGAATTATTTGGTATCCTCGATATGAAAGAAAATCAGAATTATTTGGTATCCTCAATATGAAAGAAAATCACTTTGGAACACATTTTCACAAATCACCTTAATTCAATGGGCTGTACACCTCAACTTATCTCTAACCTGAATTTGCCTACAATGAATATTGCTCAATTGCATGACTCATTGAGCAGGGAATAACACTTCTTACCAACCTTGTCCTTCTTGATAATCAGAAGGAACCTGTGACTTGGTATGCCTTCCTGTAACTGGGAGTTCAGAAGTGGCCACTGCATGTGTCCCAGGAGGGAAGAAGGCAAAAGGACTGTCTTTGTCCTCCATGATTATTATAATCTGTTAAGAGTCAGGGAGATTGGAGACAATGAGATGGGAACAAGCTCAGAGAAGATGTTATTCTGAGTTGTATTCTGTGTAGCTAGAACATATAGACCAAACCTAGTCCCTAAACCAGAGCTGGGGATCCCTCTACTCTCACCCTATGGCTATCTTCAACCTGCTAATAAATTCCAGCAATTTTTTTCTTTCTTTCTGTCCTTTTTCATGTGAAAATACTAGAACAAATGCACAGATCACAATTGTCCATTATTGCCAGTCATCCTGACTTCTGCCTTGTCACCAGTCCTTCACATTGAAGCTAACAAGAGCATTTTTAAGCATCTTTCAGGACTGGAGAGATAGTTCACCAGGTAAAGTCTGTATGTGCCTTGCCGTATGCAGGATTCAAGTTCAAGCCATCACACTACATGGGAGACGTTATAGCATTGGAGAGATTTCTGGTACTGTGGTCTCCCTATAGATGCCTGTCTCCGTTTCTCCACATGAATGAAGTAGCCCTGAGTCATGAGATTATGCAGTGGTGAGACCCTGACCCTAGAAAAACAAACTAATTTTATTTTTTCTTTTACTTTTTATTCAGCAAGTACATCTATTTAACTTCCTGTTATGTGATAGACACTGGGCTAGATGATAGGGATATAATAGTAAATTCAGATTCCTGCCCTTGTAGAGACTTCATTCTTAGAGGGAGGGGCAGTGTGAGTAAATTAATATACCTGTGATGATAGATGTATATCAGATATTGGTTAATGCTATGGGGAGGGGAGGGAATGGGGACAGAGAATGTCAGTGAAGGGGGCTGTGCGGTGGCGTGCTCAGTTAAGCACACAGATTACCATGCTCCAGAACCTGGTTCGAGCCTCACTTCTCACCTGCAAGGAGGATGCTTCACAAGCAGGTCTATAGGTGTCTAAGATCTATCTCATAAAAACAAGGTGATCATATTGTCTGATTGAAAATTCATATTTCTGTAAACACTTGAAAGAAGTAGGCAGGTGAGGATCTAGGGACTATGGATTTCAAAAAAATACTTGTTTGTGGACAAAGAAGGAATTAGCCTGGCTGAAACACAGAGTCTGAGAAGGGGGGAAGTGGCAAAATAGCACCTTAGAGACAGCCTAGAGCCACAAAAGTGAACATCTGACTTAGTTTTCCAGTTCTGAGAAACTGAAAACTCTCTAATGAGAGCATCATTTACTAATTCACTTGTTCATTTTTTTATCTGGCCCCACTTTTCACCTTCACGTTCTGTGCTGTAGCCATCTGGAACATCCATACGATCTCTGAATTTACATTATGTTTTCTTCAACTCAGAGCTACTGACTGACTAGCTATATTATTCTCTTGCTCTGAAACAGAACCTCACAGTCCCCTCCCACTATATCTTTTCTGGCAATTATTTTGGTTTCTATGGTTAGATTAGATACCACTTCCTCTGGGAAACCATGTGCTGCAACTCTAAAGGCCTTGTTACTTTCTCCTCTGAGGTGATTTCAAAGCATCTGCTATTGCTATCCCTCTCAGCCTTTCTCATACCTGCTTGTTTCTGAATTGCCTGCTTCTCACTAGACATTATCTCATCCACTACTTATGGAGCCTATCTTAAATAGTGCACAGCACAGGGTAGGTGGCTGGAATATATAATGCATACATAAATTAACAGAAATATAATTCTTTTTAAAAATATACTTTCATTTCACTACTTATTGGATAAAGACAGAGGGAAATTGAGAGAGGAGGTGGAGAAAGATATGGAGAGAGAGAGAGAGATACCTACAGTCCTGTTCTATCACATGTGAAGCTTCCTCGCTGCAGGTGGGGCCAGAGCTTGAACCTGGGTCCTGTACATTATAACATGTACACTCAACCAGGTGCACCACCATCTAGCTCCTAACAAATATAATTCTGAGGAAGTCACACTTAAATTTGTTAGAAAATAATTACAAAAATCATCCCAGTTGGTTGATAATATCATCATAAGTAAAAGAACACAGCTATGTACCTGGCTTTCAAATAGTTTAAGGCTGAGATTTAACAGTAATATGCTACTTCTAAATCCTCGACTTACTCTCAACCTCTTACTATCTGGTTCCAGTCTTATTCATGGGAGGATAGGAAAGTAGTCAGGTATCTACTTCAAAGAATAATTTTATGAGACATACTTCCCACCTGTGTTAATATTTCAATCAGCAGATTTTTATAAAAGATAAACTCTTCACAACAAAAAAAATATTTCTCACTAATCATGGAATTTAAAGCACTGATTTAAAAAAAAACAGAAAATGAAAGCTATTGGGGAAAACAATTTTGAGAAGATTTAAAATCTGATAGATTATAAAAGTCAGTGTCTGAATGTCTTTCTACCTCACTTTATATGTAACATTCATATATTCCACCTCCTTTGATCTTCACAGTGGGCCAGTTTTATAGTCAAACATTTTAAGATGTAGTGTAAACAGTAAGTAAAGCAAAGCTTAAAATTCAAACTGGGTCACAAACATTAGTATTCTTTTACAGGAAGAGTGAGTGCAAGACAGTCTAATAAAGTTGATTCTTATTCAACTGATTTGGGATGTGTGAATCTGCAGTTTTGTAAATTGGCCTTAGTACCTGCACACCTCTCTTAGCATGAACATTTTATCAGGCTAAGTGTGATACTAGTGTTTAAAAATAACAGCATTTCAATCTGACTTTCTTGAAAAGAAAACCCCACCAATGTGTCCTGGAGCCCCAGATCCCCAGACCCCTGCCACATTAGAGAAAGAGAGAGACAGGCTGGGAGTATGAATCAACCTGCCAACACCCATGTTCAGCGGGGAAGCAATTACAGAAGCCAGACATTCCATCTTCTGTACCCCATAATGACCCATACTTTCCTATTCTTTAATAGGAAAGCTATCAGGGGATATGGAGGGGATATGAGGTGGTTGGAATTGTGTGGAGTTGTACCCCTTTTATCCTATGGTCCTGTCAATATTTCCAATTTATAAATAAACATTAAAGAAAAAAGCAAATAAAAATGGAATTACCTTAAAAAATAACAGTATTCCCTGTTCCTTCGTGACTCATGAGCATAAGTAGAAATACTTTTGGAAGTCACAATGGTGACTAAGAACAGACTCTATAATCATGACTACCACTACTGAAGTTCAAACCCTGGTTCTGGTGACCCAGGAGGTGGTGTGATGAACAAAGTATTAAACTCTCAAGCATGAGGTCCTGAGTTTGATCCCTGGCACTGTATGTGCCAAGATGATGCTCCTCTCTCCCCTTTCCTAAATAACTAAAACCCTGTTCTGGTTCTTAGTCTTACTAATTTAGAATCTCTGACAAGTTATTTGACTTTTATGTACCTCAAATTTCTTACCTCTATAAAGACAGGGTGCCACCGAATTTGTTTCATAGAACTATACTGACTAACTAAACTAATATGTGCCTAAAATATTTCCTGGGATATGGCTAGCACTTATGTAACAACGGGTTGTTATTGTCTCCTCCACAACTGAACAATGAGTGATTGGCCCAACACTGAAGGAGAAACTCTTCATGTTGAAATTTTATTTTATTATTGCCATCAAGTTTATCTCTAGAAATTGGTGCCCACACAATGAATTCATTGCTTCATTTTTCCCCTCTTATTTGATAGAAATAGAGAAATTGAGGGAGAGGTATAGAATGGGAGTGAAAAAGACAGACAACTCTAACTTCCCCCTGCAGGTGGGGCATTAAGGGCTTGAACCCTGGGTCCTTGCAAATGACAATGTATAATCTCTGGTGGGTGCAGCACTGCCCAGTCCCCTGGAAATGTTAATGGAAGGGACTTTGATCCCTCAGCATAGTGCATAATTCACTACACTATATGCTATGAGTATGAGAATGCTTCATTGCAAAAACTAAGAAAATGTATATAGTTTATTCATATTGTATTTAAATGAAAATGACATGCTTTTAAATGTTTACTTATTTATTTGATAGAGCCAGACACCTGCAGCCCTACTTGACCACTCATTAAGTTTCCCCCTGTAGGTGGGGACCCAGGACATGAACCTGGGTTCTTGTGCACTTTAATGTGTACACTTAATGAGGTACACCACTGCTTGGCCCCCAAAATAACATGCTTTAAAAAAAATCAAAGTTATACAGAATGATTTTTTTATCTTTATTTATTTTTTGGATAGAGACAGCCAGAAATTGAGAGGAAGGAGGAGATAGGGAGACAGAGAGACACCTGCAGCCCTGCTTCACCACTTGTGAAATTTTCCCCCTGCAGGTGGGGACCGTGGGCTTGAACCTGGGTCCTTGCACACTGTAACACATGTGCTCAACCAGGTGTGCCACCACCTGGCCCCCAGAATGAATTTTTGTTTACATTTGAGAGGTCTTAGTATTATAGACCAAATCAGAATCAGAGCATGAGATTTGTGGTTAGATATTCTGGTAATATACTGACTGACATCTGGATAAGTGAAAAAAAAGTTGTAATTATATGTTAAAAATTATTGCCAATGGGAAGATATCTTGGGATCCCAAACAAGGTGGACATAACTCAAAGAGATCAAAAAGTTCTCAAAAGCCAAATACCAATGCAAAATCAAAAGCATTAATTCTAAGCACTCAGGAGTTAATTTAAGCTTCATTTTCAAGGAACAGAAGGTTCTTAATAAAGTTGCCTAGACAATAGCAGCTCAATCCCAGGGCAGCAACCCCTTTGATTTCTCACCATCCTGCACCAGCTTATACCAGGCCCCATAAACAACTCTAAGGCCATTCAGGGCCCTTTGAAATGGCTGCTGGCTGCAGTTAGGAGACCCATGTGGCTACAGACAGAAGGATCAACATATCTAATTCAGTCTAAGCAAGGTGTGGGCAGGATGTAGGTCACAATGTAGCAGCTGGTGCTTATGAGGAATCTCATATGCAGGGTCAGTTACAGATCTAGTTCCTCCCACTAAAGAGAAAGGAAGGAAGCCTCCATGGATGGAGGCGAATCAAAGGGCATATTAGACTTCTCTTGGACAATTACTCTGTTTTTCTCAAAATTGTTTTCTTTCATTTTTCCTGCAATGAGCACTTTGTGTTTCAAAATGTCTGCAGTATTAACATGTATACATTTTATTAATCAGGAGCTTTTTGTAATATATTATTTATTTTAATTTAATTTTTTTCTTTATTGGGGAATTAATGGCTTCCAGTTGACAGTAAAATATAATAGTTTGTACATGTGTAACATTTCTCAGTTTTCCACATAACAATCTAACACCCACCTCCTCTGGTCCTCCTCTACCATCATGTTCTAGGACCTGAACACTCCTCTCCCACTACAGAGTCCTTTACTTTGGTGCAATGCACTAAATCCAGTCCAAGTTCTGCTTTGTGTTTCCCTTTTGTTTTTATTTTTCAACTTCTGTCTATGAGTGAGATCATCCCATATTCATCTTTCTCTTTCTGGCTTAATTCACTTAACATGATTCCTTTATGTTCCATCCAAGATGGGGTGAAGGTGAACACACCATTTTTAATAGATGTATATAGACCATAAATTACTCAGTCACTCAGCTGTTGTTAGACAGATAGGTTGCTTCCAGGTTTTGTCTTTTACAAATTGTGCTGTAATAAACATAGGTATACACACATGATTTTGAATACATTCCCAGGAAATGAATTGCAGGGTTGTAGGGTAGGTCGATTTCTAGCCTTCTGAGAGTTCTCCAGACAAATCTCCACAGGGCTTAGACCGGCAGTGTAGGACGGTTTCCTTGTGCCCACAATTTCTCCAGCATTTGTGTTGCTGATGTATGACATTCTCACAGGAGTGAAGTGGTATCTCATTGTTGTCTTTATTTGCATTTTTCTGACAATCAGTGACTTGGAGCATTTTTACATATTTGTTGGCCTTCTGGATCTCTTCTTTGGTAAATATTCTGTTCATTTCCTTCCCCCATTTTTGGATGAAGTCATTTCATTGCTGTTGCTACTGAGTTTGGTGATCTAGTTATAAATTTTGATTACTAGCCTCTTTTCTAATATATGACATTTAGAGATCTTCTGCAAGGGGTCTTTTTGTTTGGGTGGTGGTATCTTTTGCTGTGCAGAAGCTTTTTAATTTGATGTGCTCCCACTGTTTTATTTTTATTTAGTCTTCTTCATAATGGATTCGTATCACTAAAGATGCCTTTAAAACTTTGGCAAAAAAGAGTTCTGCCAATATTTTCCTGTAAGTATTTAATAGCTTCTAGTCTAACATCCAAGTCCTTGATCCACTTGGAATTTACTTTTCTATGTGGTGAAATATAGTGGTTCACCTTCATTCTTCTGCTCATTTAACACAAGTTTTCTAACACCATAGGTTGAAGAGACCCTCTTTTGTCCATTTAATAATGTGGGCACCTTTGTTGAAGATTAGATGTCTACAGCTATGAGAACTTTGAAATATTAACATATACAGATTTTTTAAATCAAGAAATTCTTAGTATTTTGCTGTGTACAGAAGTGAAGATTGAGACCATAAAATAGATTCCTTATTTTCTTCCTTCTTTTATTTTCTTTCTTTCTTTGTTCTTTCTTTCTTTATTCCTTTCTTTCTTTCTCTCCTTTCAATATTTAATCCTTTGTGAGAGAAAGAGGACGGAAAAATGAAAGAGGTCCAGAGCATCATTCTGACACTTGCGATACCAGGGACTGAACTTAAGATTTCAAGCCTGAGAGTCACCTCCTGGAACCACCTTAAGATATGTTTGAAATTGAAAACTTGAGATCCTATATGTCTCATTCACAATATATTACCATAACTTCATTTAATTATTGGATCGTTTGTTTTCTCATCTGTTCGGTAATGTAAATTTCATAGAGGTAAAGACCAACTATATCTCTTAACACAGAGATTGTCTCTAAGCCTGGTTTGTTGTCTTAAACAGACATGGTTTCTTGGCAATGTTGACTAAAACTTCTATAAACATTCATCTGTGTTTGGAGATTTCTGCTCTCTTGAATAGGCATCTAAGACATATATATATATATATATATATATATATATATATATATATATACATTTTTTCATGGCATGTGATTATTATAGATTTAAGTTGATAGTAAACCAGCAAAGCACTTTCTGAAAGTGTCCTTGTGCCATTTTACATTCCCACTAGTGATGCTTAGAGGGAGATCCAGGGTTCTGAAATCTAGTTGGTATTTGATGTTGTCAGATTTGTTAGTTCTAGTTTTTTCATGTTAGCCATTGCAGTGAGTATGAGGTGCACATTGTGGTTTGTGTTTATATTATTTATCTTTTTTATTAGTGATTTAATAACTGTCACAAGACTGTGGAATAAGAGGGGTACAATTCATACAGTTCCCACCACCAGAGTTCCATATCTCATTCCCTCCATTAGGGGCTCCCTATTCTTTATCTCTCTGGGAGTATGGACCAAAGATTTTTATGGGTTGCAGAAGGTGGGAGTTCTGGCTTCTGTAATTGCTTCTCTGCTGGACACAGGAATCAGAAGTTTGATTCATACCCCCAGCCTGTTCCTATGTTTCCCTAGTAGAGAGTAGGGCTCTGAGGAGGTGAGGTTCATCTGCCCAGGGAAGTCAGGTTGGCATCATGGTAGCATCTGCAACTTGATGGCTGGAAAACATTAAGATGCTAAGCAAAAAAAAAAATGGTTTTATAATCAACAACCTAAATGTAAAAGTATAACAGATAAGATATGGGGTCTTCATGCTGGAAGAAGATAGAAAGTTTATTTTAGGTATATTCTTTTTTATTTTTTATAATTTTTATTTATAAAAAGGAAACACTGACAACAACCATAGGATAAGAGGAGTACAACTCCCCACAATTCCAACCACCAGAACTCCGTATCCCATCCCCTCCCCTGACAGCTTTCCTAGTCTTTATCCCTCTAGGAGAATGGACCCAGGGTCATTATGGGGTGCAGAGTGTGGAGGGTCTGGCTTCTGTAATTGCTTCCCCACTGAACAGAAGCATTGACAGCTCAATCCATACTCCCAGCCTATCTCTTTCCCTAGTGGGGTGGGGCTTTGGGGAAGCAGGACTCCAGGACACATTCATTGGTGGGGTCATCTTCCCAGGGAAGTCCGGATGGCATCACGGTAGCATCTGGAACCTGGTGACTGAAAGAAGAGTTAATATATAAAGCCAAACAAATTGTTGACTAATCATGAACCTAAAGACTGGATTAGTGCAGATGAAATTTTGGGGGGTCTCTGTTTTGTAAATAGTAGGCCTATTTTAGGTATATTCCAAAGGTCCCATGACTATAATAATTTGTTTTTTTTTTCTTTTTTTTTTTTTTTCCTGAGGCTGAAATCTGATATACTGGTGAACCCAAGTTATTATCTGGGGAGATTATGTCATGGCTGGAAAAAGGAGGGGTGGACACAGGACTTTACTAATTTTTGCTTGAGCCCAGCAGCTCACAGGCAATGTGTCTGGAAATTGTGAGGAGCCTCACAAAGCATTAAGACAGCTCCCCCTGATCCACCCTGCATTCCTGATGCTGTGGCCTATCTGCATAATCACTGTTTTGCCTGGGAGATCCCCACCAATTCCATTCCTTTGATCTGTCTTCTTTCTGTCCTCGGGACCCTAGCAACTGTTGCTGGGTTGGCCCCTACCATTTCCAGTCCCTCCCACCTTTCTCCACCCCTCTCCTAGCCACTGGTATAAATACCAGTAACTGTAAAAGCCATCAATCTGTCCTAGGGTCCATATCTGTTTATATTTAGCACAGGAGCCTGTATAACCTCTGGCTCCCTTTTGGTCTGAGCTCACATTCCATGGTCATTAGCTAGGAACAATGACTAAAATTTTTGTACTTATTTACACTCTGTCTCTTCTTTGGTTATCTTTGGTAAATTGTCACCCCCCCCCTTTTTTTTTGTCCCCAGAGCAGTGCTCAACTGTGGCTTATGGAGATGTGGTGAACCTAGGATTTTGGAGCCTCTAGCATGAGATTCTCTTTGCATAACCACTATGATTTCTTTCCCACACTAGCCATTTCTTTTTGTTGTTGTTGTCATACTATTCTGCTCTGTACCTGTTTTTTTTTTTTTTTTTCAAATAGTAAAAGACAGAGAGAGAGAGAGAGAAGGATATAGCCAGAGTGCCCTCCAGTGTTGTGAAGGCCAGGCTAGAATCTGGCCCATGGCCATGATAAAGCAGATTCACTGTCTAGGTGAGCTATCATGCCAGTCCATGTATTCTGTTGGTTTATTTGACATAAAAATAACATCAAGGGAGTGATAGACTGATCCTGTCATTGCTTCTCTAAAATCAAGAATCAGAAAGCAAATGATGGGCCTGGCTTGTGTAACTGGTGTTCTGTTCATGGATATAAGAAGCATGAATAAGGATTCGACTTCTGGAGGCAGAGCTACGAGCAGCAGATCACTTTCTCTCCTCTCCTCTCCTCTCCTCTCCCGGATCAACTAGGAATACCAAAGGAAACCACCCGGACGGAAACAAGACAGGACTAGAATGACTGCAGGAACCCAGTAAATCACCCGTGAGTACAAACACACATGGCTGGTGACAGAGAGGAGAGAGGGGCCAAAGGAGAGATTAAGTGACTGCTAGCAGTTCAACAGTTTATCAGTGGAGACACCACCTCCAGTCTGCTCCACAACAAGGGGACAGATGAAGGGAGGAAAGGACTCCCCAGAGACTCACCAAGTGCAACTCTGAGTCTCCATTGCTACTACCCTCAGAATTTGGAGCAGCAACAGGGAGGGACACCAGGGGACAGAGATCTAACCGGGAAACTCAGAAGAACTATACCTCAGTGGTATAGCTGAGGGGCTGTGAAAGTCTCTTTGCATAAGCACTGGATTATCTCTGCCACACCCTGCTTTATCTCTTGGTCAGGAGTCAGTGATTAAGCTAAGAAGCCTATTGATAGTTTAAAAGCCCTCAGGCTCCCATAGCCTACAGGGAAGAAAAAAAAAGAGGCTTTTACACCACTGAGCTCCAACTCAGGGATTGAAAAAACTGTTAACTTCCACCACTGTGAACCTTTTAATTAACTTACTTAGACACAAGTCAATCCAGGCAATAGTGATCAATAATTTGAAAAATACTGATAAAGGGAACTCATAACATAATATAAAAAAGGGTTAAAACAACAAGAAAAAATATTGGAGACTCGAATAAGGACAAGAGTCCAGCTAAAAGTTCTCCAGAGGGTGAAGCACAAAACAAAGAGTTCAACATCCAAACATTAGCTAAGGAAATAATAACAGGAGTGAGTAAAGAATTTGAAAAAATTGTAATCAGAAATGCAGGAACAACAAATGAGAATATGGAAGAAAATTCTAATTATCTCATGGTTATTAGAGAGCTGAAAGCTGAAATCGCTGAGCTAAGAAGGCAACTAGCTGAACAAGCTAAAACAGTATCAGAGCAGGGCAACAAAATAGATGAACTCCAGAAAGCAGTAGAGGGCAGAGAGAATAGAATCTATGAGGCTGAAGACAGAATTAGCAAGATTGAGGATGAATTAGAGACAACTAAAAAAGAAGTAAGAGATCTCAAAAAGAGATTAAGAGATGCTGAAAACAACAACAGAGTCCTATGGGATGACTTCAAAAGAAACAATATACGCATTATTGGCTTACCAGAGGAAGAAAGAGAAGGGGAGGAAGAAAGCATTCTCCAGGCCATAATAGCTGAAAATTTCTCTAGTCTAGACAACACCAAAGACATAAAGATTCAAGAAGCCCAGAGGGTCCCTAACAGAATTAACCCAGACCTAAAGACACCAAGACATGTCATACTTAGATTGGAAAGGAATAAGGATAAAGAAAGGATCCTCAAGGCTGCAAGAGAAAAACAAAGAGTCACCTACAAAGGAAACCCCATAAGATTAGCAGCAGACTTCTCCATACAAACACTACAGGCCAGAAGAGAATGGCAAGATATCTATCGAGTGCTCAATGAGAAAGGCTTTCAGCCAAGAATACTATATCCTGCTAGACTGTCATTCAGACTAGATGGAAGCATCAAAACCTTCTCAGACAAGCAACAGTTGAAGGAAGCAACCATCACCAAGCCTGCCCTGAAAGAAGTTCTGAAAGGTCTCCTATAAACAACCAGACCACCACAAATAGGACATATATCAAAACACTCTAAAACTCTACAAGAATGGCGTTAAAATATCTTCAATCTTTGATATCAATAAATGTCAATGGCCTGAATTCACCTATTAAAACACACAGAGTAGGAAGATGAATCAGAAAACACAATCCAACAATATGTTGTCTACAGGAAACTCACCTAACTCAACAAGACAAACACAGACTTAAAGTGAAAGGATGGAAAACTATCATACAAGCCAATGGCCCACAAAAAAGGGCAGCAACAGCTGTTCTCATATCTGACATGATAGACTTAAAATAGATAAGATTAAAAAAGATAGGAATGGACACTACTTAATGCTCAGAGGATCAGTCAATCAAGAGGTCTTAACAATTATTAATATCTATGCACCCAATGAAAAGCCATCTAAGTACAACAAACTTCTACTAAAAGAGCTACAGCAACATATTAACAGTAACACAATCATAGTAGGGGACTTCAACATCCCACTATCTCAACCTGACAGATCATCCAGGAAGAAAATCAGTAAAGACATAAGGGACCTAAATGAAGAGATAGATAAACTAAAACTATTGGACATTTTCAGAGTCATTCATCCCAAGAAACTGGAATACACATTTTACTCAAATCCACATGGCTCATTCTCAAGGATAGACCATATGTTAGGCCACAAAGACAGCATCAGCCAATTCAAGAGCACTGAAATCATCCCAAGCATCTTCTCAGACCACAGTGGAATTAAACTAACACTTAAAAATCAACAAAAGATTAGTAACAGTCCAAAAATGTGGAAGCTCAACAGTACACTTCTTACCAACTTCTGGGTCAAAGAGGAAATTAAGGAAGAAATCAAAATGTTTCGGGAGTTCAATGAAAATGAAGACACAAGCTATCAAAATATTTGGAACACAGCTAAAGCAGTCCTAAGAGGGAAGTTCATAGCTATACAAGCACAGATTAAGAAACAAGAAAAGGCACAAATAAACAGCCTGATTGCACATATTAAAGACCTAGAAGAAGAACAACAAAGGAATCCTAAAGCAACCAGAAGGACAGAAATCACTAAAGTTAGGGCAGAAATAAATAACATTGAGAATAGGAAAACCATACAAAAGATCAACGAAAGTAAATGTTGGTTCTTCGAAAGAGTAAACAAAATTGACATACCTTTAGCCAGACTCACAAAACAAAAAAAGGGAGAAGACCCAAATAAATCGGATAGTAAATGAAAGAGGAGATATCACAACAGACACTGCAGAAATTCAACATATCATGCGAGGCTTCTATGAACAACTATATGCCACCAAGCTAGAGAACCTGGAAGAAGTGGACGATTTCCTAGATACCTACCAACTTCCAAAACTAAGTAAAGAGGAAGTGGATAACATGAACAGGCCCATCACAGCTAATGAAATTGAAACAGTTATCAAAAATCTTCCCAAAAATAAAAGTACTGGACCAGATGGTTTTACAAATGAATTCTCTAAAACTTTCAAAGAAGAACTAATACCTCTACTCCTTGCCAGCTTCTATGAAGCTAACATCACCCTGATACCAAAAGCAGACAGGGACACACCAAAAAAGAAAACTACAGACCAATATCTCTGATGAACATAGATGCTAAAATACTGAACAAAATTCTAGCCTACCGGATACAGCAGTATATCAAAAAGATTGTTCATCATGACCAAGTGGGGTTTATCCCAGGCATGCAAGGTTGGTTTAATATACGTAAATCAATCAATGTGATCCACCACATCAACAAAAGCAAGACCAAAAACCACATGGTCATATCAATAGATGCAGAGAAAGCCTTTGACAAAATACGACATCCCTTTATGATCAAAACACTACAAAAAATGGGAATAGATGGAAAATTCCTGAAGATAGTGGAGTCTATATATAGCAAACCTACAGCCAACATCATACTCAATGGTGAAAAACTGGAAGCATTTCCCCTCAGATCAGGTACTAGACAGGGCTGCCCACTATCACCATTACTATTCAACATAGTGTTGGAAGTTCTTGCCATAGCAATCAGGCAGGAGCAAGTAATTAAAGGCATACAGATTGAGAGAGAAGAAGTCAAACTCTCCTTATTTGCAGATGACATGATAGTATACATGGAAAAACCTAAGGAATCCAGCAAGAAGCTTTTGGAACTCATCAGGCAATACAGTAAGGTGTCAGGCTATAAAATTAACCATCAAAAGTCAGTGCCATTCCTCTATGCAAACACTAAGTTAGAAGAAATTGAAATCCAGAAATCAGTTCCTTTTTCTATAGCAACAAAAACAATAAAATATCTAGGAGTAAACCTAACCAAAGAAGTGAAAGTCTTGTATACTGAAAATTATGAGTCACTACTCAAAGAAACTGAAAAAGACACGAGGAAGTGGAAAGATATTCCATGTTCATGGGTTGGAAGAATTAACATCACCAAAATGAATATATTACCCAGAGCCATCTACAAATTTAATGCTATCCCCATCAAGATCCCAAGCACATTTTTTAGGAGAATAGAAAAATGCTACAAATGTTTATCTGGAACCAGATAAGACCTAGAATTGCCAAAACAATCTTGAGAAAAAAGAACAGAACCAGAGGCATCACACTCCCAGATCTCAAACTGTATTATAGGGCCATTGTCATCAAAACTGCTTGGTACTGGAACATGAACAGACACACTGACCAGTGGAATAGAACTGAGAGCCCAGAAATGAGGCCCCACACCTATGGACATCTAATCTTTGACAAAGGGGCCCAGACTATTACATGGGGAAAGCAGAGTCTCTTCAACAAATGGTGTCGGAAACAATGGGTTGAAACATGCAGAAGAATGAAACTGAATCACTGTATTTCACCAAATACAAAAGTAAATTCCAAGTGGATCAAGGACTTGGATGTTAGACCACAAACTATCAGATACTTAGAGGAAAATATTGGCAGAACTTTTTTCCCCATAATTTTTAAAGACATTTTCAATGAAACAAATCCAATTACAAGGAAGACTAAGGCAAGTATAACCCTATGGGACTACATCAAATTAAAAAGCTTCTTCACAGCAAAAGAAACCACTACCCAACCAAGAGACCCCCTCACAGAATGGGAGAAGATCTTTACATGCCATACATCAGATAAGAGTTTAATAACCAACATATATAAAGAGCTTGCCAGACTCAACAACAAGACAACAAATAACCCCATCCAAAAATGGGGGGAGGACATGGACATAATATTCACCACAGAAGAGATCCAAAAGGCCGAGAAACACATGAAAAAATGCTCCAAGTCTCTGATTGTCAGAGAAATGCTAATCAAGACAACAATGAAATATCACTTCACTCCTGTGAGAATGTCATATACATCAGAAAAGGTAACAGCAGCAAATGCTGGAGAGGATGTGGGCTCAAAGGAACCCGGCTGCACTGCTGGTGGGAATGTCAATTGGTCCAACCTCTGTGGAGAACAGTCTGGAGAACTCTCAGAAGGCTAGAAATGGACCTACCCTATGACCCTGCAATTCCCCTTCTGGGGATATATCCTAAGGAACCCAACACATCCATCCAAAAAGATCTGTGTACACATATGTTCTTGGCAGCACAATTTGTAATATCCAAAACCTGGAACCAACCCAGGTGTCCAACAACAGATGAGTGGCTGAGCAAGTTGTGGTATATATACACAATGGAATACTACTCAGCTGTAAAAAATTGTGACTTCACCGTTTTCAGCCGATCTTGGATGGACCTTGAAAAAATCATGTTGAGTGAAATAAGTCAGAAACAGAAGGATGAATATGGTATGATCTCACTCTCAGGCCGAAGTTGAAAAACAAGATTAGAAAAGAAAACACAAGTCGAACCTGAAATGGAATTGGAGTATCACACCAAAGTAAAAGACTCTGGGGTGGGTGGGTAGGTGGGGAGAATACAGGTCTATGAAAGATGATGAATGACATAATGGGGGTTGTATTGTTAAATGGGAATCTGGGGAATGTTATGCATGTACAAACTATTGTATTTACTGTTGAATGTAAAACATTAATTCCCCAATAAAAAAATAAATTATTTAAAAAAAAATGAAAAACAAGTGCAACAAAAGGGAAAATAAATATAAATGGAAAAAAAAGAAGCATGAATAACTTAACCTTGGGAAACAAACACTCCAAAGTCACCCCTTACTGTCAATGAAAGAGTTTTCCTTGAAATGAATGTAAGTAAGTGAAGGAAAAGCTAATTGAGTAAAAATTGAGGTAATCCTCAAATACATAAGGGAAATACCTCTAGGTAGCATATATAAGTTTTCACTAGACTCTGAAATACTGGAGCTGATCAGCATTAGGATGCAAATTGTTCCCAGATGAATTGAGACACACCAAAACTCAGAAAGAAGCCTTTGTCTCCAAAGCCTTTTAGAGTTTTGACCTATGAACTTTAAATATAGTCACTTCAATTAATATTTGAAGAGATATTTAGGAATATGTAACCAACTAAGACTGAATTGAGAAAAGATAGAAATCTTGGGAATATCGATAACATATAAAAAACTTTATAGAAACTTCACAATAGCATCATACTCAATAATGAACTTCTGAAAGTGTTTAAAGATTTGGAGCAAGGATGCTCATTCTAACCAATCCTATTCATCACAGTACTAAAGTCTTAACCAGAGTAACTGAATAAGAACAAATAAATGAAAGATACCTTCATCAAAAAGGAAGTAAACTTTTTTGCATAAAAATGACACTACAGGTACAGAAACCCAAAAGCTCACTAACAAAATACAGATTTGAACTAACAAGTAAATTAAGTTATTACAGGATTAAAATAATCAATACAAATTGCATTTCTATAAACTACTGTATTCTCTCCCAAACCAAAATTTACTCAGAATAGTATAGACAACAGATAGTATGCCTAGCAATAAATTTAACCAATCAGGTTAAATTTTAAATCCTCTTACAGAGAAATTCCTATCACCCGCCCAAGCTGGTTTCCGCCCAGGAAGATCTACCTGTGAACAAGCCCTGGCCCTCTCAACTTACATTGAAAATGGATTCCAGAAGAAGTTAAAGATGGGTTCTGTCTTTGTTGATCTCACAGCAGCCTATGACATGGTCTGGCACTGTGGTCTCCTAGTCAAGATCTCAAGATGCCTGCCTCCATGGGTGGCCAACACTATATTGTTTCTTCTCCAAAACAGAAGATTCCAGGTGCATCTGGGTGACAAGTCTAGCAGATGGAGACTTGTCTCAAGTGGCCCCTCCCAGGGCTCTGTTCTGGCTCCTACGCTATTATTTACATCAATGACCTCCCAGAAACTTCTTCAAGGAAGTTCATCTACACTGATGACATCTGCTGTGCAACTCAGGCATCCAAGTTTGACATCCTCGAGGAAACACGAAAGACATGTCTCTGATATCTGATTACTGTAAAAAATGGCGACTAATCCCTAGCACTGCAAAAACGGTATCATCTATTTTCCATCTACACCATGCCTCAGCCTCGCGTGAGCTTAATGTGCAGCTTGACGATACGAGAATCCGGCATGAAGCCCAGCCAGACTATCTTGGCATTACTCTCGATCGTACCGTCATTTCACGAACATCTCATAAAAACTGCAGTAATGGTGAGCGCGAGGAATAACAACATCATTGCAAGACTGGCCAGCTCTTCATGGGGCGCGAACACTTCCACACTACAATCATCATCTCTGGCATTATGCTCTTCCATTGCAGAATACTGTGCCCCAGTATGGTTCCGTAGCCCCCATGTCCACTTGGTCGATTCCAAACTATATTCCTCCATGAGGATAATTTCTGGAACCATCTGTTCCACCCCAGTTCCATGGCTGCCAGTTCTTAGCAACATCGCCCCGCCAGATATTCGTCGGGATGCAACATCATCTAAGTTCATTTCCCACGTCTACGCTAGACTGGACCTGCCAATATACACGGATATCTTCGCCCACCCTGTCCAATGCTTGACGTCTCGTCATCCAATCTGGTCCCCTACGCCTACACTGAACTTCTCTGTTCCAGACTCTTGGAAACAGAGTTGGCAGTCAGCTGAGGTAAAGAACAAACACCTCATCACAGACCCCTGCAAGCGTCAACCCGGCTTTGACCTAGCACGTTATGATTGGGCCCTCCTCAGTTGCTATCGAACAGGCCATGGCCGGTGCGCCACCATGTTCCATCGCTGGGGAGCCAGAGATGACCCAAATTGCCCCTGCGGCTACAGACTATGACCCACATAGTCAACGACTGCCACCTCTCCAGATTCAAAGGAGGTCTCGAAACTTTACATCAGGATCAACCTGACGCTGTTGACTGGCTACGGAAGAAGGGCAAATGCTAGAAGAAGAAGAACCAATCAGGTAAAAACATTGAATACTGAAAGCTATAAAACACTGATGATATTTTGTTATACTGTATAAAATGCAGAAAGAAAAAAGTTAGCAAGAATATGTGGGAAAAAAATACTTTTACAATGCTACTGAAAAAAATAAGTTGGTTCAATCCAGAGGAAAACAGTCTGATAATTTCTCAGAATACTAGAAATGGACCTACCCAGTGACCAGATGATTCTTCTGGAGATTTATACAGAAAAAAAAAACATATTCAGAGATTTATGTACATCTGTGTTCATAGCATTTCAATTCATAATAGCTGAAACTTGTAAGCAGCCCACTTGCTCAAAGACAGATGCATGTTTAAGAAAGGTGTGGTAGATATACACAGTGAAATACTACTCAGCTGTTGAGGGATAATGATATCATTCCTTTGCCTCATCTTAAATGCTGCTTGACTGAATCATGTTCTAGTCAAAAAGAGAGGAACAAATACTGGATGATCTCATTTATAGGTAGTACTTGAGAAACAAGGACAGAAAGGAAAACAGAGTAAAATTTGGACTAGGTTTGGTGTGTTGCTCCAGAGTAAAAAAGACTAGGGAAGGAGGTAGTGGGAAAGAGTTAAGAGGGCCTTAAGATCCTGATATATGATGATGGAAAAATGTACTAAATTTGAGGTGAGAGAATTCTGCAGACATCTATCACAGAGAGATGAGAAACTGTGCCCATGTATCATCAACCATACTGTAAACCATTAACCCTGCCCTAGTAAAATGAGGGTGGGGGAGGAATGAAGGAAGTACTTCAACTATTTGTAAACTAAAAATAATGCATATAAATGAACAGTCATCCTATGTTCATGGACTAGATGAACTAATATTAAAATATCCAATGAAGAACAAAGTGGATTTAAAAACAAACTACTATGTTAAAACAGTATGGTATATACATATAGAACATGAAATTAAATGAACTTCTACATATATAATGAAATATTTCTCAACAAATGCACCAACTGTGATATATAGTCCTTTCAGTAAGAGGTGTTGAAAAAAATGTGATCTTATAGGTGAGTGAAAATACAGGCAATAAATAAAGAAGTAAGTTTATACAAAACCAAAAGCATTTCTGTCCATTGAGGGAAACAATTTACAAAATGAAATGGCCACCTACAAGTTGGGGAAATATATTTGTATTCCATATATCTGATAAGTGGGTCCAAACATATGAATACTTCTAGAACTTAACATCAACTAAATAGATGGATAAAAAAAAAAGAATTGGTGAACTATCTGAATGGGAATTTTCCCAAATAAGCTATCCAGTCAATAAATAGGAATATGAAAGGACAGTCAAACTTCTTTTTTGATCAGGAAAACACAAAGCAAAACAACAAGAAAGACCACTTCACACCTGTTAGTTTTATAAAAGGAGGAAATCCTGTCATTTGTTACATGAGTGGATCTGTAGGACAATTTGAAAAAAAAAAAAATAAAAGGCCTGTGAGACAAAGACAAATGAGGGCCAGGCAGTGGGACACCAGATTAAGTGCACATAGGATGAGATAAAGAAGAATGCTTTATAAACTCACTCATGTGTGAAAACTGAAATAGTTAAATGCACTAAAAGCAGAGTAGAATAGTGGTTACTATGTTTTTGAGGGGGAATGGAGTTGTCTGTCAAATGATATAATTTCAGTTATTCAAGAGAGATATCTTCACTTATTCAAGATATTATACATATCAGTTATTTATACAAAGAATATTTCCCTGTAAAAGGTTTATCTGATCTGAGAAATCTAATAAAATAGAGACAGTATAATTATTAGTTTCAGAACAGTCAAAAATATGAATTACATTCTCAGCCATGATTCTTAATATTTACTTAATGAAATTTGTTTACCCTCTATATAGAAAGCTTTAAAAAGGGGGAGCGAGTGGTATCGCAGAGGGTTAAGCTCAACGGGTTAGGCGCACATGGCATGAAATACAAGGACCAGCATAAGGACTCCTTTTGGAGCCCTGGCTCCCCACCTGCAGGGGGGATTGCTTCACAAGCAATGAGTCTGTAGGTGTCTGTCTTTCTCTCTCGCCCTCTCTGTCTCCTGTTTCTCTCTCCATTTCTCCCTGTCCTATTGAACAATGACATCAATAACAACAACAATAATAACCACAACAACAATAAAAAAGAAACCAAGGGCAACAAAAGGGAAAAAATAGCCTCCATGAGCAGTGGATTCATGGTGTAGGCAACAAGCCCCAGCAATAATCCTGGAGAAAAAAAAAAAAAACTTTAAAAAACAAGGGATGATTTCTGGCAAATTCAGCAAAATAGGGTGGGATAGAATTTCCAGGTGGAGGGGTTCCCGGAATATGGCGGACTGAGAATCTGCTAGTGACTTGATCTCTGACCACATCTCCTGGAAATGGTAGCATTTTCTGCCTTTAGTAGGCCAGTCAATAAGGGGTCCTAGCGGTAACACCAAGGAGGTGACTATAACTTAAGTTGGGTTAAGAATTAGAGTAGGAAAAAAGGGGAAAAATTTTTTTTCCTTTTAATTTTTAAGCATACCTCCTCCCCTATGCCCCCCCCACCAGTCCCTGGGGACCAGCTCCTAGCAGGCTCCCCTGCTGAGCTTCTGTCTTTACCAAATTCCTATCTCACCAGGGAATATCATTCATTCTAAGTCTATACCCTTCTGAAACCTCTGGCCTTTTTTTCCTAAGTAGCCAAACCCCCCCACCTCATCCTGCATAGCTAATTAAATAATTAAAAATAAATAAATAAATAAATAAAACCCTTTCCTTTCACTGCTCTTTTATGACTGTTCTTTTTCTTATCTTTTTCTTGTTTCTCTCTCTCTTTTCTTTTTTTTCTCTTTTTCTCATTCTTGTCATCCTTTCTTCCTTAATCCTACAGCTTCCAAAGCCACAGCCCCCAGCCCCCAGGCCCCACACCACCAAATAGTGTGCTTTTTTGAATTCACTGATACACATTTGGGAATTATTTTGGGGAAGAATTCTGACTCAGTGTGGACTCTCATTGCGAGTGTCTCTGCTCAACTTCCCTTCCTCCTTTAGCCACCCCTAGAATATACAGTGGATAGTAGATTTGCATAACTGTCTATTTCAGCTATCCTTGTCAGGTCCTGAGGTTTTTTTTTTTTTTTTTTTTTTTTTTCTCATTCTTAACAATCAGCTGCCTCTGATCACAAGGTTTGAGGTAATCTGGGACAGGGTTTTTATTTTATTTTTTTTACCCTGCTCTATTTTACTATTAATATTATATAAAGACATATATCTTCCCCCCCTTTAGGTTGATCAGAATTAACTCTTAGCATATATTTCAGTGCTAGGGTAGTGGGCATCTTATCTATTGTGGGAGGAACTTGTATCCTTAATTCTACCTCCTCTACCCTACCTCCCCATCCTAGCTAATCAAAAAAATTAAATTAAATTAAAAATAAAGTACTAAAAAACCTTTCCTTTCACTGCACTTTAATTACAGCTCTTTTTCTTATCTATTCCCTCTATTGTCTCTTCTTTTTTTTTTTATCTTGTCATACACTTCTTCCTTCCTTCTTTGCCTTTCTGAATTTTTGAATTATTTTGGGGAAGAAATCTGACACAGAGTGTACTCTCTATGTGTGCACCTCAGCTCTAGGTCCCTTTCCCCTCCTGTGACCCTAGAATATACAGTGGATAGTAGATTCGCATAACTGTCTATTCTTGCTATCCCTTCTTTCTTTTCTCTTTCTTATTCACTGGGATTTGGTTACTATTCTTTCACGGACTGGAGAAATTGTTTGGCTAACTGGTAATGATTAAACTGCTTCAATACTTGCTTCAGTTGCTACTGTAATTCCTGAGGTTGATGAGTGCAATTGTCATAAAGATATTTAGTACAGTGATGCTTGTACTCAAGACACAACAACTGAGGAACAACAGAGCATATATAAAAAAAGAAACACATAAATCAAAAAATGGATAGATCAAAAACAAATAAAACTGCTACTCCAATGAATGAAGACAAGAGCCCAGAATAAACTACAAATCAGCCAGAAGTAACCATAGATAAGAAAAGTATGCTAGCAATAATAATCTTATTAATCACAGAAATGTAAACAACATTGGAGGACTGAAATGGTAGTATTAGGGAAACAACAGTTGAGACCCCCAAGGAAAATACTGATTATCTTGAGGCAATTAGGGAACTGAAAGCTGAAATAGCTGAACTGAAGAAAGAAGCTGAGGGAAGGGAAAGCAGACTAACTGAAGCAGAAAACAGAATTAATCAGACAGAAGATGAGTTAGAGAAAACTAAGAAAGAGGTGAAAGAGCTTAAAAAGAGATTGAGAGACACTGAAAAGAACAACAGAGACATATGGGATGATCTCAAAAGAAGTAACATTCGTATAATTGGCCTGCCAGCAAACATTCTAGAGGAAATAATAGAAGAAAACTTTCCAGACCTGAATAATAGAAAGGAAAACAAGATTCAAGAGGCCCAGAGAGTACCAAACAGAATCAACCCAGACCTGAAGACACCAAGACACATCATAGTCACAATGAGAAGAAGTAAGGATAAAGAAAGGATTCTAACGGCTGCAAGAGAGAAAAAATAAGTCACATGCAAGGGAAAACCCATAAGGCTATCAGCAGACTTCTCCACTCAGAATCTAAAAGCCAGAAGAGAATGGCAAGATATCTATCGAGCCCTGAATGAAAAAGGGTTTCAAACAAGAATAATATATCCTGCTAGACTTTCATTCAAACTAGATGACTAGATGGAAGGATCAAAACCTTCTAAGAGAAACAATAGTTAAAGAAGGCAACCATCACCAAGCCAGCCCTGAAAGAGGTTCTAAAAGACCTCTTATAAACAAGAACATCGCTATAATACTGGCAATATATCAGAGCAAACAACATTTTTTTTTGAACAATGGCACTACAATACATTAAGTCCATAATATCAATAAACGTCAATGGCTTAAACTCACCCATCAAAAGGCACAGGGTGGGTTGATGGATCAGAAAACATAACCCAACCATATGCTGCTTGCAAGAATCCCATCTGTCACAACAAGATAAACACAGACTTAAAGTGAAAGGATGGAAAACTAGCATACAGGCTAACGGACCACAAAAAAGGGCAGGAACAGCCATTCTTACCTCAGACACGATAGATTTAAATTCAATAAAGAAATAAAGATAGGCAAGGAGATTACATAATGATTAGAGGATCAATCAGCTAAGAAGACTTAATAATTATTAACATCTATGCACCCAATGAGGGACCATCTAAATACATCAAGCACCTACTGAAAGAATTTCAAAAATACATCAATAGTAATACAATAATAGTGGGAGATTCAATACCCCACTCTCACACTTAGAAAGATCAACAAAGCAGAGAACCAATAAAGATACAAGAGAATTGAATGAAGAGATTGACAAACAAGACCTCTTGGACATTTTCAGAGTCCTTCACCCCAAAAAACTGGAATACACCTTCTTTTAAAATCCACATAATACATATTCAATGATAGACCACATGTTAGGCCACACAGACAGCATCAATAAATTCAAGAGCATTGAAATCATCCCAAGTATCTTCTCAGACCACAATGGAGTAAAACTAATATTTAATAACAAACAGACAATTATTAAAAGTCACAGAATTTGGAAACTAAACAACATACTCCTTAATAACCACTGGATCAGAGACTCCCTCAATCAGGAAATTCAAAAGTTCCTGGAAACAAATGAAAATGCAGACACAACCTATCAAAATATTTGGGACACGACTAAAGCAGTACTGAGAGGGAAACTTATAGCCATGTAATCACATATTAAACACCAAGAAGAAACTCAAATGAACAACCTTACTGCACACCTCAAAGAATTAGAGGAAGAGGAACAAAGGAACCCTAAAGCATCCAGAAGGACAGAAATCACTAAAGTTAGAGCAGAAATAAACAACATAGAAAATAAAAGAACCATACAAAAGATGAATGAAGCCAAATGTTGGTTCTTTGAAAGATTAAACAAAATTGACAAACTCCTAGCCAGACTCACCAAACAAATAGAGAGAAGACTCAAATTAATATAATTGTAAACGATGGAGGAGATATCACAACTGACACTACAGAAATCCAGAGAATCCTGCGAAACTTCTATAAAGAACTATACGCTACCAAGCTAGAGAATCTGGAATAAATGGAACAATTCCTAGAAGCATATGCCCTTCCAAAACTGAACCAAGAACTACAAAATCTAAATGCATCAATCACAGATAAAGAAATTGAAACCGTTATTAAGAATCTCCCCAACAACAAAAGTCCTGGACCAGATGGCTTCACAAACGAATTCTACAAAACTTTCAGGCAACAGTTAGTGCCCATACTTCTTAACCTTTTCAATAATATTGAAGAAACAGGAATACTCCCTTCCACCTTCTGTGAAGCCAACATCACCCTGATACCAAAAGCTGATAGGGACAGAACAAAAAAGGAAAACTACAGACCAATATCTCTGATGAATATAGATGCCAAAATATTAAGATCTTGGCCAACCGGATACAGCAACATATCAAAAATATTGTTCATCATGACCAAGTGGGATTCATCCCAGGAATGCAAGGCTGGTTCAACATCCGTAAGTCAATCAATGTCATTCACCACATCAATAAAAGCAAAGCCAAAAACCACATGATTATCTCAATAGATGCAGAGAAAGCCTTTGACAAAATCCAACACCCATTCATGCTCAAAACTCTACAAAAAATGGGAATAGATGGGAAATTCCTCAAGATAGTGGAATCCATATATAGCAAACCTACAGCCAACATCATACTCAATGGACAGAAGCTGAAAGCATTTCCCCTTAGTTGGGGGACTAGACAGGGCTGTCCACTGTCACCGTTACTCTTCAACATAGTATTGGAAGTTCTTGCCATAGCAATCAGGCAAGAGAAAGAAATCAAAGGAATACAGATTGGAAGGGAAGAAGTCAAGCTCTCACTATTTGCGGATGATATGATAGTATATGTAGAAAAACCTAAAGAATCCAGCAGAAAAATTACTGGAAGTTATTAGGCAATATAGCAAGGTATCAGGCTACAAAATCAATGTACAAAAATCAGTGGCATTTCTTTATGCAAACAGTAAATCTGAAGAAGTAGACATCCAGAAATCACTCCCATTTACTGTTTCTGCAAAATCAATCAAATACCTAGGAATAAAGTTGACCAAAGAAGTGAAAGACTTGTATGCTGAAAACTATGAGTCGCTACTCAAGGAAATAGAAACTGATACCAAGAAATGGAAAGATAGTCCATGCTCATGGATTGGAAGAATAAATATCATCAAAATGAATATTCTCCCCAGAGCCATATACACATTTAATGCAATACCCATCAAAGTTCCACCAAGCTTCTTTAAAGAATAGAACAAACACTACAATCATTTATCTGGAACAGGAAAACACCTAGAATTGCCAAAACCATCTTGAGGAAAAGAAACAGAAATGGAGGCATCACACTCCCAGACCTTAAACTATATTATAAAGCCATCATCATAAAAACAGCATGGTACTGAAACAAGAATAGGCACACAGACCAGTGGAACAGTTGAAAGCCCAGAAATAAATCCCCACACATATGAACATCTAATCTTTGATAAGGGAGGCCAAAATATTAAATGGAAAAAGGAGGCTCTCTTCAATAAATAGTGCTGGGAAAACTGGGTTGTAACATGCAGAAGAATTTAATTGAACCACTTTATGTAACCAGAAAGAAAAATCAACTATAAAAAGATCAAAGAACTAGATTTTAGACCAGAGACAATCAAATACTTAGAGGAAAACATTGGTAAAACACTTTCTCACCTACACTTCAAGGACATCTTTGATGAATCAAACCGAATTGCAAGGAAGACTAAAGCAGAAACAAACTAATGGGACTACATCAAATTGAAAAGCACATCCAAAGAAACTATTAAACAAAGAAAGAAACCCCTCACAGAATGGGAGAAGATCTTCACATGCCATACATCAGACAAGAAATTAATCACCAAAATATATAAAGAGCTCAGCAAACTTAGCACCAAAAAAGCAAATGACCCCATCCAAAAATGGGCAGAGGATATGAACAATACATTCACCTCAGAGGAGATCCAAAAGGCTAACAAACATATGAAAAACTGCTCTAGGTCACTGATTGTCAGAGAAATGCAAATTAAGACAACACTAAGATACCATCTCACTCCTGTAAGAATGGTATACATAAAAAGGACAGCAGCAACAAATGCTGGAGAGGTTGTGGGGACAGAGGAACCCTTTTACATTGCTGGTGGGAATTTAATTGGTACAGCCTCTGTGGAGAGCAGTCTGGAAAACTCTCAGAAGACTAGATATGGACCTTCCATATGATCCAGTAATTCTTCTCCTGGGGTTATACCCCAAGGACTCCATAACACCCAACCAAAAAGAGGTGTGTACTCCTATGTTCATAGCAGCACAATTCATAATAGCTAAAACCTGGAAGCAACCCAGGTGCCCAACAACAGATGAGTGGCTGGGAAAGCTGTGGTATATATACACAATGGAATACTATGCAGCTATCAAGAACAATGAACCCACCTTCTCTGACCCATCTTGGACAGAGATAGAAGTTATTATGTTAAGTGAACTAAGTCAGAAAGATAAAGATGAGTATGGGATGATCCCACTCTTCAACAGAAGTTGACTAAGAAAACCTGAAAGGGAAACTAAAAGCAGGACCTGACCAAATTATAAGTAGGGCACCAAAAAAACCCCAGTGGTGGGGGGTAGACATTCAGCTTCCTGGGCCAGTGGGGGGTGGGAGCGGGTGGGAGAGGGATGGAGCACAGTCTTTTGGTGATGGAAATGGTGTTTATGTACACTCCTAGCAAAATTTAGACATATAAATCACTAGTTGATTAATATGAGAGGGGGAAAATCAATTGTCTCAAAGTTTTTCAAAACACAAACTGAATCTTTTTAATGTATAGGCTCTGTATTTGATATCTAGACTCTCTCAAAAGCCTAGACCAAGTAGATTAGAAACATCCAATAGCACAGCTATATACAAGATACTGGATACTGTACAGCAAACTATAACAAAAGGACTTTTCAAAGTTAACCCAATTACCAAATAATGAGATGATAACATTAACTATCGATTGTCTTTTTGAACCCTAAGACAGCAGGAATCTCACATCTCTACTATGTAGCCCCTACTTCCCCCAGTCCTGGAACCCTTAGATAG
Source organism: Erinaceus europaeus (assembly GCF_950295315.1). Taxonomy (NCBI): domain Eukaryota; kingdom Metazoa; phylum Chordata; class Mammalia; order Eulipotyphla; family Erinaceidae; genus Erinaceus; species Erinaceus europaeus. The sequence continues at coordinate 94,810,345 of NC_080164.1, forward strand.
GGCCCACTTTCCCGTATGCCTCTCCCCGTCCATATCAAATAATATTGCATTCGCCCATCACAACCTAACCAATGCAATGATTGCCACCTCAACATGCTTCACTTCAGACTGTGTCCAGAGACTTCAGGTGTGGAATGACAACCCTTCAGCTTCATAACTTGGGTGAGACCTTTCCTTTCATAGTATACTCTAATTTCATCTCAAAGTCCCAAAACCTAGATATACACCAGTTTCTGTGAGAGAGAGCATATGTTCACACGTATCCATAAACTACTGCAAAATATATACCTGAAAGCAGAAGTACAGTAGAGTTTGCAGTGAGTACCTCCCTAATACTTCCTCTCCACTATTCCAAGCTTTGGGTCCATGATTGCTCAACAATTTGTTTGGCTTCGTATGTTAACTCTCTTTTCAGTCACCAGGTTCCACATCCCATCAGGATGCTGGCCAGGCTTCCCTGGATTGAAGACCCCTCCAATGTGTCCTAGAGCTGAGCTTCCCCAGAGCCCCACCCTGCTAGGGAAAGAGAGAGGCAGACTGGGAGTATGGACTGACCAGTCAACGCCCATGTTCAACGGGGAAGCAGTTACAGAAGCCAGACCTTCTACCTTCTGCAACCCACAATGACCCTGGGTTCATCCTCCCAGAGGGATAGAGAATGGGAAAGCTATCAGGGGAGGGGGTGGGATATGAAGATTGGGTGGTGGGAATTGTGTGTAGTTGTACCCCTCCTACCCTATGGTTTTGTTAATTAATCCTTTTTTAAATCAAAAATTAAAAAAAAGAATTTCCAGGTCATCTCCTGTAAAATTTGCATAGCCAGACTTAAGGACTGTGTGGTTTGTGAAACATTACCCATCTGGAAGAGAGGTGAGAACCCTGAAATAGAATTCTGCTCATTTCCATTGATTTCATCTTATTTTCTTTGGGCCTTATTTCGTCTGAACAAGAATAGAAATTAATCAGATGATCCTAGAAGCTCTAAAATTCTATCATTTTGGAAGTACAAGATATGTACACTGTACAGGAAAGACTTTGTATAATGGAGAGAAATCTTATGCCAGAAAAAGATGATTCTTTGCAAATGTTTGCCTGAGGGCTAAAATTTATATTCAACACCACAGTGTTTCTGAATTCTCATGCCTTCTTTTTCATCTTCTAGTAAAATATCATTTCTACCTCCTCTACTAGTTATTATAACCTCACATTAGAAAAAAACAGCTGTAGCCTTATAAGTAACAACCCGAATTCAGTTATCTTGTATAACACTAAGAAGGAAGAAAGGACGTAACTTTCCTGTTTTAGAAGTCTATATTAAGTACATATTGAACTCACTGGTCAGAGTGGAGGGAGCCAAATTGATTTGTTGCAAATGCAGTGTACATAGAATGGCCATTAATTTATAATTTTCCGACTTGTCTCTCTGATTCTAATTCCCCAATTTAAACCTAGATATGCTTTTGTCTTCTAGCTTTCACCTTTTGACTTCAGCTTCCAGATCAGAAGTTCTTGTCTGTTTCATAACTATGATTAGAAGGAAAAATTATTAGCTAGTTATCTGTCAATCAGAAAGAAAGCTATACCAATTCCTTTTGCCAATTAAAATATGATTTTGAACTTTTTCATAGCTATGTAAAGAATTAGACAAACTTAGTTATATCTCTTAATTTCTCCAAAAAAGTACCAAAATTTAAAACAAGAACTACTTACATAATTGGCTTATAATTTTATCTAGTCTTCAATACACTAAAAAAATTAATCAGAGTTGAATTAATATTGGTTTTTCTTCTGAGAAACTGAATTTCCACTCTATCTTTATAAATAATCCTCAGGCTTTAGAGAATTCAATGATTAAGAAAATTTAAAACAAATATGGCTGAAGTTCATGCAAAGTAAGTTTACCAATTAAATGTATTTACCAAGCACCAAGACTCATGATGTCGCAATCTCCAACCTTTTCACTAGCCACTTGAAATATGGAGACTGAAACTGGCTTCTTTCCACTTCATTACTATACATGTGTTTTACATTTTCCAAGAGTATCCACTACTTTTTAAGGGGTGGTGTATTCATTTGAACAATACGTTATTTTTTATTGGACAGACATAGAGACATCAAGAAGAAAGGGAGAGATAGAAAAAGAGATAAATGTAGCACTATTTCACCACTCAAGAAGCTTCCCCCATGTAGTTGGGAACCAAAGGCTTGACTCCAGGTCTTTGTGTATGGTAAAATGTATGCTCAACCAGATGTGCCACCTGCTGGCCCCAAGAGTATTTTCTTACATACAGCCAATAAAATAAAAAAAAAATAGAATATGGAGGAAATGCTACCATTTTTTATGTATGTCTTCTATGTACCATCTCATTTAATCTTTACTACATCCCTAAAAAGCAATATCACATAGGAAACGAACTTTCAGTGAGACTGAATAACAGATCCCAGTGCCCTCATTATCAGATGAAAGAATAGTAAATCAAACCCATAGTCAGGGGCCAGGTGGTGGCACACCTGGTTGAGCACATGTTATAATGTGCGAAGACCTGAGTTTGAGCACCTGGTCCCCACATGCAGGGGGGAAGTTTTCAAATGGCGAAGCAGTGTTGCAGGTGTCTCTCTCCCGCTCCATCATTACATTCCCTCTAGATTTCTGAATGTTTTTTTTTTAATCCCCAAACTGCAAAAAAAAAAAAAAAAAATACAGAGTGATGTCGTTTTTCTCCTCCCATCCAGCCCCAGTTTGTGTATCTGGTAAATTTTTAAAGAAAAATGAAGCACATTAATCTTTATCTAGTAATTTATTTCTCCACGATGAAATGTTTTAAAGGAGCATTATTTCAAGTGACCTTGTATTTCGTTCAATTTTTGCATCCTTCTTAGACTTCTGAAAGCAGAACAGGTCCCTAACCTTAACTGAAGTCTCAAGAGATTATTTCTGTCATTCGAACCTGCTGTGCTCCAGAGAATATTTCTGTACCCATTGGACAATCTCCACAAAGTGAGTGAGCATTGGATTTGGAGACCATACATATTCCCTGAGGAATTCCTTCACAAGGACTTCTGATGACTGAGCCAGCATCATGAAGACTCCATTTTCTTGAAGAAGTCTGATTTTCCTTGCAATTAACCACACCAACCTCAAACCAGTTATAGACTGTCCATCTTTTTTTTTTTTTTTTCTGTCCTAGAATATCACTGACAAACTTGTTTTCAAAGTAAAATACACTGACTTAAAACCAGATTATACTAATGCTAGTTTGTGATGAGAGTCTGGGTTGGTATTAATCTGGTCTCTGACTTTGCCTCTATTGCTGGCCCATTTGCTCTGCTTAGCCCTGGTCCAAATCCAGGAAAACATGTATGGTCTATTTAATATGACTTTAGAATTGAAGATTCTGAACTTTTCTGTGCTCTGCCTAACTCCCTTTTGTATGCCTGGAAAAATCAGTTTAAGCACCAGGGTCTTAAAGAGGTCTTAAAGAGGTAGCAATGATGGTGTCCAGTATTGTCTAGATATTAACAGCATGATAGTCTGTTGATTTGTCTATTCAAGGTATTGAAGGTAAACATTGTTGCCCTGTATTAGAAATTGTTCATCCCACTCTACAGATGACAGATCACAGAGATAGTCAAGATTTGCTTTTTGTAGGCCTCAGAGACAATGGGTGGTCATTGGATTGGAATTGTATTTAATCTCTTCAATATCCAGTCCTCCACGCCATAACATTAATATATTCTCCAACTTATCTTATTTAAAATAAAATATCTTACACAATATTTTTAAAATTCTAGGTAAAAAATAACACATATTGTTGCTTATTATATTTGATTATATGTGGTTTTGATACTATTATAAAACTTATTATTATTATTAAATTTTATATTTGAACTACTCATGTTTATATAGAGAAATGTAATTAATTTCTATACAATGATACTGTATCTAGCAAACGTACAAAAGGGGTAAATAATTTCCCACCTGAATATACCTAGTCAACTTCAAGTATGAGTTACAAATCAATGTCTGTATGTCACACTCTCGATACTATGCCTTACCTATCCCATCTTCCTAAGCCATTGTCAAATATATCTGCCTACTTTATCTTTCATGATGTAGAGTAATATCATTATTGCTATTCTGTATTCTAATTGCCTTTCTGCTTGGCATTTCAGAGTACTCCATGTGAAAATTATAATGTTTTCCTCATCCTTCTTATTCTCTAGAATCTTTGAACATTGTAACTCTTGTGGGGGCCTGTTCTGTGCAATTAAACATGTCTAGCTGCATCTTTGGTCTCTGCCTTGTAGGTGCCTATAGCAAGGAACACTTTAGTGGGATTTAAAAATAAAATGTTCTCAGATCATGACAACTATGTCATGGGATGCAAACTAGCAATATTGGAAAATCACTGCACCAAACGTAGCCAATCTTATTTCTTTCTTCATTGCTAAGACTATGTTTCCTTTTCCTTTTTTTAGTGGAGATAAAACTGACCCACAACACAGTACAAGGCTCACAGGAAGATTCAACCAACATGTACTATAAAAATAATTGTCAAAATAAGTGTAATTAATAAGTATCATCTTATAGATATGGAGAGAGAGATATGGGTGACAGAAAGGAAGTTTACTTCTTGTGATGATTTTCTTTCTTTCTTTCTTTCTTTCTTTCTTTCTTTCTTTTTTTCTTTTGTTTGTTGCCTCCAGGGTTATCCCTGGGGTTCAGTGCCTGCACTATGAATTCACTGCTACTGGAGGCTATTTTTTTTTACTTTTGTTGCCCATATTGTTTTGTTGTTGTTGTCGTCATTGTTGTTGTTGGACAGAACAGAGAGAACTTGAGAGAGGAGAAGACAGAGAGAGGGAGAGAAAGATAGACACCTGGGATTCAGGGGCTAGAACTGGGTTTCTTATGTCTGTCCTTACACTTTGCGCCATGTGCTCTTAACCAGCTGTGCTATCTCTAGGCCCCCAGATGAGATGTTTTATGAATTAATCTTATAGCATATATACCATACAACAGTGTTAGTTACAGTCATCAGGTTGTGCATTATATTCCCAATACTTTTAATTTTTTATTATCTTTATTTATTGGGTAGAGATAGCCAGAAATCGAGAGGGAGGGAGGTGATAGTGTAAGGAGGGAGAGACAGAGAGACACCTGTAACACTACTTCATTACATGCAAAGCTTTCCTCCTGTAAGTGGGGACCAAGGGCTCAAACCCAGGTTCCTTGTGCATATTGAAACATGTGCACTAAACCAGGTGCACCACCATACAGCTCCTTCTTTTTGATACTGCACAGGGAATTATGTGCCTTTTAACTACATCGATTGAATTCCTTCTAAATTTTCTAATGTTTCTTTATAAATTTTCCAGGAATTCTTTAAAAGAAAAGAGTGCCTGGGGCCCTAGTCGGGGAATCCTGGGATTCCACACAAACACTATGAGCCTAGACCTTTAATAGATGCTTCTCTCCATTATCACTGGTCATCTCCATCAGGAACAACACAATGGACCCCTTTTTTTGGGGGGGGCATAGCACCTTGCCCTCAATGTGGATCAACAATGGTAAAGAATGTTCCATCCTCCAAAGGAGGGGTTGGATAACATACTCCAGTTACTACCTAAAGAAGACGGGTCCTGAAATTGGTGAAACAGGAATGTTCCTACTGATGACCACAGAATGCAAGTTTGGACCTACAAGGATATAGAAGTTACATAGGCTCCTCTGCTGAATATGGGCCCCAGATCAAATATATGGAGTTTATAATCAATAATATTTATATACTTTCCCCATATTTTGGAGCTACTCTCTTCCCTGGTCCAGCTTTCCAGCCCTTTTTCCAGCCATGACATCATCTCCCCAGACAATAACCTGGGTCCACCTGCATATCAGATGCCAGGCTCAGGGAAAAACTAATGAAGGCATGGGCCCCTTGGAATATACCTAAAATAGACCTACTGGCTCTTTCCAAAACGGAGACCCCAAATCTTTATCTGCAATATTCCAGAATTTAGGTTAATGATTAATCAACAATTTTTATGGCTTTATATGTTAACTCTTTTTCAGCCACCAGGTTCCAGGTACTACCATGATGCCAAACAGACTTCCCTGGACAGATGACCCCACCAATGTGTCCTGGAGCTCTGCTTCCTCAGAGCCCTGCCCGACTAGGGAAAGAGAGAGACAGGCTGGGAGTATGCCAACACTCATGTTCAGCAGTGAAGCAATTACAGAAGCCAGATCTTCCACCTTCTGTACTTCATAATGACCCTGTACTCCCAGGGGGTTAAAGAATAGGAAAGCTCTCAGGGGAGGGGATGGGATACGTAGCTCTGTTGGTGGGAATTGTACTGCTCTTATACTATGGTCTTGTCAGTGTTTCTATTTTATAAATAAATTAATTCAATTATTACATAACTTAAAAAAAAAAAAGTGCATGACCAAACTGAACCAATGGGACTAGACTTGAGGTCTTTGGTGTTCTTATGAGAAAGTTCTTGTGGGAGACTTTTTCGAAGAGAGGATACAAAAATTGTTTCTCTGTCTCTCTTTCTGAATATTATTAGGTACAGGTGGGATTGAAATTTGTCACCAGTCTGAGAGGAATATGTTATACAATGGATCATTCCTAGAGATTCTGGAGAAAAGTGGAGTCATGGATGAAGGCATCTAGGTATGTAAGACAAAGGCCTTTATCTCATTGTTGATTAGACTGCTTTCTTCTTTTTTTAATTTTTTAAAATATTTATTTATTTTCCCTTTTGTTGCCCTTATTGTTTTATTGTTGTTCTTGATGTCATCGTTGTTGGATAGGGCAGAGAGAAATGAAGAGAGGAAAGAAAGGTGGGTGGAGAGAAAGACACCAGCAGACCTGCTTCACCATCTGTGAAGCGATTCCTCTCTACCTGGGGAGCCAGGGGCTCGAAACGGGATCCTTACTGTCGTCCTTGTGCTTAACCTGCTACGCTACCACCTGACTCCCTGCTTCTTCCTTCTTTGTCCTTTCTATCATCTTCCCTTCTCTTTATAGCACTTAAGCTTTGATAAATGAAGAGGGGCTAGCAGTAGCACACCTGGTTGAGCACAAATGCTAGAATGCACAAGGACCTGGTACCCCCATTCAAGAACCTGGTACCCCCATCTACAGAAGGGAATTCATATTTAGGTAATTCCTTAACTATGTGGTATTCAAACACATGTGGTGAGTACATTTTTGTTTTATCTAATTTATCCTAAGACTGCCTATTTTCTCTTTACCTTTATTCTTACTTAGCACTTAACTCTTAAAAGGGCATTGTTACATATATCTGTCTTGTGTGATATTTGGATGTAGGGTATTCAGATACTTAACATTTGCTGAGTAACCGACACACTGTTCTCCAGAATTGACCTCTCTCAGTCAAAACTCCACAGTAGTACATGAGTATTCCAATTTCTTCACATACTTAGCAGCATTTGACATGTCAAAAATTTGCATTGTTTTAAATGTGATCTTTGCAAATATATTTAGTTAGTTTAATGTCTACTTCTAAGGATCTCAATAAAGGTGGATATTTGTTTACAGATTCAAAATAATGCTTCAGAGGATGGTCAAGAGTACTTTTAAAGCAATTTTTTAAAATACGTTGTTTTTGCCAGGGCTGGCTTCACAGGTGGGTAACAGATGACCAGAAACACACGGCTGAGCTGAGAACGCAGTTTAATCTTTATTCACAAGCGGGCAATGTGCTCCTCCATCTTTCTCCTCCTGCAACAGTGTGGAACTCAGGAAGTACGTAGGATAGGGGGCAGGGAGAAGGGAGAAGCGAGAAAGGCAAAGACTAAACCACAATATCTCGGAGGTGGGGAGTGAGACCAAGCCATAATCATAACTTTGTTCTGTTATGTCACAGATTAGATTTTGCTATAGAATACAGGAAATAATAGAAGGTATTAACTAGAAAATTAATAACTATGGGGAGTCGGGCTGTAGCGCAGCGGGTTAAGCGCAGGTGGCGCAAAGCACAAGGACCTGCATAAGGATCCCAGTTTGAACCCTGGCTCCCCACCTGCAGGGGAGTCGCTTCACAGGCAGTGAAGCAGGTCTGCAGGTGTCTATCTTTCTCTCCTCCTCTCTGTCTTCCCCTCCTCTCTCCATTTCTCTCCTATCCAACAATAAAGACAACAACAATAATAACTACAACAGTAAAACAACAAGGGCAACAAAAAGGAATAAATAAATAAAAGAAAATTAATAACTATGAAGGAACAAAAGAAAATAACAAAAGTAGGAGAGTAAGAAGCTGAAGTATTATGTAAACAAACAGCAATTTTCAGCCATCTCAGCAGAGAGTTCTAGAATGTGCACTGCCAGTCAAATTTATTCCAGATAAAATCATATTGAGTCAGAAGAGGTAGGCCTTAATTGCCCACCTTGTTCAATCACCAATTAGCAGGTTTTTCAGGAAAGGTATGCCATAAGGAGAAGAGATTCTTGATGAGGAACCCAAGTACTGAAAGAGTAGGCTGCTGAAGCCTGTCAGCCACTTGCACTCCCTGCTGATGGGTGGCAAGTTCATTTTTGAAGAAAGGTTTGATCAGTGTGTCTCTGTTTCCTGTACACAATTTCTCTCTCTTCTTTTATTGAAGGGGTTATTGCTTTACAGTGTAATCATTGATATATGCATAAGAATTTCATCATAAAATAGATCCCCACAGTTTTCTTCCTATCTGTCCTCCCCCTCCCTCCCAGAGTCCTTTGCTTTGGTGCAATACACCATGTCCAGTGTGTGTTTCACTCTGTGCTCTCCCTACCCCTTCTCTATTAAGTCCCACTAATAAATGAGATAATTTGGTATTTTCCCTCTTTTGGGCTTAATATCACTTATGATGATGATGTCCTCAAGTTTCATCCAAGAGGATGCAAAGAAGACAATTTCATTATTTTAACAGCTGAGTAATATATATATACCACAATTTTGTGACCACTCATCTCATGTACATCTGAGTTGCTTCCAAGTTCTGGCAAACTATGCTGCTATGAATATAGGCATACATAGATCTCTTCTGATAGTTTCTTCTGTCTCCTTTGGTAAAATCTTCAGGAGAAGAATTGCTGGGTCATAAGGAAAATCTATTTCTAACATCCCAATAAGTCTCCAAATTGCTTTCCATAATGGTTGGAACATTTTACACTTCTGCCAGCAGTGCAGAAGTGTCTCTTTTTCTACATATTGTCTCCAACATTTGTCATTTCTATTCTTTCTGACTTATGGCATTCTCACAAGTAAAGGGGCATCTCATTGTTGTCTTCATTTGTATTTATCTGATGATCAGTGACTTTGAGCATATATCGGTCATATATCTGTTGGCCCTCTGGATCTCTTCCTTGGTGAAATGTCTGTCCATGTCCTGGTCCTATTTTCAAATGTGGTTGTTTGTTTTATTGGAATTTAGTTTACTGAGCTCTATATGTATTTTTTCTGATATGTGTTGTGTAAAGATCTTCTCCCATGTCATTGGGTGTATTTCTAGCTGTATAATGGTACACTTTTCTGTGCTTTTCAGTTTAGTATACCACTGGTTTATTTTCACTATTATTTTCTTTGCTGTTGGATTTGAATACTTGAAGGTTTTTTTTTTTTTTGAAGCATGGGTGATGAAGTGTTCTGCCAGTGATTTTTCTATGTATTTGACAGTTTCTGGCTGAATGTCTATGTTCTTGATGCACTTGGAGTTGTCCTTTGTGCATATTGAGATGTGATGGTTCAATTTCATCTGGTTGCCAGTTTCAATCCAATTTTCCCAGTACCATTAGTTGAAGATACCCCTCTTTGTCCATTTAATGATGCCCCCCACCCTTGTCAAAAATTAGCTGACCATAGATGTGAGGGTTTATTTCTAGATCTTTAGTTTTTTTCCATCAGTTTGTGTGTCTGTTTTGGTTCCAGTACCAGGTAGTTATGAGTACACTAGCTCTGTAGTATAGCCTGAGTGCAGGCAGTGTAATGCCTTCAGTCTTGTTCTAGCAATCCTGGGGATATTTGGTTGCAAAATAACGTTTGAAGATTACCTCTTTTTTTGTTGTTTTACACAGTCATTTTCATTTTCTTTATTTAAAAGGTTGTATTTCTTTTTGCTTTCTTTATTGGGTGGGGGATTAATGATTAATAGTTGAGAGTAAAATACAGTAGTTGGGAGATTCTGGAAGATGGCGGAATGAGAAGCTGCTAGTGGCTTGAGCTCCAACTACATCTACTGGAAATGGTTGACCAGAATTAACTCTTAGGTTATATTTCATTGCTAGGGGACTGGGAATCTTATCCATTGCAAGAAGAACTTGTTTCACTACTCCTACCTCCTCTACAGACTCTCCCCATCTCCCTCCTCCTAGCTAATTAAAAAAATAAAATAAAACAAAAAATAAATAAATCAATTACAAAACTTTCCTTTCACTGCTTTTTTATTACAGTTCTTTTTCTTATCTTTTTTCTTTAATCTCTCTTGTTTCTCTCTTTTTTTTTTTTATCTTGTCTTCCATTTCTTCCTTCTTTGTCTTTCTGAATTCACTGATATTCATTTGTGAATTATTTTGGGGAAAAAAATCTGACTCAGAGTGTATCCTCTATGTGTGTATCTCTGCTCTACTTCCCTTTCTCCTCTTGTTACCCCTAGAATATACAGTGGATAGTAGATTTGCATAACTGTCTATTCTTACTATCCCTTCTTTCTTTTTTCTTTCTTCTTCACTGGGATTTGGTTACTAATTTTTTATGGACTGGAGACATTGTTTGGCTAACTGGTAGTGATTAAACTGCTTCAATACTTGCTTCAGTTGCTATTGTAATTCCTGAGGTTGGTGAATGCAATTGTCATAAAGATATTTAGTACAGTGTTGCTTGTACTCAAGACACAACAACTGAAGAACAACAGAGCATAAAAATATGAAACACATAAATCAAAAAATTGGGTAGATCAAAGAAATTTCTCCTCTTCCTCCTTCTCCTCCTCCTTACTATATTATAAACTCTTGGGAGTTAAAACAGGATCTTGTTTTCTCTTTTGTTTACTATTAGGGAATGTTGACAAAGATGACTAGATATTAGACTAGTTAAAATTGCTTAGGAACATCTCTAGTAAGATTGAATCTGAGAGTTTAAGTAATGTGTGCTTTTCTTCTTTTTTTTTCTGCTGTTACAAAATCATAAGCAGTTGGGAGAGACAGATTTCCAGTTGGTGAAGAGTACCTAATCTGTTTATTACCACCCTCTTTAGGAACAATAATAAACATATTCCCATTTTTCCTCATTCCTTTTATATACCACAGTAAAACTGGAAGCATAACCTTGCTCAAGAATGTGCAAAAGAAGTATATGATAATGAACTCTTGTTGCTATTATAAACTTTATGCAGGAAGGGGATTAAATGGCAGTCTCACTCCAGCGACTAGCTCTGTGCCATTTCTCCTTGAGAATTCATAACTTGGGTAGATGGGTAGATCAAAAACAAATAATACTGTGACTACGATGAATGAGGACAAGAGCCCAGAAGAAACTACAAATCAGCCAGAAGTAACAATAGATAAGAAAAGTATGCAAGCAATAATAAACTTATTAATCACAGAAATGAAAACATTGGAGGAAAGGAATGGCAGTATTAGGGAAACAACAGTTGAGACCCCCAAGGAAAATACTGATTATCTTGAGGCAATTAGAGAACTGAAAGCTGAAATAGATGAACTGAAGAAAGAAGCTGAAGGAAGGGAAAGCAGACTAACAGAAGCAGAAAAAAGAATTAGTCAGACAGAGAATGAGTTAGAGAAAATGAAGAAAGAGGTGAAAGAGCTCAAAAAGAGATTGAGAGACACTGAAAACAACAACAGAGACATATGGGATCTCAAAAGAAGTAACATTTGTATAATTGGCCTGCCAGAGGAAGAAAGAGAGGAAGGGGAAGGAAACACTCTAGAGGAAATTATAGAAGAAAACTTCTCAGACCTGAATAACAGAAAGGACATCAAGATTCAAGAAGCCCAGAGAGTTCCAAACAGAATCAACCCAGACCTGAAGACACCAAGACACATCATAGTCACAATGAGAAGAAGTAAGGATAAAGAAAGGATCCTAAAGGCTGCAAGAAAGAAACAAAAAGTCACACACAGGGGAAAACCCATAAGGCTATCAGCAGACTTCTCCACTCAGAATCTAAAAGCCAGAAGAGAATGGTAAGATATCTGTCAAGCCCTGAATGAAAAAGGGTTTCAACCAAGGATAATATATCCTGCTAGACATTCATTCAAACTAGATGGAGGGATCAAAACCTTCTTAGAGAAACAACAGTCAAAGGAGGCAACCATCACCAAGCCAGCCCTGAAAGAGGTTCTAAAAGACCTCTTATAAACAAGAACATCACTATAATAATTGCAATATATCAGAGCAAACAAATTTTTTGAACAATGGCACTACAATACATTAAATCTATAATATCAATAAATGTCAATGGCTTAAACTCACCCATCAAAAGGCACAGAGTGGGGGATGGATAACCCAACCATATGCTGCTTGAAAGAATCCCATCTGACACAAGATAAGCACAGGATTAAAGTGAAAGGATGGAAAATTATCATACAGGCTAATGGACCACAAAAAAAGTCAGGAACAATCATTCTCATCTCAGATACAATAGATTTTAAATTAAATAAAATAATAAAAGATAGGCAAGGACAAAAAAGCAGTACTGAGAGGAAAACTTATAGCCATACAATCACATATTAAACAATAAGAATAAGCTCAAATAAATGACCTTACTGCACACATCAAGGACTTAGAGGAAGAGGAACAAAGGAACCCTAAAGTCACTAGGACAGAAATCACTAAAATTATAGCAGAAATAAACAACATTGAAAATAAGAGAAATATACAAAAGATAAATTAAGTCAAATGTCAGTTCTTTGAAAGATTAAACAAAATTGACAAACCCCTAGCCAGACTCATTAAACAAAAAAGAGAGAAGACTCAAATTAAGAGAATTATATACAATGGAGGATATATCACAACTGACACCACAGAAATCCAGAGAATCATGCGAAACATCTATGAAGAACTATACGCCACCAAACTAGAGAATCTGCAAGAAATAGAAGCATTCCGAGAAACATATGCCCTTCCAAAACTGAACCAAGAAGAACTACAAAAGCTAAATGCACTAATCAGAGAAAGATTTTGAAACCATGATTAAGAATCTCCCCAACAAACTTCCTGGACCAGATGGCTTCACTAACGAGTTCTACAAAACTTTCGGAAAACAGTTAGTAACCATACTTCCTAAGCTTTTCCATAAGATTGAAGAAACAGGAATACTCCGTTCCATATTCTATGAAGCCAAAATCACACTGATACCAAAAGCAGATAGAGACACAACAAAAAAGGAAAACTAGAGACCAATATCTCTGATGTACATAGATGCCAAAATATTAAACAAGATCTTGGCCAACTGGATATAACAGCACATCAAAAAGATGTTCATCACGACCAAGTGTGATTCATCCCAGGAATGCAAGGCTGGTTCAACATCCGTAAGCCAATCAATGTCATTCATCAGATCAATAAAATCAAAGCCAAAAACCAAATGATTATCTCAATAGATGTAGAGAAAGCCTTTGACAAAATCCAACACCCATTCATGCTCAAAACTCTACAAAAAATGGGAATAGATGGGAAATTCCTCAAGATAGTGGAGTCTATATATAGCAAACCTACAGCCAACATCATACTCAATGGAGAGAAGCTGAAAGCATTCCCCCTTAGATCGGGGACTAGACAGGGATATCCACTGTCACCGTTACTCTTCAGCATAGTATTGGAAGTTCTTGCCATAGCAATAAGGCAAGAGAAAGAAATCAAAGGAATACACATTGGAAGGGAAGAAGTCAAGCTCCTACTATTTGCAGATGATATGATAGTATACATAGAAAAACATAAAGAATCCAGAAGAAAACTACTGAAATTATTAGGCAATATAGCAAGGTGTCAGGCTACAAAATCAATGTAGAAAAATCAGTGGCATTTCTCTATGCAAACACTAAATCTGAAGATGAAGACATCCAGAAATCACTCCCATTTACTGTTTCAGCAATATCAACAAAATACCTAGGAGTAAAGCTGACCAAAGAAGTGAAAGACTTGTATACTGAAAACTATGAGTCACTCTCCAAGGAAATAGAAACTGATACCAAGAAATGGAAAGACATCCCAGGCTCATGGATTGGAAGAATAAATACAATCAAAATGAATATTCTTCCAAGAACCATATACAAATTTAAGGCAATACCCATCAACGTTCCACCAAGCTTCTTTAAGAGAATAGAACAAACAGTACAATCATTTATCTGGAAGCTGAAAACACCTAGAATTGCCAAAACCCTCTTGAGTAAAAGAAACAGAAATGGAAGTATCACACGCCCAGACCTTAAACTATATTATAAAGCCATCATCATCAAAACAGCATGGTACTGGAACAAAAATAGGCACACAGACCAGTGGAACAGAATTGAAAGCCCAGAAATAAATCCCCACACCTATGGACATCTATTCTTAGATAAGGGGGCCTAAAGCATTAAATGGAAGAAGGAGGCTCTCTTCAATAAATGGTGCTGGGTAAACTGGGTTGTCACATGCAGAAGAATGAAATTGAACCACCTTATCTCACCAGAAACAAAAACCAACTCCAAATGGATCAAAGACCTGGATGTTAGACCAGAAACAATCAAATACTTAGAGGAAAACATTGTTAAAACATTTTTCCATCTATACCTCAAGGACATCTTTGATGAAATAAACCCATTTGTAAGGAAGACTAAAGCAGAAACAAACCAATGGGACTACATCAAATTGAAAAGCTTCTGCACATCCAAAGAAACTATTAAACAAAGAGACCCCTTGTTGGGATGCTTCTAATTCTGCTTCGAAATCCCCTTCTGTTTCATTTGGTTTAATCCCCCCTCCTTAACACTGTATTTTATTTACATAACCATTGTTAACTAAGCATCACCTTCCCTCCAGAGCATTGGTGGTTCAGTGGTAGAATTCTCACCTGCTCCACCACCTCTTCCTGTCACTCCAGTCACTTTTCTCTCCACCCTCTCTATGTCACATCCTGTTTACACCTTACTTGGCAAGTATATATAAGGACAGGTTTGTGAGTTTTCAGTTTAGTTTAGTTTTAGCATAGCTTGGCTTAGATTGTGCTGGGTCCTGCATGAATAACGAGATACTGTGTACAGCTCAACCATGAATCCCAGGTCATCTGTCTCCGCTCGCGAAGTTAGTCCGACAACCCCTCACAGAATGGGAGAAGATCTTCACATGCCATACACCAGACAAGAAACTAATCACCAAAATATATAAAGAGCTCAGCAACCTTAGCACCAAAAAAGCAAATGACCCCATCCAAAAATGGGCAGAGGATATGAACAAAACATTCACCTCTGAGGAGATCCAAAAGGCTAACAAACATATGAAAAACTGCTCTAGTCACTGATTGTCAGAGAAATGCAAGTTAAGACAACATTGAGATACCATCTCACTCCTGTAAGAATGGCATACATCAAAAAGGACAGCAGAAACAAATGCTGGAGAGGCTCTGGGGACAGAGGAACCCTTTTGCATTGCTGGTGGGAATGTAAATTGGTCCAGCCTCTGTGGAGAGCAGTCTGGAGAACTCTCAGAAGGCTATACATGGACCTTCCATATGATCCAGTAATTCCTCTCCTGGGGTTATACCCCAAGGACTGCATAACACCCAAACAAAAAGAGGTGTGTACTCCTATGTTCATAGCAGCACAATTCATAATAGCTAAAACCTGGAAGCAACCCAGGTGCCCAACAACAGATGAGTGGCTGAGAAAGCTATGGTATATATACACAATGGAATACTATACAGCTATTAAGAACAATGAACCCACCTTCTCTGACCCATCTAGGTCAGAGCTAGAAGGAATTATGTTAAGTGAACTAAGTCAGAAAGATAAAGATGAGTATGGGACGATCCCATTCATCAACAGAAGTTGAGAAAGAATATCTGAAAGGGAAACTAAAAGCAGGATATGACTAAATTGAAAGTAGGGCACCAAAGTAAAAACCCTGTTGTGAGAGGTAGACATGCATCTTCCTGGGCCAGTGGTGGGTGGGGGTGGGTGGGTGGGATGGGACACAGTCTTTTGGTGGTGGGAATGGTGTTTATGTACACTTCTAGTAAAATGTAGTCATATAAATCACTAGTTAATTAATATGAGAGGGGAAAATTAATTTTATGTCTCGAAATTTTTAAAACACAGACCGAGTCGTCTTAATATATAGGCTGTGTATTTGATATGCAGACTCTCTCAACTGCGTAGAACAAGTAGATCAGAGGCAACCTGTGGCACAGGTATTTACAAGAAACTGGGTACTATACAGCAAACCCTAAAAAAAAGGACTTTTCAAAGTTAACCCAATTACCAAATAATGTGATGATAATATTAACTATCCATTGTTTTTTTGAACCCTAAGACAGCAGGAACCTCACATCTCCACTATAGAGCCTATATATTTCTCCCAGTCCTGGAACCTTAGGATAGGGCCCACTTTCTTGCATGCCTCTCCCTATCCATATCAAATAATATTGCATCTGCCAATGGCAACCTAATCAGCACAACGATTGCCACCTCAACATGGTTCAGCTCAGACTGTGTCCAGAGACTTCACATGTGGAATGACAACCCTTCAGCTTCATTACTTGGGTGAGACCTTTCCTTTCATAGCATTCTCTAATTCCATCCCAGGTGGATCACTTTCTAACAACGTCCCAAAACCTAGATATAGACCAGGTTCTGTGAGAGAGAGCATATGTTCACAGGTATCCATAAACAAGTGCAAAATATATACCTAAAAGTAGAAGTACACTAGAGTTTGCAGTGAGTAACCCCCCCCCCCCTTCCAACTCTTTCTCTCCACTATTCCAACCTTGGGTCCATGATTGCTCAGCAATTTGTTTGGCTTTGTATGTTAACTCTGTTTTCAGCCACCAGATTCCAGATGCCGTCAGGATGCCAGCCAGGCTTCCCTGGACTGAAGACCCCACCAATGTGTCCTGGAGCTCTGCTTCCCCAGAGACCCACCCTACTATGGAAAGAGAGACACATACTGGGAGTATGGACTGACCAGTCAACGTTCATGTTCAGCAGGGAAGCAATTACAGAAGCCAGACCTTCCACCTTCTGCAACCCATGACCCTGGGTCCATACTCCCAGAGGGATAGGGAATTGGCAAGCTCTCAGGGGAGGGGATGGGATATGGAGATTGGGTGGTGGGAATTGTGTGGAGTTGTACCCCTTCTACCCTATGGTTTTGTTAATTTATCCTTTCTTAAATAAAAAATAAATTTAAAAAAATATAGTAGTTGGTGCATATATAACATTTTTCAGATTTCCACATAAGACACTAATCCCCCAACTAGTTCCTCCTCTGCCATTATGTTCCAGTACCTAAACATTCCTACCCCCATCCTGCATCCTGCACCAGAGTCTTTTATGTTGATGCAATACACAAAATCCTGCGCAATGTTTCTCTTCTGTTCTTATTTTTCCACTTCTCTCTATGAGTGAGATCATCCCATATTCATCCTTCTCTTTCTGGCTTATCTCACTTAACATGATTCCTTCAAGCTCCACCTAAAATTAGGTGAAGAAGGTGAATTCACCGTTTTTAATAGCTGAGTATTATTCCATTGTGTTTATATACCACAACTTACATAGTCACTCACCTGTTGTTCGACATCTGGGTTGCTTCCAGGTTTTGGCTATTACAAATTGTGCTGCTGTTAACATAGATATTTTAGGATGGATGTATTTGGTTTCTTAGGATATATCCTCAAGAGAGGAATTGCAAGGTCATAGAGTAGGTTCCCTTCTAGACTTTTAAGGAATTCTCCAGACTGCTTCCCTCAGGGGTTGCATTCACAAATTCTAAATCATATGCATGAGTTATAAGAGAGAGAATGAAGTAATTCATTAGTTGAGTTTTCAGATCTCTGCTTATGAGGAAGGAACGTAGTTCACATTCTTATCACATTCTTTCAAGAGATTGCATCCTTAAAATGTTCACTAATGCATTTTTTTTTCAGGGTAGACATGCAGCTTCCTGGGAAGGGGGGCTGGGAATGGGTGGGAGGAATGGGTCACAGTCTTTTGGTGGTGGGAATGGTGTTTATGTACACTCCTAGTAAAATGTAGTCATATAAATCACTAGTTAATTAATATGAGAGGGGGAAAATTAATTGTATGTCTCGAAGTTTTTCAAAACACATACTGAATCTTTTTAATATATAGGCTGTGTAATTGATATGCAGACTCTCTCAAAAGCCTAGACCAAGTAGATCAGAAGCAACCAATAGCACAGCTATATACAAGATACTGGGCACTAATGCATTTTCTATGTATTACACCAAAGCAAAGGACTCTGGAGAACGAGATATGAAGTGAACTTTTAACCTGTTGCATGATGATGGAAAATAATCTAAATTTTAGGAGAGAGTGTTCTGCAGAAAAATTTCATGGGGAGATGAGAGATTGTACTCATGTGTTAACACCTGCCCTGTAAATAAAAAACAATAGCAAAATAATATTTCATTTAGGAAGTGTTTTTCATAGATTTTTCTTTGAGCTTTTCTCTTGACCAGACTGCTCTCTTTTTATTTTTTCTGGTAATACTTTTGACTAGCTTTTTTTTTTTTTTTTTGGAAATCTTACAATATTCAGCTATAAAATCATTCTTTTGAAATAATATTTAAGTGATTATTAAGTCATACTTTCTATCACTGTTGTTGTTATTAAAGATTATGTATTTATATACTTGGTTAGTAATGAGCTACAGAGGCAAAGGTTGAGAACCAGATCATTATTCTGGCATGTGCAATTATGGGGACCAAACTCAGTACATCATGTTCCTGGAAAATCTACGTTATTCACTGTGCCACCTCGCAGGCCACAAATATTGTATTATAATTTTATATTACAGGAGTTAATCTTTGAATTAGATTGTCAAATTAGTTGCTATATTGCTTTCTTGCTTTCATATATAGCAAGTTTTAATTTTCAATTCTCTAAATACTTATTAGTATCATTTTTTCTCTTTAAATCTAGCCAGAGTTTTTCTCATTAAAGTTTTCTAAAGTAAATTTATCATTTTTAATGTTTATCTAATCTTTAACCATTTTATTTCCTTCTTAGGCTTTTCTTCTCTTTTCTGAATATTTTGTGTAGAAAGCTTAGCTTTTTAAAAATAATATATTTTATTAAATTTCCATAACATGTGGATTCAAACAACTAGCTATCAATTTCCTTAGCTATAGTCTAAAAATGTGTCATGTAATAGAATTTTTGCATTGTGTTATTTTCAATTTTACATTTTAGAAATTAGGGAGTAGGATTGGTTTTTGTGGTGTTAATTCTTGAAATTCATTTATTTTTTTAAAGTTCTATCAAATATACCCAACACAAAAATAGCTACTCTGACACCTTTTTTTTTAAGTTTCCTGCCATTCAGTACATTCATTTTGTTGCACAACAATAGGCACAGTCCATCTCCAGTATGTTATAATCAGCCATCACTAACCATTAGTTAAATCCCCCACTTCTCTCTCCCTTCAGACTGTGGTAAAAACTGTTCAACTTCCTATCTCTATGAATTTGACTTCTCTAGGTACCTTATATAGATAAAATGAATGTATAGTGACTCATTTTGTTTAGCATAATGCCCTCAAGATGTCTCAGTGTTGTAATTTGTAATAGAATTTTTTTCCTTTCTAGGCTGAATGGCAACCCATTGTATATACACCACATTTATGTTTATTCAAATATCTGTCACCAGATATTTGGGTTGTTCCTGCCTTTGGCTATTAAGAACGATAATACTGTGCATGCAAGTTTATAAAGATCTTTTATTTCACTCCCTGATTTCCATTCTTTCTTGTATATTGTGGA
The DNA here is from genome assembly GCF_950295315.1 of Erinaceus europaeus. Taxonomy (NCBI): domain Eukaryota; kingdom Metazoa; phylum Chordata; class Mammalia; order Eulipotyphla; family Erinaceidae; genus Erinaceus; species Erinaceus europaeus. Next base: position 94,830,348 of record NC_080164.1, read on the forward strand.
AGCAAATTTGCGAAATCAAATGAAAATTCTGTTTAATTTTGTAGGGACCCACTATATTGTTTTCTGTAGTAGCTGAACAATTATCTGTTTCCAAGAGCAAAACACAGGGTTCACATTTCTCCACAGCCATGATAATTATACTTCTCTGTTTTTTTGCTATGAATTACTCTAACAATTTTGAAGTACATGAGTTTGTTTGTCATTGTATATCTTCATTTCTGAGAAGTGTTCTTTGTTCAGTTTTGGAAAAGATAGTTTTATTACTATGATGATTTTAGGATTATTTTCTGTTTGTTCCTTTTCTTTTTTTTTTTATCACCAGGGTTATCACTGGGATTCAGTGTCTGCACAATGAATCCACCATTCCCAGAGCCCAAATTTCCTTTATTTCCCCCATATTTTCTTTCTTTTATGTGATAAAGACAGAGAGGAATTGAGGGGAAGAAGTAGACAGAGCTCCCTGACTAGGGAATAGGTCTCCAGCTGATGATAGTGACTAAAGAGTCATCATTAAAGTATGCCAGTCTCTTGCCCTTATTCAGCTTTTGCAGTCCTTGCTCTGATAAGGATAGCTTGGGAGTGAGTGAGGGAAGTATAATAGGGAATAAGTGAGGAAGGTATATAAGTCTAAGTAGACACTATTTTATTATGAACTTAATACTGACTCACTCTAGACTATTGTGTACTTTTGCTTTTAGGTAAATATTTTGATTCTACTGATTTGAATGTCTATTTTTATGCCAATAACACTGTTTTCACTACTGTAGTAATATATTCATTTTTTAAATCCAGAGGTACAAATGACTTGGTTAATTTTTCTTTTTCAGGACTATTAATTGTTTGAGGTTCTTTGGGATTCTATATCAGTTTGGGGAGGACTTCATCTATATTTACAAAAAAATATTGTAAATATATATGTGTTTTGCATAAAATAGTTACAAAATTTTTATTTTATTGCTACCAGTTATTGCAGGTACTTGGTGCTTGAACAATTACACCATTTTCAGTCTCTTTATTTTCCTTTTACTACTCTATATAGAGCCAGGTGTCTGTATTTAAGTGGATTTGAGTATAAACAGAGTTTGTATGCAAAAGTGTTTGCCTGAGGCAGTAGCACTAAAGTTGACCCAACCTGGATAACAGCCATAAATTTGACTGTTACAAGTTTTCTGCAAACTTGTGTAAGAACAAAGTACAGAAAGCCTGGCACTTTAAGTGGAAAACTTCTCTCCAGTCTTGACTCCAGGGTCTTTGACTGTGGAATCTGAATTCCAATATGGCTGTATCTACAAAGGAAGCTCTGGACAAGTTTCTAAGGGTATTGAGATGCTAGTACTGTAACTCCCCAGGTGGTTAAAGTTTCATTCTTATTTCCTATTGCTGTGAATTTATAGGCATAAAATCATAACAGAATTTGGATATGGGGATTTGGTTCTAATAGCAACCTTGCTCACCTCATTCAAGTTATATATTTCAAGGGTCTCTTATTTTGACTGGCCAGCTTCTTATCTCTGGCTAGGGTCTGTGTTTCTCCTCACTGCCTAAATGCTACATTTTTGTTCTTCATTGTAGAAGCTTATTTGAGATTCAAGATCTTTTCTCTATAGTTTTCCATGTATGTCGTAAATTTGAAGGAAAAAGACTGGGGGGCAGGTGGTAGCACACCCAGTTAAGTGCACATAATACAAAGCAAAAGTACTCATTCAAGGGTCCAGGCTCGAGCCTCTGCACTCCACCTATAAGGGGGCACTTCACAAACTATGTCCTTTGGGATATATGTCATAGTTCTGGGGCTGAAAGAGGTAATACTAAGGATCACCTCTGCTTTACAAGCAGGATATTTGGTACAGGAACTAGTCTCTGATCTCTTTGTTTTATCTCTCCTAACATGGGACTTCTATCTTTTGACCAGGCTGGGACAAGTCTGAATGGGCTCCTGTATTCTAGGCCTGTGACTGTGAGAGGAAACTCTTCACAGTTTTATTAACAGCCAGATAAGGAAATGTAATTCCTGACTTCTCAATCTTACCTGGAATTTAACTCTTGTAACTTGAAGTCAGAGAAAATAAGACATGTTCATAGCCTACCGGACTCCATCTCCTACCTCATAAGATAATCATGTTAGTTACTTGTAGCTGAGGAGAACAGGGAGTCATGTCTTCTTCACCATATCTAACCAGAGTAGAGATGGAGAGACTTGAGTATGGTTAAAATGCAAACAACAGGCTATGACTCAAATACAGCCATCACCTGTTCTCTCTATGAATTCTATAGCTAGAATGTCCCCTAATGCCTCAGTCCAGATAGCACTCTTTTCTGGGGTCCACAATTATTCCTCTCTTTATTTCTTTCACTTTCTTTCTTCCTCTATTACTCTTTTTCTCTCCTCTCTCACTTTTCATTTAAATAGGTAGAATAAAAAATAATTGAAGATAATATACAGATCTTAATGTACCCATTTGATTTCTGTGCTATATGAATTCGTTGCCTATGGCTGGTATTGGATTAGATCTGCTGCTGCTCCATCCCTCGGTAGCTATTGCTCAGATGATGATCCATCCAGAGCTATTTCTAAGAAACTATTTCAAGCAACCTCCAATGACCCTAGAGTTCTTTCATTTCATAACCCAATTTTTCTTTCCTCATCTTTCTGTTGCTCTTCAGTCACACTCTTAACTATTAATATCACACCCACAAATCTAAAACCAGATGTCAAGTCATCTTATTCCCCACATTTCAGGTTTGGATTTTACTGCGGTACTTGTTCTGAAACCCATGAATCCCTGCTTTCTTTTTTGTGACAGTTACAAGATTCAAGAAGGCAAGTCAGTCTTCTCTACTTGTTCTCTAAAGGGATTTTCCTTCTATTACACAAGGATAGTTATCACTTCTTCCTTTTTGTGTCTCTAGCGTCTTCATGAAACTGGTCAGGCATTTTGCAGATCTGGTAAAGTTTGAGTGGCATAATTCTTATGAAGGATAATAATATGGAATTAAAATTGTCAAGGAACTTCACACTTAGCAAAGGTGAATAAGCAGTGACACCATAGATTGATTTTTTTTACTGTTAATTTTCAAAGTTGCAATAAATAAGCACAGTGTATCCAGGGTTAAATACACAATTTCCAGCCATAGGTTTAGAATGCCAGTAAATGAGGGCAGGATCTACTGCTTTCTAATATGATTGCATTGATAACTAATACAAACCTAGCTTTTTAGCTGTGTATGAAATCCTTTTCTTCTGCCAGGTATTACTATATTTAAGTGCCTCCCAAGGAAATTGTATTTTTGTTTCTGCTTTTAATACCATCCATTAATCCCCATGTTCTCTGAAAGTCAGATGATATGTGTGAACCTATGTTTGGGGATTATGATAGTCCAAAGCCCACATTCAAAGAGACAGATGCAAAATGAGATTTCATTTCTTTCTGGAATTTAAGTACCAGAAAAGTGACAATCTGTAGATTTTTTTTTCAATGGGAGCTCTAGCTCTGATATTCTAGTCACAATTCTCTCCAAATCAGCTATAGGTATAAATCTTGTTAGAGGGATTGCAGTTCAAGAAAGTGATTGCATAAAGTTGATTAAAATGCTTTGACAGTGTGTCTATACTCAATAGTCAATAAAAAGGATAGGGCATGGGGCAGGTAACTGATTGCTACAAAGGCAATATGCCTCTCCATTAAAAATCAAAATGCAAGACTGTATTCCCTAGTATTTTGATTGTTCCTTCCCCAGCAAGCTTTGCAGTCACTTTAGTAAAACCCATTTACTTGATGAATATTCCTGAAATAGAAAAGGTAGCTGAGATACAGACTTTCAGGATTGATTGTCACTGAAACGGAGATAATTTTCATACATGTGAAGAATAAGAACTTTCTCGCCAGACCTCCCAGATACTGTTTTGTGTTATCTATGATGAGGTGGGAACTCTACATGGCAACACAGAGCAAGCTCTCTGCTTTTGACACAGATAAATGTGTACAACAAGCATATCCAGGATATGAAGTCTGCAGTGGATGTCATACCTATGAAGCAGTCAATCATGAGAGCAGGACACTATATCCTTACTAGAGCAAAAGAACAGAGAAACCCAGTGCCATCAACAAAATGTAATCCTGGATGTTGCTTTTGCTACTTACTGCTGACTCCCAAGCAGCTCAACATTGAGTGGAACTGTTTGCTTTCATCTAAACAATCTACAGCCAAAAAATAATGAATCAGAAAGTGGTTGTTCACAGTGTAAAATAATTTCTTTCAGGGGCCAGGCAGTGGTGTAACTGGTTCTGTGCATATATTACAGTGCACAAAGACCCAGGTTTAAGCTTCTAGTCCCCACCTGCAGGGCAAAAGCTTCCAGAGTGGTGAAGGAGGTGTCTCTCTGTATCTCTCTTTCTCTATCACCTCCTCCCCTTTCAATTTCTCTCTGTCTCTATCCTATAATAAATAAATAAACAAAATATTAAAAAGTAGTTTCCTACAAAATTCCATTAAATAGCCAGCACATTTAAAATACTGTTAAAAATCGTAAAATATTTACTTTATAATTAACATGCATGCAACCTTTCAAAAACAGGGTTTTTTTTTTAAGAGAGGAGACATTAACAAAACCATAGAATAAGAGGGGTACAGTTACACACAATTCCCACAGCCCAATCTCCATATCCCATCCCCTCCCCTGACATCCTTCCCATTCTCTATCTCTCTGGGAGTATGGATCCAGGGTCATTGTGGGTTGCAGAGGGTGGAAGGTCTGGCTTCTGTAATTGCTTCCCTGCTGAACATGGGTGTTGACTGGTCGGTCTATACTCCCAGTCTGCCTCTCTCTTTCCCTAGTAGTGTGGGTCTCTGGGGAAGTGGAGCTCCAGTACACATTGATGGGGTCATCTTTCCAGGGAAGTCTGGTCAGCATCTTGCTGGCACCTGGAACCTGGTGGCTGAAAAGAGAGTTAACATACAAAGCCAAACAAAATGTTGAACAATCATGGACCTAAAGACTGGGATAGTGCAGATGAAGTGTTGGGAGGTATTCCCTGCATGCTCTTACGTAATTCTGCTTTCAGGTATATATTTTTCCCTAGTTTATGGGCACTTGTAAACCTATGCTCTATCTCAGGGGACCTGGACTATATCTAGTTTGGGGGGCTTTATTGGGGAGTGGACCACCTGGAATGGAATTAGAGAATACTATGAAAGGAAAGGTCTCACCCGAGTGATGAAGCTGAAGGGTTGTCATTCCACACCTGAAGTCTCTGGACACAGTCTGAAGTGAAGCATGTTGGGGTGGCACAATGCTTGGTAAAAAAAAAACAAAACAGTTTTTACCAAGCATTCTGTGTTCTATGGGCCTAATTCTCCATAAATACTCTTCAATGTAAGTAATAGTTTAGCCTCATTTGTAAGTAACTGAGGCACAGGGAATAAATAACCTCCTGACATCATGTAACTTGAAAGGAATAAAGACAAAATTTAAATCCTGGTTGTTGATTTTTTAACACATTTACCAACATATCTCTCTTGGATAAAACATTTCCTCAGCCTATGAATAATAGTATGAGTCTCAGGTATGTCTGCTTTTTGACAAATCATTTTACTAATGGGTAAGGGTGAATTTAATTTCAGACAGGTGCTGATTCAAAGTTATGATTTTCCTGTCACTTCAGTGGGTGAACATGTGGGGGAATAATGGGATGTATGATTTGATCATTGCCCTTGTGGTGATTTCAATCTATTTGAGAAAAATCTCTTAGTTCCATCAGTTTATCCTTATATGAATACCTATACAGTGAGTTTTAGATTGCTATTTTTACTACATTTTAAAGATTATATCTGAGAGAATACTATAAAGAATTTTATGTATTATTCTAAACTAGTCTGTTGTTTTAACTATATCTTCTATTTTAAGTATTGTAGCTAGCTTGTCACTTTGCCTTTATGCTTTAATAACATATATAAACTCTACTGTATTCTTGTTCCATTTCTCACATTTTTAGATCTTTTGAGAGGGGGTTGTATTACTTTTTTGAGTTCTAAATTATCACATTAATGCTACCCCTCCAAAATAACTCTGAATACACAACTCTCATTGGGGGAAAAAAAGTGACACCTTCAGCATTTTTGTTGTCTGTGTTGTTATGAGGTTTTACTGCTACAGGCTAACCTTTTCAGATAAAAGGCCAGAGGCAGAGATAAAGAGACAGAAGGGAAGATACCACAGTACTGAAGCTTTCTTCAGCAAGGTGGGGACTGACTGAACTTGGGTTAATTTTTTTTATTAAGTTTTCCCATTTGTAGGCATATGTTTATGTGTCCACCCACGTAAGTTTAATTTTTTTAAGACTAACAATGACATTTGACATTTCCTTTTGTGAAACTTGATCATTAAGATATTGCTGAGATAAATTAATATTTTAAGACTGAGAATTAAAATATAATTAACTTTGTTTAAAAGCCTTAGGAACAGAATTATCACTATGACTTACAGTTGCCATCTTTGTGTCATCACATTAGGCAAATACTCTAATTTTTTTGCCTTTGCCTATAGACCTTTGTCTTTTTTCCCCTGATAAAAACCTTTATCAGTGACATTTCTAAATACTCATATGAATGCATGGCCACATTGCTGTGAAGTTATGAAGCAGTGGACACATGGGGCATGACCTAAATGGCAGGAGCCTCCATCTTCCTGCCTGGCTCTGGGATGTTCAAAATGGTGTTAGAATGGAGAGCTCAGGGTATATTTACTTCCTTTTCCCTCTCACTGTCATCTCACTATAAAAAATAAAAACGAAATACTTGTTAAACTATTTTTGCCATAATTAGATATAAATTTGAAAGAATAGAGAGAATAGAGTGTTCAGAAGAAAGCATTGCCTAGGGGGCTCTGGAGGCTTAGCCACTACTGCCCACTTCTCTCTAGGGGTCTGGGGAGAAGGTCCCCAGAGATTTGCATCACATGTTTGATCCTGTGCTGCTACACTGCTTTTTCTCTTTCCTTTCCTTTCTTCTTTTTCTTCTTTATTTCCTTATTTCTTCATTCTTTCTCTCTTTCTCTCTCTCTCTGTCTCTTTGCGAAAGAGTATGGGGAGATGTGTGTGTGCACTGGGAGTGGTAGAATTATGCAGGGGCAAAGACCCAGTGATAAAACTTGGTGGTAATAAATAAATACAAAAATGACCCAGGAGGTGGAACAGAGATAAAATACTGGATTCTCAAGCACAAGGCCCTGTTTTTGATAGCCAACTTCGCCAGTGCTAGAGTGATGCTCTCTCTGGAGCACTGAGAGTTACGTGGTGTTCTAGACAGAGGCATAGTGGGGTCTGGTTTGGTCTCAGGAGAGACCTCTCTGAGGGTATGTGGAGAAGGGTGGGTCAAGGCTGGTTGAGCACACAAAACTGAGCTGGGGCTCAGATTGCCTGTTACCTCCTCTTTGCCTCCTCTTTGCCAGTCCAAGGTTGCACAGAAGACAAAGTTCAGTCAAGAGTGGGCTGAACCCAGGGACCCTTGAAATATCTGCCAGGGCCTGTTGAGCCCCCCAGACCCAGGCCTACCCCCTTTGTCCCTTCACCCGTCTGAGCACATCCCACCGGTGTTAGGAGAGGATGGGAGAAACGCAATTGGATTTGAGGTACACTGTTTTTTCTAGGCAGCAGGCTGTGCAGCGTTCTCCAGCTAATCAATTGATGTCATGGATGGGGATCAGTTTTTCTGCCAAGGACCATTTTCAGGTCATACCAAATTATGAATTTATTATTATTATTTTCTTGCTACTAGATGTATCATAGGAGCAGTACCAATCTCCATCCCAGTAGCCATACCCTCTACCCCCTTTTTCTTTCTGTTTACTTGATAGGCACAAAAATTGAGACAGAAGTAGGAGACAGAGAAGGAGAAAGAAAGATTGATATGTGGAGTCCTGCTTCACTGCTTGTGAAGCTTCCCCCTTAGTAGTTGGGGAGTGGGCCTCAAACCTGGGTCCTTGTGCATGTTGTGTGTTCAACCAGGTGCAAAACTACCCACCCCACCCCCCAAATTTTCCAGTTTAAAAATTAGCACTTAGTATTGCTATGAAAAAGCTCCTAGATTTATTGATTATCTGTCCTACCTACCTGCAGTTGCTTTGCCAGAACCATCTAACAATTTGAAGGCCTTCTATTGCCCACATAGATAAATGTTCCCCATCTCTGTTTTAGATACTGCTCACGGCTGGTCCTTTATCTAGAGAAACCCACCAATGGGGGCAGAGGGCTCTGTGGTTTCATTTTCCTATAAGGAGAAGTACCTCAAAACTTTGTATTCAAATTAAAAAAAAAAGCCGAATGATGATAGAATGCAAATCTTGACAAGACTTTTCATATTTTTTTATACTCCTTCTTTTCCTCAATGAAACTGATAAGGGTTTTTATGGAATTAAGAAAAGCCAAAGCTGATTTGATGCTTATCATATGGAGGATGTGAGGGGCCTTCCCTGGGAGAAGTTGTGATGTTACATCTTTTGAACTTTGCTTGGACCAAGGCAGAAGCTTGCAGAAAAGGACCCCAGACTCTGGGCTAGGCAGGTCTGGTCAATGAGACTATGAAATGAATTCATCTTAAACCCATGGTATATTCCCTTCTGGAAGTTATCTACCATTTTCTGTATGTATACTGTACAATCATTATATGGTTCTCTGCTGAGCATCCCCACCCTCTTATAAATATGTTATGTTTTGCCTTGGAAATTTCAATACTGATAGAGAACTACAGTGACCTGACTGTCCTCAGTATATAGCCAAACTCCCACTTTCTCTTCTTTGAAACTGACTAGAAAGATTCCCAACTCAAGGTATTTCAAGACATCAAACTCTGGGAGTCAGGTGGTAGCGTAGGTAGTGGGTTAAATGCATGTGGTGCAAAGGGCAAGAACCGGCATAAGGATACCAGTTTGAGGCCCGGCTCAAGCCCTGGCTCACCACCTACAGGGGGGTCGCTTCACAGGCGATGAAGCAGGTCTGTAGGTGTCTAGCTTTCTCTCCCCCTCTCTGTCTTTCCCTCCTCTCTCTATTTCTGTCTGTCCTATCCAACAATGATGACATCAATAACTACAACAAGAGCAACAAAAGGGAATAAATAAATATTTTTTAAAAAAAGACATCAACCCCCTTTCTTTTCTATGAAGTGGTTCCTGAAAATTCTTTGATCATAGTGTAAAACAGAAGTGTGTTTTTTACATAATTATTTTAATTATCCTCATTATTTATTGAATAGGGGAAGCCAAAAACAGAGAAGGGAAGTGGTGATAGAGATGGAGAGAGACAGAGAGACATGTGCAACACTGTTTCACCACATGAAAACCTTTCCCCCTGCAGACAGGGACCAGGGCCTTGAACCTGGGTTCTTCCACATTGTAACAAGTGTGCTCAAGCAGGTGTGTTACCACCCAGCCCAAAGATAGAAGTGTTTTGAAACTGCCTGACATTAAGAACACCAATAGTCTCTGGTTATTTTCTGGTCTTGGTGCCAGAAAGCTCATCATCCCATATGTGAACTCACCTAATAAATTTTGACTGTTATTATTTTTTAACAATATTATCTTCTGACTTTTCTTGGATATCTCAATAAGATATATTATCTTCAAACTGCAGTTTTTCAGAGTCCATTCAAATAATCCAGAATAATCTCAGCTTAACTGTAATTATCAGTGTAAAACCCTAACATTCTTCAACACAAGTGGTTTCAATGGTCTCCTAAACTATATAGGCCATAACCCAGCTGCCTTGGAATGTCATGTCCCCACCGTAGGTCTTCTCTGGGAAGAATAACTCCAGCACTGTGATTCTAAACAGGAAGCAATTGTACTCACTGATCACATTTGATTGCTATAGCTCCAAGCAGAGGGGAATGGCTGGCCATGTAATTGTTAGAAACTAAAGATGCTGCTAAATGTCTTAAGATATCCCAAACAGACTGTGGCAGAAAGAATTGCACAGTGAACACTGTCAGAAACGTTGAAATTTAAAACTCTTGCTCTAGATAAATAGGGCTAGGAGTTGTGCCCAAAATGGTCTTTGCATGTACTTGTCACCATGTACCTGAGGACTCCATCTTTAGTTCCCAAGTGTTAGTGCAACCTCAGTGCCATCCAGTTTTCTGAAATCTTCCAAATGAAATGATTTCTTACCTGCTCTGATTTTTTTCTAGTATGCATAGGCTTTGTTTATACATTAATTTTATGAATGTTTTTGTTCTCCAACTCTATTACACAGTTTTGAAGTACAGGCAATCAGGACATGGTAGTGAGTACATTTTTCCAGTGTCCACGGATACAGATTCAAGCTCCGATTCCCAGCTGCAGGGAGGGAAAAATCATAAGTGGCAAAAGCAGTGCTGCAGGTCTCTTGCTCTCTCTCACTGTCTCTCTTCTCTTTTTTAAATTGATTTATTATTGGGATGCATTGGATCGACCTTCCCGTGGTGCATCCCGTGAGTACCCATTCATTGGGGAAACTGACGATCCTTCCTAGCCGACTGAATCCACATGGATCCCAGTCACTTTCAAAGCCAGCAACAAGCAGCTCAACCTGATGCTGTTGACTGGCTACGGAAGAAGGGCAAATGCTAGAAGAGGAAGATTGGATAGAGATAGAGAAATTGAGATAGGAGGGAGAGCAGAGAAGGAGAGATACAGAGAGATACCTGCTGACCTGCTTCACCACTTGTGAAGCTTTTCCCCCTGCAGGTTGGGACCAGGAGCTTGAAGCCAGATCCATGCACACTGTAATGTGTGCACTTAACTGTGTACCACCACTTGACACCCTCTTTCTTTCTCTATCTCCCCATTCCTTATCAATTTCTCTGTCTCTTCATTCAAACAATATATAAAATATTTAAAATAGTAAATTATAATAAACATATCTATATTCTTCTTTTATCCCCATCAGGACTAAACACATAGCTGTACATTCTAATGGGTGTTTTACAAGATGAGTTGCTTGGACTCAAGGGATACATTTCATTTTCATTGTGGCCTCTTGTTATAATCATGCCACTCTACTTACTATATAATTTCATTACAGCCACTGCAGTCATTGAATTCCTAATACGTACATTCAAGCACAGTCCTTTTGTTTTAAAACACTGACAGTTTTACTAGGCCCATGGCTCAAGGAAGCATAATGGAATATTGGTGATCAGGTGTGGCCTTATCCCAGTTTGTTATGCCTCTTGGCCTGCTATTATCTTAATTGAGTGGCCATGTGGAACAAATCACTAACGTGAAGGACAAGGCAAAATTACCAGGAAAGAAAGCATGAAATGGTAAATGTTTTATTTAATCTAGAATGATATGGAAATGTTTCATCTGATGCCAGCCTGCTGTTTTAAACAATCCCGGCCTCATTATTCAGAACCACTAACGTTAATGCATTTTTGCTGTGGAAAGCTTGTTAAGTAAGCTAAAGGCACACATTACGGAGATCCTGCCTGCCCTGGCTGCTGCCTCTCCTACAGACAAATGGTTCAATCTAACTTAATTTAACAAACATACATGGAACATCTACTGTATAAAATGTGCGTATGCACAGTGCCTGGCATTGTGAGTGATATAGGACATCTCCAGATAACTCACAGTCTTGTAGGGATATCAGGTGACAGATGATGAATGGCTAAAAAAAAGAAAGTCTCTGAGCACTAGGGGGACACAGTATCCAGGTCAGGAGGGAGCAAATATGTATCACTCTTTATTATTTTCTTTATTGCTTTTTGTAAGTCATACTTGTTTTCCATAGAATGTAAGAAAAAGGGACCGGGTGATGGTGCACCTGGTTGAATGCACATATTACAATGCTCAAGGACCCAAGTTGGAGCCCCCCGGTCTACAATCTGCAGGGGGAAATCTTCACACGTGGTAAAGCAGTGTTGCAGATGTCTCTCTTTTTCTTTCTCCTTCTCTCTACCTCTTCCCTCTTGATTTCTGGTTGTCTCTATCCAATAAATAAAGATAATATCTTTAAATATCTATGTATTCCCTTTTGTTGCCCTTGTTTTATTGTTGTAGTTTTTATTGCTGTTATTATTGATGTCATTGTTGTTGGATAGGACAGAGAGAAATGGAGAGAGGAGGGGAAGACAGAGATGGGGAGAGACAGACACCTGCAGACCTGCTTCACCACTTGTGAATGAATGACGCCCCTGCAGGTGGGGAGCCAGAAGGTTGAACCAGGATCCTTACACCGGTCCTTGTGCTTTGCTCCGCTTGCGCTTAACCCGCTGTGCTACCACCTGACTCCCAGATAATATTTTTTTCAGTAAGTAAGAAATAGAGATAGAGAGGGGGGGAAGAAAGAGAAGAGACACTTGCAGCACTACTAGACCACTCATACAGCTTTCTCCTTGCAGGTGGAGACTAGAAACTTGAACTTGGTTCTTTGTACATGAGAATGTATGTGCTCCTATCACTTTGCCTCACACATATCACTTAAAAATTATTATTAATTTAATAATCATTAACAAGACTTTAAGATAACAGGGGTATAAATCCATACAGTTCCCACCACCAGAGTTCTGTGTCCCATCCTCTCCACTGGAAGTTTCTCTATTCTTTATCCCTCTGGGAGTGTGGACCAAAATGATTTATGGGGCATAGAATATAATTGCTTCTCCACTGGACATTGATATTGGCAGGTGGAACCATACTCCAAGCTTGTTTCTATCTTTCCCTAGTGGGATAGGGCTCTGGGAAAGTGGGGTTCCAGGACAAATTGGTGAGGTTGTCTGCCCAGGGAAGTGGATGGAATCATAATAGCATCTTCAACTTGGTGGCTGAAAGGGCAGTAAGGTATAAAGTATAAACAAAGAGTTTAATAAATAGGAACCCAAAGGTAGGAATAGAGCAGATGAAATTAGGGGTCTTCATTTGAGAAGCTAGAAAGTCTATTTTAGGTATGTTCCAATGTGCCTATGGTTCTAGTAATTTTCACCTGAGCCTGATAGGTAACATCCAAGTGGACTAAAAATATTATCTGGAAAGATTGTGTCAGAGTTGAGAATAGGGCTATAAATACATATCAATTTAAAGATTTTTCAAAAATGTGAAAAAAGGAGTGATTTGCTTTTATTTTGAATAAAATTTTAAATTCATTGTTGTTGAGTTCTATTAGTGTTCTATTACTGCAGAAACAAATTACCACAAACTTTGTGGCTTCAAAGGATATAAATGTTTTATTTGACAGTTCTATAGATTAGAAATCTAACATGGATCTTATGGGGCTAGAATTAAGATATTATCAGAATTATACTCTTTTGAAGAAGTTCTAGGGGTAAATATGTTTCTTTGTCTTTTGGGGGTCCTAAGTTATCCACATACCCCACCTCAAGGTCTCTTCCAACTATCCCTAGAGTCAGAGTAATGAACTGAGCCCTTATTATGCCTTATCTCTCCTAAGGATTCTTATTAACAGAAAGGATTCTCTGAATAACCTCTTCTCAGGTCCTTAAGTGTAATTACCTCTGAAAAAAATCTGTTTTGTAAGATAGAATTAAAAAATTTCCAAGGATTAGGTTGTATCCTTCTTGGGAGATAAAAGAAGCCTCTGCCTATCATGAAATACTACAGTGAATTGCAAAAGACTTAAGTATACAGCTTGGTGAGATATTCTGTGCATGTGCCATCTAACTACCACTAAAAAAAAGAACATGGATAACAATTTCAACAATCATAATTTCTGGAAAAATTTGTTGACCTCTACTTGTCTGTATTCTTTGACCTTTATCACCATTAGTTTAGCTTGCATGGTTTTAATCTTAATATCAGTGGAATCAAACAATATGAACAATTTACCAGTGATATGAATCCTTGTTCATATAACTCTAGCAATAGTTCATCATTTGCATTGTTGTATGTTACTCTTCCTTCCATCTAATTTTACTTTGTCTCTATCCAATAAATGTTTAAATAAAGTAATTAAAAAGTTACAAATAACTATCATTTATTATTATTATGTACAGGGTTATTATGGACTATTATTTTATATTTAGCTATTTATTTTATTTTTTTTTTTAATTTTTTATTTAAGAAAGGATTAGTGAACAAAGGCATAAGATAGGAGGGGTACAACTCCACACAATTCCCACCACCCAATCCCCATAACCCACCCTCTCCCATGATAGCCTTCCCATTCTCTAGCCCTCTGGGAGCATGGACCCAGGGTCGTTGAGGGTTGCAGAAGGTAGAGGGTCTGGCTTCTGTAATTGCTTCCCCGCTGAACATGGGCGTTGACTGGTCGGTCCATACTCCCAGTCTGCCTCTCTCTTTCCCTAGTAAGGTGTGTCTCTGGGGAATCTGAGCTCCAGGACACATTGTTGGGGTCTTCAATCCAGGGAAGCCTAGCCAGCATCCTGGTGGCATCTGGAACCTGGTGATTGAGAGAGTTAACATACAAAGCCAAACAATTTGTTGAGCAATCATGGATCCCAAGTTTAGAATAGTGGAGAGGAAGTATTAGGGAGGTACTCACTGCAAACTCTAGTGTAATCCTGCTTTCAGGTATATATTTTGCAGTAGTTTATGGATACGTGTGAACCTAAGCTCTCTCTCACAGAAACTGTTGTATGTCTAGGTTATGGGACTTTGTTAGAAAGTGAACTACCTGAGATGAAATTAGAGTGTACTATAAAAGGAAAGGTCTCACCCAAGTAATGAAGCTGAAGGGTTGTCATTCCACACGTGAAGTCTCTGGATACATTCTGAGGTGAAGCATGTTGAGATGGCAATCGTTGCTTTGGTTAGGTTGTGATCGGCGGATGCAATATTATTTGGTATGGATTGGGAGATGCATACGGGAAAGTGAGCCCTATCCAAGGGTGCCAGGACTGGGGGAAGTTGGACTCTATAGTGAAGATGTGAGGTTCCTGCTGTCTTAGGGTTCAAAAAGACAATCAATAGTTAATATTATCATCACATTATTTGTTAATTGGGTTAACTTTGAAAAGTCCCTTTGTTATGGTTTGCTGTACAGTACCCAATATCTTGTATATAGCTGTGCTATTGGAAGCTTCTAATCTACTTGGTCTAGGCTTTTGAGAGAGTCCGCATATCAAATACGTAGCCTATCTATTAAAAAGATTCAGTTTGTCTTTTGAGAACCTTTGAGACATACAATTGATTTCCCCCTCTCATATTAATTAACTAGTGATTTATATGTCTACATTTTGCTAGGAGTGTACATAAACACCATTCCCATCACCAAAGGACCGTGACCCATCCCTCCCGCCCACTCCCACCCCCCACTGGCCCAGGAAGCTACATGTCTACCCCTCACCACTGGGTTTTTACTTTGGTGCCCTACTTACAATTTGATCAGGTCCTGCTTTTAGTTTCCCTTTCAGATCTTCTAAGTCAGCTTCTGTTGATGAGTGGGATCATCCCATACTCATCTTTAACTTTCTGACTTAGTTCACTTAACATAATTCCTTCTAGCTCTGTCCAAGATGGGTCAGAGAAGGTGGGTTCATTGTTCTTGATAGCTGCATAGTATTCCATTGTGTATATATACCACAGCTTTCTCAGCCATTCATCTGTTGTTGGGCACCTGGGTTGCTTCCAGGTTTTAGCTATTATGAATTGTGCTGCTATGAACATAGGAGTACACACCTCTTTTTGGTTGGGTGTTATGGAGTCCTTGGGGTATAGCCCCAGGAGAGGAATTATTGGGTCATATGGAAGGTCCATGTCTAGCCTTCTGAGAGTTTTCCAGACTGCTCTCCACAGAGGCTGTACCAATTTACATTCCCACCAGCAATGTAAAAGGGTTCCTCTGTCCCCACATCCTCTCCAGCATTTGTTGCTGCTGTCCTTTTTGATGTATGCCATTCTTGCAGGAGTGAGGTGGTATCTTAGTGTTGTCTTAATTTGCATTTCTCTGACAATCAGTGACCTAGAGCAGTTTTTCATATGTTTGTTAGCCTTTTGGATCTCCTCTGTGGTGAATGTTTTGTTCATTTCCTCTGCCCATTTTTGGATGGGGTCATTTGCTTTGTTGTGGCTAAGTTTGCTGAGCTCTTTATATATTTTAGTGATTAGTTTCTTGTCTGATATCTGGCATGTGAAGATCTTCTCCCATTCTGTGAGGGGTCTCTCTGTTTGTTTAATAGTTTCTTTGGATGTGCAGAAGCTTTTCAATTTGATGTAGTTCCATTGGTTTGTTTCTGCTTTGGTCTTCCTTGCAATTGGGTTTGATTCATCAAAGATGTCCTTGAGGTGTAGATGGGAAAGTGTTTTACCAATGTTTTCCTCTAAGTATTTGATTGTTTCTGGTCTGACATCTAGGTCTTTGATCCATTTGGAGTTGATTTTTGTTTCTGGTGAGATAAAGTGGTTCAATTTCATTCTTCTGCATGTTTCAACCCAGTGTTCCCAGCACCATTTATTGAAGAGAGCCTCCTTCTTCCATTTAATCCTTTGGGCCCCCTTATCAAAGATTAGATGTCCATAGATGTTGGGATTTACTTCTGGGCTTTCAATTCTGTTCCACTGGTCTGTGTGCCTATTTTTGTTCCAGTACCATGCTGTTTTGATGATGATGGCTTTATAATATAGTTTAAGGTCTGGGAGTGTGATGCCTCCATTTCTGTTTCTTTTCCTTAGGATGTTTTTGGCAATTCTAGGTGTTTTCAGGTTCCAGATAAATGATTGTAGTGTTTGTTCTATTCTCTTAAAGAAGCTTGGTGGAACTTTGATGGGTATTGCATTAAATTTGTATATGGCTCTGGGGAGAATGTTCATTTTGATGATATTTATTCTTCCAATCCATGAGCATGGGATATCTTTCCATTTCTTGGTATCAGTTTCTATCTCCTTGAGTAGCGACTCATAGTTTTCAGCATACAAGTCTTTCACTTCTTTGGTCAACTTTATTCCT
The DNA here is from genome assembly GCF_950295315.1 of Erinaceus europaeus. Lineage (NCBI taxonomy): Eukaryota > Metazoa > Chordata > Mammalia > Eulipotyphla > Erinaceidae > Erinaceus > Erinaceus europaeus. The sequence continues at coordinate 94,847,243 of NC_080164.1, forward strand.
AGGGATTTGATTGATTTTGCTGAAACAGTAAATGGGAGTGATTTCTGGATGTCTTCTTCTTCAGATTTAGTGTTTGCATAAAGAAATGCCACTGATTTTTGTACATTGATTTTGTAGCCTGATACCTTGCTATATTGCCTAACAACTTCCAGTAATTTTCTACTGGATTCTTTAGGTCTTTCTATGTATACTATCATATCATCTGCAAATAGTGAGAGCTTGACTTCTTCCCTTCCAATCTGTATCCCTTTGATTTCTTTCTCTTGCCTGATTGCTATGGCAAGAACTTCCAATACTATGTTGAAGAGTAACGGTGACAGTGGGCAGCCCTGTCTAGTCCCTGATCTGAGGGGGAATGCTTTCAGCTTCTCTCCATTGAGTATGATGTTGGCTGTAGGTTTGCTATATATAGACTCCACTATCTTGAGGAATTTCCCATCTATTCCCATTTTTTGTAGAGTTTTGAGCATGAATGGGTGCTGGATTTTGTCAAAGGCTTTCTCTGCATCTATTGAGATAATCATGTGGTTTTTGGCTTTGCTTTTATTGATGTGATGAATGACATTGATTGATTTACGGATGTTGAACCAGCCTTGCATTCCTGGGATGAATCCCACTTGGTCATGATGAACAATCTTTTTGATGTGTTGCTGTATCCGGTTGGCCAAGATCTTGTTTAATATTTTGGCATCTATGTTCATCAGAGATATTGGTCTGTAGTTTTCCTTTTTTGTTCTGTCCCTATCAGCTTTTGGTATCAGGGTGATGTTGGCTTCATAAAAGGTGGAAGGGAGTATTCCTGTTTATTCAATCTTATGAAATAGCTTAAGAAGTATGGGTATTAACTGTTTCCTGAAAGTTTTGTAGAATTCGTTTGTGAAGCCATCTGGTCCAGGACTTTTGTTGTTGTGGAGATTCTTAATAACGGTTTCAATTTCTTTGTCTGTGATTGGTGCATTTAGATTTTGTAGTTCTTCTTGGTTCAGTTTTGGAAGTGCATAGGTTTCTAGGAATTGTTCCATTTCTTCCAGATTCTCTAGCTTGGTGGCATATAGTTATTTATAGAAGTTTCGCAGAATTCTCTGGATTTCTGTGGTGTCAGTTGTGATATCTCCTGTATCGTTTACAATTCTATTAATTTGAGTCTTCTCTCTTTTTTGTTTGGTGAGTCTGGCTAGGGTTTTGTCAATTTTGTTTAATCTTTCAAAGAACCAACATTTGGCTTCATTGATCTTTTGTATGGTTCTTTTATTTTCGATGTTGTTTATTTCTGCTCTAACTTTAGTGATTTCTGTCCTTCTGGTTGCTTTAGGGTTCCTTTGTTCCTCTTCCTCTAAGTCCTTGAGGTGTGTAGTAAGTTCGTTCATTTGGGCTTCTTCTTGGTGTTTAATATGTGATTGTATAGCTATAAGTTTCCCTCTCAGTACTGCTTTAGCTGTGTCCCAAATATTTTGATAGGTTGTGTCTTCATTTTCATTAGTTTCCAGGAACATTTGAATTTCCTGTTTGAGTGAGTGTCTTACCCAGTGGTTCTTAAGGAGCATGTTGTTTAGTTTCCAAATTCTATGTCTTTTAATAATTTTCCGTTTGTTGTTAAAAGTTAGTTTTACTCCACTGTGGTCTGAGAAGATACTTGGGATGATTTCAATGCTCTTGAATTTATTGATGCTGTCTTTGTGGCCTAACATGTGGTCTATCCTTGAGTATGTGTTGTGTGGATTTGAAAAGAAGGTGTATTCCAGTTTTTTGGGGTGGAGGAGTCTGAAAATGTCCAAGAGGTCTAGTCTGTCAATCTCTTCATTCAATTCTCTTGTATCTTTATTGGTTCTCTGTTTTGTTGATCTGTCTAAGTGTGAGAGTGGGGTATTGAAGTCTCCCACTATTATTGTATTACTATTGATGTATTTTTGAAATTCTTTCAATAGGTGTTTAATGTATTTAGATGGTCCCTCGTTGGGTGCATAGATGTTAATAATTGTTAAGTCTTCTTGGCTGATTGATCCTCTAATCATTATGTAATGTCCTTGCCTATCTTTTATTACTTTATTTAATTTAAAATCTATCGTGTCTGAGATGAGAATGGCTGTTCCTGCCCTTTTTTGTGGACCGTTAGCCTGTATGATAGTTTTCCATCCTTTCACTTTAAGTCTGTGTTTATCTTGTTGTGACAGATGGGATTCTTGCAAGCAGCATATGGTTGGGTTATGTTTTCTGATCCATCCCCCCACCCTGTGCCTTTTGATGGGTGAGTTTAAGCCATTGACATTTATTGATATTATGGATTTAATGTATTGTAGTGCCATTGTTCTAAAAAACAATTTGTTTACTCTGACATATTGCAAGTATTATAGTGATGTTCTTGTTTATAAGAGGTCTTTTAGTACCTCTTTCAGCGCCGGCTTGGTGATAGTTGCCTCCTTTAACTGTTGTTTGTCTAAGAAGGTTTTGATCCCTCCATCTAGCTTGAATGAAAGTCTAGCAGGATATATGATCCTTGGTTGAAACCCTTTTTCATTCAGGGCTCGATAGATATCTTGCCACTCCCTTCTGGCTTTTCGAGTTTGAGTTGAGAAATCTGCAGAAAGTCTTATGGGTTTTCCCCTGTATGTGACTTTTTGTTTCTCTCTTGCAGCCTTTAGGATCCTTTCTTTATCCTTACTTCTTCTCATTGTGACTATGATGTGTCTTGGTGTTTTCAGGTCTGGGTTGATTCTGTTTGGTACTCTCTGGGCCTCTTGCACCTTGATATCCTTTCTGTTATTCAGGTCTGGGAAATTTTCTTGTATTATTTCCTCTAGAATGTTTGCTTCCCCTTCCTCTCTTTCTTCCTCTGGCAGGCCAATTATACGAATGTTACTTCTTTTGAGATCATCCCATATGTCTCTGTTGTTGTTTTCAGTGTCTCTCAATCTCTTTTTAAGCTCTTTCACCTCTTTCTTAGTTTTCTCTAACTCATCCTCTGTCTGACTAATTCTGTTTTCTGCTTCTGTTAGTCTGCTTTCCCTTGCCTCAGCTTCTTTCTTCATTACAGCTATTTCAGCTTTCAGTTCTCTAATTGTCTCAAGAAAATCAGTATTTTCCTTGGGGGTCTCAACTGTTGTTTCCCTAATACTGCCATTTCTTTCCTCCAATGTTGTTTTCATTTCTGTGATTAATAAGTTTAGTATTGCTTGCATACTTTTCTTATCTATGGTTACTTCTGACTGATTTGTGGTTTCTTCTGGGCTCTTGTCTTCATTCATTGGGGTAGCAGTTTTATTTGTTTTTAATCTACCCATTTTTTTTTTAATTTATGTGTTTCTCTCTCTTTTTTTTTTTTGTTAATGCTCTGTTGTTCCTCAGTTGTTGTGTTTTGAGCACAAGTAACACTGTACTAAATACCTTTATGACAATTGCACTCACCAACCTCCGGAATAACAGTAGCAACTGAAGTAAGTATTGAAGGAGTTTAATCGTTACCAGTTAGTCAAACAATTTCTCCAGTCCGTGAAAAAATAGTAACCAAATCCCAGTGAAGAAAGAGAAAAGGAAGAGAGGATAGCAAGAATAGACAGTTATGCAAATCTACTATCCAGTGTATATTCTAAGGGTAACAAGAGTGTAAAGGGAACTAGAGCAGAGATAGACACATAGAGAGTCCACTCTGGGTCAGATTTCTTCCCCAAAGTAATTCACAAATTCAGAAAGGCAAAGAAGAAATAAGTGTATGACAAGATTAAAAAAAAAAAAAAAGAGAGAGAGAGATAGAGATAAGAGAGAGAAAAGGGAGAAGATAAGAAGAAGAGTTGTAATTAAAGAGCAGTGCGAGGAACTTCCCAAATGTGTATCAGTGAATAATAAAAAAAAAAAAAAAAAAAAACCCTGTTTGATGGTATGGGGTATCCTGCTAGTAGCTGGTCCCAGGCACTGCTTACGGGGGGGGGGGGGGGGGAGGGCGGGGGGGCGGCGGGAAGGATGTATGCTTGAAAATTAAAAGGAAGAAAAAAGAATTTTTTCCCCTACTCTAATTCTTAACCCAAATTAAGTTATAGACACATCCTTGGTATGATCGCTATGGCCCCTTACTGGCAGGCCTGCTAAAGGCAGAAAATCCTATTGTTTACACGAGATGTGTCCGGAGCTCAAAGGCTAGCCGCTTCTCAATCGCCATCTTCCGGGAAACCCCGCCCTCCAGACTTTTTTAAAGGATTTCTCAAAAATGAAAACTAGCTCCAAGTCCTTTGATCCAATGAGAGCTATACTCAAGAAGTCTTTGGATCCACCCTCAGGGTCGCGGTGGACCCTGGCAACTCCCAAGAGAAAGCCCCCGAGCTAAAGTGCTCTCTCCGGGTCCTCTGCCCGCCAAGCTCTGCAACCGGCGGAGGAGCAGCCTTCCAGGGCGGGCGGAGGACAATGCCCAGTGCACTCGCCTTGCCTGGCGCAGCCTGGGAATTCTGGCGCCCCGCTAGTCTGTGTCACCTTTGTTCTAATTGTTAACCCAAATTAAACTGTAATCACTTCTTTGGTGCCCCCCCCTTATTGACTGGCCTGCTAAAAGCAGAAAATCCTACCGTTGCAGACGATGCTATCAGAGCACTCGCTGTTAGCGATTTCTCAGGGCGCCATCTCAGCTATTTATTTTCTATTAGGCAGAGACAGAGATAAATTGAGAGGGAAAGGAGGGAGAGAGAAAAAAGAGAGAGATATGCTTGTAGCACTGCTTTACTACGCGTGAGTTTTTCCTCTGCATATGGGGACCAGGGACTTGAACCAGTGCCCTTACACACTGTAGCATGTGTAGCATCAACCAGGTGTGCCACCACCAGTCGTCCAATTATGAACAGTCCTCCTGTTCTTTCTATGTCTTTTAGTTCACATGAATATAAATAACATATCAATATGCTCATCATTCATAGACAATATTGAAACTGTTTTATTGTACAACAATCATTGGGATTTTTACCTTTACTATTTTGCATTTTTATGATTTTTTTCAGTAATGTGTCCATACATCCTCACTAATACTTAATATTGTTAAATCTCTTGATTTGGGGGTTCAAGTGGCATTGTACTGATAAAACTTTATGGTTTTTAGTTTTCATTTCCTTAATGATTAATGAAAGTGACCAGCTTTACTTAAGTCTACTGACTATTTGTATATTGTATCTACATCTTTTACACTTTTTACTTTTAGTTGTGCTTTCTTCTTCTTATTTTTTTTTAAGATAGAGATGCACAAAATGCTTCTACAACCACAAGGCTTCCTTCAGTGGGGTAAGGGTTGGGCTTTATCAGTGTTTTCCTTAATGATTTGTAGGTATTCTCCATATATTCTGAGAAGAGTTCTTTGTCAGTTATATCCACTATAACATATATTTTTCCACCCACATTTTTCTCACTCTCAATAATTTATTTTGTTAGATGAAAGTGTAAATCATTGTTTTTAATTTTAAAAATATTTTATTTAGACATTTATTGGATAGAAACAATGTGAAACTAGATGGAAAAGATAGGGAGAGATAAAGAAAAAAAGAGACATCACAGCCCTGCTTCACCTCTTGAGAAGTGCCCTCCCCCTGACAGGTGGGGACAGGAAGCTTGAGCCCAAGCACTTGTGTCTAGTAATATGTGTGCTCAGCAGAATTTGCTTTGTTCTGGACCCAGTAATTGAAAGTTCTTGATTTGGGGCAAGCAAAATAGCTCACTTGGACAGTGTGTTTGCTTGTTTGTTTGGTTGCTTGCTTGCTTGTTTGCTTGTGCACAAAAGTTCTAGCTCAGCTCCACTGCACTGAAGGAAACTTCAAGACTGCAATATCTTTTTCTCTTCTCTCTATCTCTGTCTCTACCTCTGTCTTTCTATATGAAAAAGGCATCCTCTAGTCATCAAGCCCTGGTGACAAGAACAACAACAAAAAGAAAGTGCTTCATTTTGTTAAATGTTAACAACCTTTTTTTTATGGCTTGTTTTAACTGTTGCCTACTTCAAGAACATGAAAATATTCTCCTATGTAATCATCTAAAAGTTTTACTACTTTGATTTTCACACTTAGATCTACAGTTCATGTATCCTTGCTTGTATGATATGAACTAAGTGTTGATTTACATTAATTCCCATATGAAAATCCATGTAACTCAGTAATTCATCATTATATGTTGAAAAGATATGAATTGTGCTGACAGCTTTGCTTTACATCAGATGAGTATAGATGTATATGTTTGTGGCTGTATTGTATCCTTCTCCATGGGTTTATCTACCTATCCCTTCAGCAATGTATCACACTTAAATCAAAACCAAGGATAGAATAATTCTGACCAAAAGTATTTAATTTAATTTATTTATTTATAAATAGGTCTTCATGATCACTTTATTAATTTTCTATCCCATAAAGAAAACAAAATGATGGTTTTCTACATGAGTAGTAGCACTGTTAAGTTCATTGTGAGAAGCAAATTTGCTTTTTAAAATTTCTTTATTGGGGGAATTAGTGGTTTACAGTCAACAGTAAACCACAATAATTTGTACATGCATAACATTTCCCAGTTTTTCACATAACAATACAACCCCCACTAGGCCCTCCTCTGCCATCATGTTCCAGGACCTGAACCCCCCCACCCCAGAGTAAAGAACTTTGGTGCAATACACCAATGTCTATTTTCTAAGTAGCCATGAGATGTCTAGTAGACTCAATAATGATTGATTATATCGACCGCAATATTCCTCAATAGATCAATAAGAATGATGTGGTATCTAAGAACTAGAACCTTGTTTAGAAAAATCAATTACAAATCATTTTAAGTAAACGAAATAGAAATTCTCTGATTAGCCTTAAAGACTAAGACTTGGGCAGCCAGGCATATATACACCTGGCATTGCAAGTAAAGTTATTCTACATAACCCCTGCAAGTCACTTAATTTTTTTGTGTTCTTTGATCTACCTGTAAAATGAGAAAAATAATAGCATAATAACATTTGCCCTTATAGGACTATAGTGAGACTGAATTAAGGTTTTATTTTTTTTTAAGAGAAAAGTTCTAGGAGAGGACAAATTACCTGAGTTGCTATTCTTTTTTTGTAAAGTATAATTCAGTATTATTATACATTTCTATAATGAATTTGTCTTACATATATACATATATTATATTAATATATGCATATATATGTATTATATATATATATATATATGTATATATGATTCTAAGATCCAATAAGCTCTAAAGAACATTTCAAATCAGAAAAAAAGAGAACAGGCCTGAGGTCACCATAGCATAATGGCTCTGCAAAAGACTATCATACCTGAGGCTCTGACATCCCAGGTTCAATCCCCAGCACCACCATAAGCCAGAGCTGAGCAGTGTTCTAGTCTCTATTTATAATTGTCTCTCTATATTTCAATTTCATGAATAGATAAATAAATATGATATTTTTAAATATGGATAATTAAAAATAAATTTTCCTTTAAAAAAAAGAGGACAAACTAATTTTATAATGAATTTGAAGACCAGTTCATTGTGTTAATTTTTAACTAAAACCAAATAATATATATCAACTCTGTTAATTGAAGGCCTTGTATTTATTCATTTGACCAGAAAAATTTAGTAGTTCACACATGCTCAATTAAATTTCTGCATCATTCTTTGGCTTTGTTTACTTCAGTGAAGCTAGAGTCACAGGTTACTAGTAGTTAGAAACAGTACAATTTCATGTGTTGATGGTCTGCCATCAGCAAATTATATGGAACATATACTTTGAATAACCACCTTCTGGGCATGTGTAACTAACCTAGGTGAGAAAAACATGGTGCTGTTTAATTTTAATTAGATTGATATAAGATTGGACCAACACTTGGTGTGTACACTTATAGTATGTAGAATTTCTGTCTTTAAAAAAAAAAAGAAAGAAACAGTACAATCTGAAAAAGATACCTCTGTCAATTTCTTTTTACTATTTCTTCCATGGAAAACAAAGGATTTTATAAGAGAAAAAAAGTAAGAATGTTTGCTTTCCTCACCTTTGATTTTAAGAACTTATTTTTTTAATTTATTTATTTATTCCCTCTAGTTGCCTTTGTTGTTTTTTCTTAAATTGTTGTAGTTATTGTTGCTATTGATGTCTTCATTGTTGGATAGGACAGAGAGAAATGGAGAGAGGAGGGGAAGACAGAGAGGGGCAGAGAAAGATAGACACCTGCAGACCTGCTTCACGGCTTGTGAAGAGACTCCCCTGCAGGTGGGGAGGCAGGGGCTTGAACTTAAGAACTTATTTTTATGCCACTTTTCTTCACCACCATCTTTGGCCCATATTTGATATTTAGTAAATATGTGAATGAATAAAATATGTTTCCTTAGTGTTCCCAAACTCCTGTATCATAGAAGTTGTATCTTTTTGTGAAAATTCATGTACATGCTGGTTTTTCTTCCCTAGAGTATAAGGTCCAAAAGAGTAAAAACTTCTTTAATCATTTGGCTTGCTCAGTACCTGACTCAAAGTTGACACGCAAAATGCAAATGCCTCTTAACTTATGCCAATAGGCTTCTCAAGACAAGCTCACTGATATTTAAAAAAACAATAACCACCTTCAGTGCTTGTCAGAAATACCCCAGCATATACAGAAAAGTTAACTATCATGATGTGTTGGGCAGTGCATACATGCACACCTGTAAGAGAAAATTGACAGGGAGCAGGTGTTTCTTCACAAATGTAGGCAAGTTCTGAAGAAATAAGTATAGTAAAGAAAGATTGTAAGTTTCTCACTAGGAACAGTTGACCCCAATGACTCTGGATATGATTTCTGAACCAAACCAATATTAATGTAAATACAATACTTTTAATACTTCTATATAAGTTTACACCTTATGGTAGCATGTAGTAAAATTAATATATTGGTAGGACATATACTACTAATGAAGATAGATTAGATAGCTTTTTATCTTGCCATACAAGTATAGCCGTTTCTCTCCCCTTTTTTTATTGTTTACTTACTGGATAGAGACAGCCAGAAATTGAGATGAAGTGGGGGCGGGGGGGGAGAGAGGGAGAGAGACACCTGCAGTTTTGTTTCACGATTTACAAATTTCTCCCCCCTGAAGATGGGGACATTTTTCACTTTTTAACATTGGTCAAAATATTGCTATTATGACACTGTGTTTTAAAGGACGAGTCAGCTTAATGAGAAAGATGCACCTAATAGTTATTTTCCTTTTATTGTTTCTTATTCCAACTGCCCTAGAAGTAAACCAGATATCTGCTAAAATAAATAGAAAATGAGGTTCTAGTAAAAAGAAACAATTATTATTTTCTTTAGAAATAATGACAGACTATGGTCAGGGAGGTGGCACAATGGATATGGCATTGGACTTTCAAGCATGAGGTCCGAGTTCAACCCCCGGCAGCACATGTACCAGAGTGATGTCTGGTTATTTCTCTCTCCTATCATTTCCCATAAATAAATAAGTAAATAAAATTTAAAAAAAAGAATGACAGACGTTTCTGCAATCCTCACTCTGGATAAAATGGCTAAGGACGGTAGGCTTGTGTTTGGAAAGAACTAGGGTCTCTGGAATGTGCTCTAGCACTCCTAAGTAGATCCACGTTTTATTTCTCTATTTTTGCCTTCAGGCAGTGCAAATCCACTGCTCCTGATGGTCACTTTTTTCATTTTATTGGATAGGACAGAGAGAAATTGAGAGAGGAGGAGAAGCAGAGAGGGAGAGAGGATAGACACCTGCAGACCTGCTTTGCTCCTTGTGAAGAGTTCCCCCCCCCCCCCCCAGTAGGAGGAGAGCAGGGGCTTGAAGCTGGATCCATGTGTGGGTTCTTGTACTTAGTTCTAGGTGTGCTTAACTAGATGTGCTACCACATTGTCCCCAGACTCATGTTTGCTTCTGAGGTCTGGACCTTGAACCTGGTGCTAAATTTGCAGCTCCTGTGTTCAAGTCCCTGCTTACTTCCCCACTACATTCCCAAAATTCTCCAGAAAATAATCTCCTTTTTAATGCCAATCCTGTGTCCCCCGATTCAGGATTTTTATTCATCTTCCCTCTGTTAATTCTGTTTTGTTCTGGGGAGTTGTCCTATGCACTGTAGGATGTTTAGCAATATTCCTGGCCTCTCCTCCAAGAGAGAGCAGTATAGTCCTCAAACCAATCCTAACCATCAGTATGGTCTCCAGATTTTCCCCATGTTCCCTGGAAGGGTGGAACTTCTAATGGTTAAGAACTAGTTGCAATGCCCATGAACCTAAGTGTAGTCACTAGCAACTGTCAAAAAATTACCTGGTCTGTAATGCTGCCCAGTAAAATATATATATAGTATGAATCTCACAGGTGAGTGAAATATGAGTCAGTTCTCAACTAGATTCATCAGCTATGTTAAAAAAAAAAGAACAGGTGAAGTTAAATTTAAGAATGTATTTTATGTAATGTATCCACATTGTGCTTATTATTGCTGTAAGTCTTCCACATGTAGTGAATGTTTTGCACTCACAGCATAGCTCACTTTAGATTAGCCATATCTCACAAACTCAATAGATTTGGTGATTATTAATGCCCCAATTAATAAGGGCAACACTTGACTGAGTTTCTAAATTAAATCTTTATCTTCAATTGATTCTGAGACTCAGAATAAGTATCAGGCTGGTGTGTCAGATGTACCATCTTTCTGACATTATGACTTTCAAATAACCTTTTAGTATCCTTGAACCTTGGTTTCAACATTTGTATTAGGGAAACTAAAATTGCTTGAGAACTATTATAATAAAAGTGGAAATATCTTATTATCAAGCAATATAACTTCTAGGCATATATTGTAAAGATTTGAAAACACAAATTCAAAGGGACATATGTACCCCTATAGTCATAGATACACCATTAATAAAAGCTACAAATGGAAGTAAACTAAAAACCTAAGGGCAGATGACTGGATAAAGAAGGAATACTAATCTGCAATTAGTAAGGAAGAGGTTGTATCCTGTGTGAGAGAACAGGTGAAAGTAGAGGTGAATACAGCTATATATAAATAATGTCAAAGGACATAAATTATGGTGATGTTGTGTATGATACAGCAAATCCTAACAATGGGATTTTCAAAGTTAACACAATTGCCGAATAATAATTTGATTATAATTATATATTATTAAATATTATTTGATTATAATAATTTGATAGCAATAACTATTGTCTTCTTAAACCCTAAGAGAGCAGGAGCCTCCCACTTTCTCTACAGAGCCTATATTCCCCTCAGTCCTGGAACCTCTAGGGTGGGGCTCACTATCCTGCATGCTTTCCTGTATGCTTCTCTCAATTCATGCCAAATTATTTTGCATCTCCTGATCCCAACCTAATCAAAGCAACAAGTACCACCTTGGCACCCTTCACGTCAGTCTGTGTCTAGAGATGTCAGGTATGGAATGTCAGCCCTTCAGCCTCATTACTTGGGTGAAACCTTTCCTTTCATAGAATTCTCTAATTCCATTTTGGGTGGTCCACTTCCTAACAAAGTCCCAAAACCTAGACCAGGTCCCATGAGATAGGGCACATATTCACATGTATCTATAAGTTAGGGCAAAATACATACCTGAAAGCAAAAGCGCACAATAGTCTGCAGTGACAGTATATGCAGCAAACAAGTAGAAAGACACCATAAAGTCCCTAATGAAATAATGTTTACTTAGACTTAGATACCCTCTTCACCTACTTCCTATTACACTCTCCTCAGTCACTCAAAAGCTAATATTATCAAAGCAAGGACAACAAAAGCTTAATAAGGGCAAGAGACTGGCATACTTTAAAAATTACCCTTTAGTCACTATCATGCCACCCCATCAGTTGGGGCCTTAGTTGGGGAGTCCTGAGATGCCCAAATGACATGATGGGCCTAGACCTCAAATAAACCCCTCTTTCCATTGTTACTGGCCATCTCTATCAGTAACAACACAATAGACCCCTTTGTGGGCCCCCATAGAACCTTGCCCTCAACTTGGATCAACAACGGTAGAGGAACGTTCCAATCCTCTGAAGGAAGGATGGACACCATACTCTATGTTCCACCTGAGGAAGATGGGTTATGAAATTGGGGCCGCTTGGAACATTCCTGCTCATGACCACAGAATGTGAGCTCAGATCTACAGGGATGCAGAGGTCACATAGACTCCTATGCTGAATATGAGCCCCATATCAGATCAAATCAGTGGGGTTTACAGTCACCTTCTGCACCCCATAATGCCCCTTGGTCCATACTTCCGGAGGGGTAAAGAATAGAAACTATTAGGGGAGGGAATCAGATATGGAGTTCTGGTGGAGGGAATTGTGTAGAGTTGTACACCTCTTATCCTATGGTTTTTCTTAGTGTTGCCTTTTTTTTTTTGCCTTTTTTATAAATAAAGATAAACAATAAAGTAGAGGTGATCCTGCTTAGTTAAATAAGTAAGGATAAGGCTAGGCTACCATTTTGCATTATGGCTATGCAAAGAGACTCTCATGCCTGAGGTTTTGAATTCCCAGGCTCAATTCCCCCACACCACCATAAGCCAGAGCAGAGCAGTGCCCTGGTAAATATAAGTAAATAAGTAAGTAAGTAAATAAATAAATAAATAAAGTGAAAGACAACTGGATGGCTTTGCTCATGCGTGTAATATAGAAATCAAATACTACTCACCTATTAAAAATAGTGAATTCACCTTCTTTTTTTTGCAATTATTTTCTATTTTATTTTTATTAGTGATTTAATATTGATTTACAAAATTATGAGCGACAACAGGGGTATAATTCCATACCGTTCCCACCACCATAGTTCCGTGTCTTTATTACCTCCACTGGAAACTGCAGTGGTTCTCCCAAGATCATAGATATGGGTTGATTATATATATCTCATTTCTTCTTTTTCCCTCTACAGTCCTGCCTTCCCTTCGTTTCTTTTTTTTTAATTTATTTTTTACTTAAGAAAGGATAAATTAACAAAACCATAGGGTAGGAGGGGTACAACTCCACACAATTCCCACCACCCAATGTCCATATCCCATCCCCTCCCCTCATAGCTTTCACATTCTCTGTCCCTCTGGGAGCATGGACCCAGGGTCCTTGTGGGTTGCAGAAGGTGGAAGATCTGGCTTCTGTAATTCCTTCCCCGCTGAACATGGATGTTGACTGGTCGGTCCATACTCCCAGTCTGCCTCTCTCTTTCCCTAGTAGGGTGGGTCTCTGGGGAAGCAGAGCTCCAGGACATATTGGTGGGGTCTTTAGTCCAGGGAAGCCTAGCCGGCATCCTGACGGCATCTGGAACCTGGTGGCTGAAAAGAGAGTTAACATACAAAGCCAGACAAATTGCTGAGCAATCATGGACCCAAAGGTTGGAATAGTGGAGAGGAAGTGTTGGGGGGGTACTCACTGCAAACTCTAGTGTACTTCTGCTTTCAGGTATATATTTTGCACTTGTTTATGGATACCTGTGAACATATGCTCTCTCTCACAGAACCTGCTCTATATCTAGGTTTTGGGACTTTGTCAGAAAGTGATCCACCTGGGATGGAATTAGAGAATGCTATGACAGGAAAGGTCTCACCCAAGTAATGAAGCTGAAGGGTTGTCATTCCACACGTGAAGTCTCTGGACACAGTCTGAGCTGAAGCATGTTGAGGTGGCAATCGTTGTGTTGATTAGGTTGCAATCAGCTGATGCAATATTATTTGATATGGATTGGAAGAGGCATGTGGGAAAGTGGGCCCTATCCTAAGGTTCCAGGACTGGGGGAATATATAGGCTCTATATTGGAGATGTGAGGTTCCTGCTGACTTAGGGTTCAAAAATCCAATGGATAGTTAATGTTATCATCACATTATTTGGTAATTGGGTTAACTTTGAAAAGTCCTTTTGCAAGTTTCTGCTTGAAGTGGCATTATGTTCTTTATTTTGACTGCCATACTCTGGAGCTAATTAGGTACTCAATAGTCATGGAGAACACTGAATCATTGCAGGGAGTTCAAGTTCACCCCACTTGGTCATGCCCATACTAAGCTAGGATGTCCTACACTGCTTCTGATCCAGCAGCTTCAACTCATGATGAGCAAATACTGGTACAACTTTGGTGCCTGTCATGGCCTCACAGACCTAACTAATGATGCCAGTCACATGACTCTCTCCAAAAGATTTTGACTAGGCAAACCCTGAAATAAGCAGAAAATTCAATACCTACCTGCTTTTGGGTGCAGGGAATAGTTGCTTCAACCAAATAATACCAATTAAATTTATATAAAAAGAGACTTTGCTGTGTGGGTTAAACTAGATACTGTAGAGGCTTTATCAGTTTTAGTTGACTTTTTAAATACATTTCCAGTCAAAGAGACAGCTACATTTTTGTTAGAGACAGGACCTCAGCAAGAAAATTTGAAATCTGTGATGTGTGCATATTAAACCACAGAGGGCTTCACTTCTGAGAATGAAATGATTAAATTCTGCTTCTATTCCTGAGAAGCTGTGGCATGAGGGAAGGAGTGTATACTGTAAATAGTCTATTTTTAGCCTGGGCTTGAAACAGAATATTTTCTCTCCTGTGCTCTGCAATGTATCTTCTCTTTAGAGCCATGTCTATATCGTATTGGCTGTATTTTATTGTAAGTAGCAATAAATAGGGTATGCACAGTATACATGCACAAAGGATACCTGAGTCACTGCCTCATTTGGGGCCTCTCTGCCCATGTCCCTGCATTGTCTACACTCAAAATGAACCTGGGAAACATAATCATATTCCATTGACTTCCCAGGAAATACTCTTTTTTTTCATTTTCTTTCTTTCCTTTTTTTTTTTTTTTTTTTGGCCTCCAGGGCTATCCCTGGAAGTTGGTTCTGGAACTACTAATCCACTGTTCCTGGTGGCCAGTTTTTTTTTTTCCATTTTATTAGACAGGACAGAGAGAAATTGAGAGAAGAGAGAGATAAAGAGAAACAGAGAGAGGAAGAGAGAGAGAGCAGCAGACCTGCTTCACTACTCATAAAGTGACCCTCCCCAACAGGTGGGGAGAATGGGGCTCAAACCCAGATCCTTGTGCTGGTCCTTGTGCTTAATGCTATGTGTGTGTGTGTTTTTTTTTTTAATTTTTTTAAACATTTATTTTATTTATTTATTCCCTTTTGTTGCCCTTGTTGTTTTATTATTGTAGTTATTATTGGAGGGGATGACAGAGAGGAGGAGAGAAAGATAGACACCTGCAGACCTGCTTCACCGCCTGTGAAGCGACTTCCCTGCAGGTGGGGAGCCGGGGTTCGAACCGGGATCCTTATGCAGGTCCTTGTGCTTTGCGCCACCTGCGCTAAGCCCGCTGCACTACAGCCCGACTCCCTATGCTATGTGTGTTTAACCGTGTCCTCGTGCATTGGAACATGTGCGCTCAAACAGATGCACCACCACCCAGCCCTAGGAGCACTCTTTAAAACAAAGAAGAACTAAGGATAAAGAAGGCACTGGAACTGGAAAAGGATAGGTATAGGTCTAGTTTAAGATGCTCTTGATTCCTTTCTCTCAGAATTGAGAATGAATGAGCAAGTCACAAAACACATCTCTGCCTCTCTTCCATCTTCATAAAGTGGGATCCTTAAGGTCAGATTGAAGCTTTGTGGGGTTTATACATGATTAACAGAAAATGTTTATGACATGGACTCTGGAGTCAAAATGACTTTGCAACTTTGCGTCCCTTGAACCTGCTATTTATCTCAGAATCTCTATGAGTGAGGAAAACAATGGTCACTGCTTACTAGAATAGTGTGACACCAGCTTTCTTTTTAAAAAAAAAATATTTTATTTATTTATTAATGAGGAAGATAGGAGGAGAGAGAAAGACCCAGATATCACTCTGGCTCATGTGCTGCAGGGGATGGGGGATTGAACTCAGGATCTCATGCTTGAGAGTCCAAAGCTTTATCACTGCGCCACCCCCTGAACCACTCTTTCTTTTTTTATATTTAGTTTTTTAATTTATTTTTTACTTAAGAAAGGATAAATTAACAAAACCATAGGGTAGAAGGGGTACAACTCCACACAATTCCCACCACCCAATCTCCATATCCCATCCCCTCCCCTCATAGCTTTCCCATTCTCTATCCCTCTGGGAGCATGGACCCAGAGTCGTTGTGGGTTGCAGAAGGTGGAAGGTCTGGCTTCTGTAATTGCTTCCCCGCTGAACATGGACGTTGACTGGTTGGTCCATACTCCCAGTCTGCCTCTCTCTTTCCCTAGTAGGGTGGGTCTCTGGGGAAGCAGAGCTCCAGGACACATTGGTGGGGTCTTTAGTCCAGGGAAGCCTAGCTAGCATCATGATGGCATCCGGAACCTGGTGGCTGAAAAGAGAGTTAACACACAAAGCCAAACAAATTGTTGAGCAATCATGGACCCAAAGGTTGGAATAGTGGAGAAGAAGTGTTGGGGGGGGGTACTCACTGCAAACTCTAGTGTACTTCTGCTTTCAGGTATATATTTTGCACTTGTTTATGGATACCTGTGAACATATGCTCTCTCTCACAGAACCTGCTCTATATCTAGGTTTTGGGACTTTGTCAGAAAGTGATCCACCTGGGATGGAATTAGAGAATGCTATGACAGGAAAGGTCTCACCCAAGTAATGAAGCTGAAGGGTTGTCATTCCACACGTGAAGTCTCTGGACACAGTCTGAGCTGAAGCATGTTGAGGTGGCAATCGTTGAGTTGATTAGGTTGCGATCGGCTGATACAATATTATTTGATATGGATTGGGAGAGGCATGCAAGAAAGTGGGCCCTATCCTAAGGTTCCAGGACTGGGGGAACATATAAGCTCTATAGTGGAGATGTGAGGTTCCTGCTGTCTTAGGGTTCAAAAAGACCATGGATAGTTAATGTAATCATCACATTCTTTGGTAATTGGGTTAACTCTGAAAAGTACTTTTGTTAGGGTTTGCTGTATAGTACCCAGTATCTTGTAGATAGCTGTGCAACTGGTTGCCTCTGATCTACTTGGTCTAGGCTTTTGAGAGAGTCCGCATATCAAATACACAGCCTATATATTAAGAAGACTTAGTCTGTGTTTTAAAAATTTCAAGACATAAAATTAATTTTCCCCCTCTCATATTAATTAACTAGTGATTTATATGACTACACTTTACTAGGAGTGTACATAAACACCATTCCCACCACCAAAAGACTGTGTCCCATCCCACCCACCCACCCCACCCCCACCGGCCCAGGAAGCTGCATATCTACCCCTCACCACAGGGTTTTTACTTTGGACACTAGCTTTCTTATGAATGGGCAATCAGAGAGTTCTCTGTTCCTACGTGACAGCATCATTTCCCATGCTGTAGACCACAGAAAACGTAGTTGTGAGGAATTCACACTGTATTCTAATAATGGATATTCCAAACCCCAGTGGTATAAAAAAGCACATCTTGATTCATTTCTTCACTGCTTTATGTATGATTTCATTTGTTGCTTTCATAGTAAGTTTTGCTATAGTCTTATTTTATTCATTGCTTGCTCATAACCCAGGGTTTTCACTCATGTAAAAATGGAAACACTGTAGAAAATAAGAAAATTTAAATGAATTTTGGAGTTTAGGAAACAATACTGTTCCAATACTAGTTGATATGCTGTTAGAATTAATTCTATTAGTAATAGGAAAAGTTGGGTGAGAAGTCTTTGGCAACTCTATACTATCTTCTCACATGCTCTGTACTGTAACACTGTTCTGAAAATTAAGGTTATTGTAAAAGTCCAAAACCTCAATTTCCCTTCCTTCTGTGTAGGACCTGTTGTGGGTTAGATTGGGTTTTTTGTTTGTTTGTTTGTTTGTTTTTAAACTTCTCAGTGTTGAAGTCCTACTTCACCCTCATACCTAAGATTATAACTTTATTTGGATAAAATTTATTTTTAATGTGAAATCATAATGTGGGCCCTGTTCTAGTATGATTAATGTCTGTACAAATTTGGGAAAAGAGCTAGGAGGTAGCATACCCAGTAGAGCTCATTGTTACCATGAGTTAGGATGCTGGTTCAAATCCCTGGCCCCAACCTTAAGGGGAAAGCTGCGTGAGCTGTGAAGCGGAGCTACAGGTTCCTCCCATTCTCTATTTCTCCCCCATCTTTCTTTTTTTATTTTATTAGTTATTTAATACTTATTTACAAAATTATCAGATAACGGGAGTATAATTCTGCACTATTCCTACTACCAGAGTTCTGATTCCCTATTCCCTCCACTGGAAGCGATAGCTGTTCTCCTAAAGTTGCAATGGGTTAACTATTATTTCTACAACTGTCTGTCTATATTCATACAAAGTTGTCCATTGTTTTCCCATGATCCCATCTTCTCTTCCTTTCTAAGTCACGCCAACACCTATTACTACTTCCAAATGTACCTCTTCTCTCTCAGGGTCTTAATGGAGTTGGAGATCAGAGCCCTCTGGTCATCTTCCCCCTATCATTTCTCCTCCACTGGGATTATGTACCAAAATTCTCTTTGGTGTACAGAAAGTTGGAGTTCTGGCTTCTGCAATTGCTTTTCCATTGGACACAGTCACCGGCAGTTTGAGGCATACCCCCAGCCTATGTCTGACTGTCCCTAGTGGAGTAGGGCTCTGAAAGGTGAGATTCTGGGACACATTGGTGAGGTCATATGTCCTAGGAAGTCAGGATGGAATCATGATAGCATCTGCAAATTGCTGGATAAAAAGTGGTAAGATTCCCCACACCTATGGAATCTAATCTTTGATAAGGGGGCCCAAAAAATTAAATGGAATAAAGAGGCTCTCTTCAATAAATGGTGCTGGGAAACTGGGTTGTAACATGCAGAAGAATGAAATTGAACCACTTCATCTTGCCAGAAACAAAAATCAACTCCAAATGGATCAAAGGCCTGGATGTTAGACCAGAAACAATCAAATACTTAGAGGAAAACATTGGTAAAACACTTTCCCACCTACACCTCAAAGACATCTTTGATGAAATAAACCCAATTGCAAGAAAGACTAAAGCAGAAACAAACCAATGGGACTACATCAAATTGAAAAGCTTCTGCACATCCAAAGAAACTATTAAACAAACAAAGAGACCCCTCACAGAATGGGAGAAGATTTTCACATGCCATATATCAGACAAGAAACTAATCACCAAAATATATAAAGAGCTCAGCAAACTTAGCACCAAAAAAAAGCAAATGACCCCATCCAAAAATGGACAGAGTATATGAACAAAACATTCATTCCAGAGGAGATCCAAAAGGCTAACAAACACATGAAAAACTTCTCCAGGTCAATGATTGTTCGAGAAATGCAAATTAAGACAACATTGAGATACCACCTCACTCCTGTAAGAATGGCATACAACAAAAAGGACAGCAACAACAAATGCTGGAGTGGCTGTGACGACAGAGGAACCCTTTTGCATTGCTGATGGGAATGTAAATTGGTCCAGCCTCTGTGGAGAGAAGTCTGGAAAACTCTCACAAGGGTAGACATGGACTTTCCATATGATCCAGTAATTCCTCTCCTGGGGTTATACCCCAAGGACTCCATAACACCCAACCAAAAAGAGGTGTGTACTCCTATGTTCATAGCAGCAAAATTCATAATAGCTAAAACCTGGAAGGCACCCAGGTGCCCAAAAAAAGATGAGTGGCTGAGAATGCTGTGGTATATATATATACACACAATGGAACACTATACAGCTATCAAGAACAATGAACCCACCTTCTCTGACCCATCTTGGACAGAGCTAGAAGGAATTATGTTAAGTGAAAGATAAAGATGAGTATGGAATGATCCCACTCATCAACAGAAGTTGAGAAAGAAGATCTGAAAGGGAAACTAAAAGCAGGATATGACTAAATTGAAAGTAGGGCACCAAAGTAAAAACCATGTGGTGAGGGGTAGACATGCAGCTTCCTGGGCCGGTGGGGGGGGTGGAGGTGGGTGGGTGGGATGGGACACAGTCTTTTGGTGTTGGGAATGGTATTTATGTACACTCCTAGTAAAGTGTAGTCACATAAATCACTAGTTAATTAATATGAGAGGGGAAAATTAATTGTATGTTTCGAAATTTTTAAAACACAGACTGAGTCTTTTTAATATATAGGCTGTGTATTTGATATGCAGACTCTCTCAAAAGCCTAGACCAAGTAGATCAGAGGCAACCAGTTGCACAGCTATATACAAGATACTGGGTATATACAGCAAACCCTAACAAAAGGACTTTTCAGAGTTAACCCAATTACCAAATAATGTGATAACATTAACTATCCGTGTACTTTTTGAACCCTAAGACAGCAGGAACCTCACATCTCCACTATAGAGCCTATATATTCCCCCAGTCCTGGAACCTTAGGATAGGGCCCACTTTCCCACATGCCTCTCCCAATCCATATCAAATAATATTGCATCAGCTGATCGCAACCTAATCAACTCAACGATTGCCACCTCAACATGCTTCAGCTCAGACTGTGTACAGAGACTTCACGTGTGGAATGACAACCCTTCAGCTTCATTACTTGGGTGAGACCTTTCCTGTCATAGCATTCTCTAATTCCATCCCAGGTGGATCACTTTCTAACAAAGTCCCAAAACCTAGATATAGAGCAGGTTCTGTGAGAGAGAGCATATGTTCACACATATCCATAAACTATATACCTGAAAAATATATACCTGAAAGCAGAAGTACACTAGAGTTTGCAGTGAGTACCCCTCCCCAACACTTCCTCTCCACTATTCCAATCTTTGGGTCCATGTTTGATCAACAATTTGTTTGGCTTTGTGTGTTAACTCTCTTTGCAGCCACCAGATTCCAGATGCCATCAGGATGCTGGCCAGGCTTCCCTGGACTGAAGACCCCACCAATGTGTCCTGGAGCTCTGCTTCACCCTACTATAGAAAGAGAGAGGCAGACTAGGAGTATGGACTGACCAGTCAACGTCCATGTTCAACGGGGAAGGAATTACAGAAGCCAGATCTTCCACCTTCTGCAACCCACAAGGACCCTGGGTCCATGCTCCCAGAGGGATAGAGAATGGGAAAGCTATCAGGGGAGGGGATGGGATATGGATATTGGGTGGTGGGAATTGTGTGGAGTTGTACCCTCCTACCCTATGGTTTTGTTAATTTATCCTTTCTTAAATAAAAAATAAATATAAAAAAAAGAAATTCAAAGGTAAAAAAAATGAACAGGAACCAAAAAAAAAAAAAAAAAAAAAGGAATAGAGCAGATAAGAGTAGAAGTCTTAGGCTGGAAAAGAATGAGGAAGTCGTGGCCTGTGACTATTATAATTTTTGCTTGAGTTTAATAGCTATCATTGAGTTGAACAAAAATATGTCTGAGAAGATGGTGTCAGACTTGAGAACAGGGCCAGAAAGTTGTTTTATATAATCTTGAAGAAAATCTATTAATAAAATTAGCTATTACCCCACCCACCTGACACAGAGCCCATATATATTCCCATTTAGCACAGGAGCCTTTGTAACCTTGAGTCCCTGTCAGTAATTATACTCAGTGGTCACTGATAGGAACATTCTAGGCTGCACTTATTTCAGGACTAGTCTTCCTTGAGTGGCATAGTAGGTTGACCCAGCCTCCCTTTGGAGAATAAGGCATTTTCTACCATTGCTGTTCTACAGTGAGGGAAAGGTCCTAGAGAGACCCACAAAAGGGTTTGTGCTGATGTTCCTGATGGAAGTGAGCAGTGATGGTGGAGTTTCTCCTTGTCTCTCAATGGGTATGGAGAATGGTAGAATCATGCATATACTGAGCCTCAGAGATAACCCTGGTGGCAAAAATTAAATAAGATGGACAAAACTACATGGAGAGATGTACAGGGACAGGAAGAAGGGAGGCACACAAGGAGAAGACAATCATCACAGGGGAGAAAGGAGCTTGTAACAGGTATTTCCCTCAATCCTCAGAAGATTCAGACTTTCATTTTTTTCTCACATCTATCTTCCAGATCTGTGCAATCAATACATGTAGTTTTATACACCTAGTCTGTTTTTATTGTAGCAGTTCTAGAGCAATTATAGATGGTAAAAGAGAAAGACATTAAATTGCTCCAGAGCAAAGAGAAATAGGAACTGATGTTGCAGAACTTATGCACGAAGAGAAGGTATATTTATCAGTCCACACTGCTAGGGCAAAATGACACAGGCTGCATGGTTCACTGGTTTGGAGGGTAGAAGTCTGAGATCTGAGAGCACAATCAGTTAAAGACCCTCTTCTGAGCTGTAGGTTGATAACTTCTTGTTGTAACTGTGAGTGCCAGAGGCTACCTTAGTCTTGTTTATCATAAATAATTCCAGGGGGCTGGTGGTGGTGTACTCAGTTGAGTGCAAGGACCAAAGTTCAAATCCAGGCTCCCTTCATGAGTGGTGAAGCACGTCTGCAGGTGTGTCTATCTTTCTCTCTCCAGACCTCTCAATTACTCTCTGTCCTTTCCAATAAAATAGAAAAAGAAGGAAAGAAAGAAAAAATTGTCACTGGGAGCAGTGAATTCATAGTGTCCACACATAGTCCCAGCAATAACCCTGGTCACAAAAATTTTTTTTAATTATAAAAAGAAAAAAAATTAACAATTTCAATATCCCCAAAACTTACTCAACTACCAATGAGTCTTGTGGGAGAGAGGGAGGAGGAAGGAACATTGAATGGTTTAGGAGAAGAAACAGTGAATATGTAGTGCAGTTTTCATTTGATAACCAAAGACCTGTATATTTAACATTTGGCATGTTCTTATTAGAGACTGTCTTAGGAAAAGTTACATTTTTCTTTCTCTGGGTAATGATTAGGCATGCACTTGCCCTAATTTCCTCAACCTGCATATGGTAGGAGCAAAGCTGTCCCTGGTATAACTGCCAACAGTGCAGGTATGGGTGTTGGTGGAAGTCACTGCACTTGTCTCTAGATCACAGGGTTGTCTCCATTAACCTTTAAGATAAGAGATAGCATTTGTCTTTGCCTAGGGTGTGGGGAGGGAGTAGGCAGAATAAAGCCCACTGATACAAGAAGCATCAAACAATAAGCTACCGTGACACAAATTGTGACTGTGTCATTACTTGAAATAATAGTGCAAAAAAGTTGTCTTCATCATACTAGACAGGAGAGAAAGAAATTGAAAACTCCCTGGTGTATTGCACCAAAGACTCTGGGGTAAGGGGGGAGGGTGTTCAGGTGCTGGAACATGATGACAGAGAAGAACCTAGTAGGGGTTGAATTGGTAAGTGGAAAACTGAGAAATGTTAGCATGTACAAACTACTGTATTTTACTGTGGACTATAAAGCATTAATCCCCCAATAAAGAAATAAAAAAAATGAAAACTCCCATTATACCCTAAGGAGTGAAGACACATCAGCACAGTGGATTCCAGTCAAAGAAATAGAATAGCATAGATAGAGGGATTTACTTTTAAGCATGTCCCATCAGGACAGCCAGCTTAGAAGCAATGGTCATAATATCCAGCTGCATCCTTTTGAAGAGCAACTTGAGAGAAAATATAGAGATATTTGAACTTGGGGACTAACCTTTCCATAATGTAAATGTGCTGTTGACAGCCACACCTAAGGAATTGACAATGGTTGTACGTCATTCATTGCATTTCTGTAAATTAGAATCTGTGAATTAGAATTTGTTAAAATTAAAATTCTAATTTGTCCAGTAATAAGCAGTCAGTAGCTAACAATATTAGTATCCCTTGCTTTAGCATAGCTTAAAATAATACCTGTGTTTTGGTTCAGCTACTCCCAAGTTACAAAAAGATTGTTTACATTATAAGAAGTATGATAGAATGAGTAGAGTTCTTATATTAAATAGTGCTGAAGAATGTGACCATCTATAAAATATAGTATTCATTTTAGATGTGTTGATGCCAAGTAGCAGAAACATGACCTAAGAAGTTGGAATAGGCTATGATGAGGTTAATACAGGTGTAGTCTATAGCCAAATGAAAATGGCATTTGTGGAGGCTAGAAAATTTCTGTTGGAAAATGAACACCGACAATTCTTCAGTGCAGGAAGTTGTAAGGAGAAAAGCAAGAGGAAATAGTAAGTTAACCTTAGATACACCAGCTTTTGCATGGTTGACTCTGCTTTTATTGTGCAATCTTAACACAGATCAAGTTCCTTCCTCCAAAGAGTGTCACATTTTATAAAGATGAAGGTAAGTAGGGAAGGGAGGATCACTAGAGCCATTAGAAGAGGCTGATTGTTCCCAAATCTTCTAGTTTCTGGGATAATGGCCACTACCCCAGAACAAAATATTTTAGCTACTTTCCTTTGTGACAACAGGGTGAGAAAGAGAATAGGGATGCATACCTGATTCATACTAGGTCTTGGTTTATCAACTGTTGATCATGTTAGACAGTAAAAACCCTTTTTTCTTAAGGGGGGACCCCTAATTTCAGACAAATTCCAATGTGTTCAGCATGGTATGGTTATAGAAAGGGACTTGATTTCAAAAGGGCTGTGGCAACATTTCACCAATTAGACTTTTCCTTCACTACCACTATCTTCAGAAGACAGACATGCTATTTTCAAATAATTCACTCACAGTCACAGTATCAACTTAAAAAAACCAAGCTAAGTGGTCCAGGAGGTGGCTTAGTGAATAGAGCATTGGACTCTCAAGCATGAGGTCCTGAGCTGAATCCCTGGTAGCACATGTACCAGAGTGATGTCTGTTTTTTTTTCTCTCTCTCTCTCCTCCTGTTTCATAAATAAATAAAATATTTTTTTAAAAATCAAGCTAATAGCA
Organism: Erinaceus europaeus; assembly: GCF_950295315.1. Lineage (NCBI taxonomy): Eukaryota > Metazoa > Chordata > Mammalia > Eulipotyphla > Erinaceidae > Erinaceus > Erinaceus europaeus. The sequence continues at coordinate 94,871,962 of NC_080164.1, forward strand.
TCCTGCAAACAAGGAAGTAGTCTGGGGGAGAGATTCTAAATTCTATAGTCCAAATCTGATGTGTTGGGGCAACGACTTCCATTTCCATGAAGAAAATGACAACAGGTGAAAAGGCTGACCATGATTTAATGTTCTTCTTAATTATCCACATGCATCCAAGGTCCAGAAATGATGATCTTGGAGCTCCAGTGGCACAATCCGTTAGCGCACGCGGTACTTATACAGAAATGATGATCTTGTTGAAGAAGGTAGAAGCTATTTCTTTTGTGCATATACTACCGTTATTCTTCACTAAATTTAGGGCTTGCTTTGTTGATTGTCTATTCCTTTTAAAATGAAGAAAAAAAAAGTCATGATGTACATGAAACCTTTGTATCATTCTGTAGCCATTACATTGGTAATAACACAAATGGTTGAGGAAGTATTCCTCAGGTATCTAAAAACTACTATTCAATTTAGCAAAGAAGTTTCTCCTGGCCTAGACATAGGAATATATTTCTGACATTAAAAACAAAACAAAACACTGTTTTACTTCTATCTTTTATTTTAATGCAAAGTAAATTTTAATCCATATCATCTAGGAACTATGCTAATTCATTAAGTATAGCAATATATTTTTGTTTGTTTATTTGTTTGCACTGCTCAGCTCTGGCTTATGGTACTGGGGTTGAACCAGGGATTTGGAACCTCAGGCATGAGAGTCTCTTTACATAATCATTATGATATTTACCCCAGCCACAATAGATTGTCTGTAGAGAAAAGATTTTTTTTTAAATGATCTTACCGCTTTTCGGCCTTTTGGCTAAGATCAAGTATAGAATTTTTTTAAAACGATCTATGTAAATCACTTGGCTTTGTGGAATTCATAATGATGACTATTATTAATATTAGTATTATCTATAAATTTCATTGCTATATATTCTTCAGTAAATAACATTCATAATAAATGCATGTGTGTGAGAGTGAAAATAAATGTTTAAGGGCAGTTAGTGGTTAGAAAGTTAATAGAAACCTTATAAGGACAGAGATGATACTACTATTAAACATTTAAATGCATCAGAATAAATATAAAGATTTTATTGCTTTTGTTAAACAATTCATAAATTGAGTAACAAACCATCTCGCAAGGAGTTGCACAAAATGGAAGATGATTTTTGTTTAGAAAGAGGATAGGACAAAGTTACTAGGAAAATGAAATATAAGACAAAAATAAAACCACCACCTTCAATCAGTGGAGGGGAGGAATGTCTTATGCACAGTATTTATCAAGAGTTGACCAGGAAACTCCAGATTTATTGGTTTAGAATTCCACTTATACAGAGACTGAAACTGCAAGTGGGTAAAATGTCTTAGGGCACAGGGGGAAATCTCAAATCCACCATCCCTGGTTTCTTTAACTGGAAGAGTAGTCTAAACAGCTTATGTGTTAAAAAAAAAAAAAAAAAAGGCAGGGAGTCAGGCGGTGGTGCAGTGGGTTAAGCGCATGTGGTGCAAAGTGCAAGGACCAGCATAAAGATCCCGGTTCAAGCCCCCGGCTCCCCACCTGCAGGGGAGTCACTTCACAGGCAGTGAAGCAGGTCTGCAGGTGTTTGTCTTTCTCTCCCCCTCTGTCTTCCCCTCCTCTCTCCATTTCTCTCTGTCCTATCCAACAACAATGACATCAATAACCACAATAATGTTAAACAAGGGCAACAAAAGGGAAAATAAATATATATATATATATATATATATATATATATAAAATAATAATAAAAGGCAACTGTGAGCAAAAAATGCACTTGGAACTCACTTGGGTAGTGTATCTTTGCCATGTTCATAGTCCAGGTTCAAGTCCAGCCCTCACTCCACTGGAGGAAGTTTTAATGTTGTAGAATCTTTTCATTTTTCTATTTGAAAAAGTTGGTCAGTATCTGGTGCCCTTGCTAAAAAGTAAAAACAAAACAAACACAAAACAAGCACTGGCATCAATAAAAAGAAAAAAAAAGTAACCAACAACATAACATGTGTGTGAAGAATTAACTCGATATATTCTAAAGTAAATGTGATGAACTAGGGATTTATATCCTGTGATGAGAGACACAGAGTCAAGATAAGAGAATAGACAAGCTCCACCTGTCATGCAGGGGAATTATTTTACATTTTACTCTGACAGTACAGATAAATTTGTCAGACAAGGATTGCATGTACTCTGATATATCTCTATGTATATATGTATGTGATCCCTCCTCCATGCTCCCAACTGAGTCCTTCTACGCACAGATTGCTCTTTAGTCAAGAAGGAGAAAAAGCAAAGACAAATCTTTCTCCTCAATTTCTAGGGTCTTTTCAGCTCTTAAAACAGTCTGCATTGTTTAAGTAATGATAATGAACTTCTCAAAACCCACAAAGCTCTCTACTTACCTTAGTTCCTGACAGCAAGGTGACTCCTTATTAGAAGAGATCTAGTTGGCATATTAAGCAAAAGCTATGTGAGACACAATAATAAGTACTGATGTAGCTCAGCACGACTCCATCTTGGGCCTGTTGTGTCTTTTCTTAACAGTAACAAAAGTAAAATCTCTAAAGACAAAGAAACTGTTGCCTGAAATGACCAAATTTCCATATTTAAAATACAGAAGCACAGATGGAAATCTGGGTCACAGAACATTTAAAATAGAAAGAATTAACATATACTGGTCAAAGAAGGTAGAAGTGACCTGTCTGCTTATATTTTTTTCTCTTTGTGGCAATTAGCAATTCAAATAATGTGCTCAGAGTTTTGTTATTTTTTTCTTTATTTATTTTTAGCAAGGAAACAGGCTAAATGCCAACCAAAAATTTAAATGCCAACCAAATTAATTTTAAGGCTCAGAGAGGCTACGAGTGGGGGAGATAGCATAATGGTTATATAAATGGACTGTCATGCCTGAGGCTCCAAAGTCCCAGGTTCACCATCATCAGCCAGAGCTGAGCAGTGCTCCAGTGCTTCGCTCTGTCTCTCTCTTTGCATCTCTCTCAAAAATAAAATAAAATATTTAAAAAAAATTATTCAGTGTTTCATGATGTTGACAGCATCCCATCCAGCAGGTAGAAAGGTGTACAAGAAATTACACAAAAGGGAATATTTTTAAAGTCAGAAAGAGGGTGGGACAAGATCATTAGCTAAAGATGGGTTGCATTGGATCGACCTTCCCATGGTGCATCCCGTGAGTACCCATTCATTGGGGAAACTGATGATCCTTCCTAGCCGACTGAATCCACATGGATCCCAGTCACTTTCAAAGCCATTAACTGGCTACGGAAGAAGGGCAAACGCTAGAAGAAGAAGAAGAATTAGCTAAAGAAAAGAAGGATTAGTTTCTTAAAAGCCAACTTTCATTAGGGGAAGGGGGATTGAAAGAGAAGGGGAGGAGCATTTGAATATTTTTATTGTGTAGATTAACAATCTAGTGGTAATACAAAATTAGTATAAAAGTCCATTTTGCAAAGAGGCTGAAACTACAAGTTGGTAATTATTTAATAAGTTAGGTGTTAAGTCTTGGTGACCTTGCGTGAACAATTCCATTTCTTTCTTTCTCCCTGCTCTTTTCTTTTTTCTTTTTCTCCTTTTCTGTCTTTCTTTTCTTTCTTTCTTTTTTTTTTTTAATAATACTAAGTCTTGTTCCATTGATGGCCCAAACTCTTAAACACTGTGCTGGCAATTGTTTCCGGAAATTTTTTGTTTGTTTGATTTATCTGAATACTAGAAGTGGGGCAGGCTAAATTAGCAGAAAAACAAATCATAACTACTGCTGTATCTGTATAAAACCTGAACTACTGGGACATTAGACTGCCCATTTCCTTAATGTCCAAGTGGTAAATAAGCATAAGAAGTCAGTTTGTTGAGGTCAGAAAAGACGGGAAGTACCTGGTGGAACACAGATACTGCTACACCATACCAGAATACATGTTTTTCTACATGTGGCTATCCAGTTCTGTCAACACCATTTATTAAAGAGACCGTCTTTTCCCCAGTAGGCAGATTTGGCCCCTGTGTTGTATATGAGATGTCTGTACATGTGTGGATTGAGTTCTGGAGTCTCTATCCCATTCCATTAGTCAATATGACTGGTTTTGTTCCAATACCACATTGTTTTGGTTACAACTATTTTGTAGTATAATCTAAAGCCGGGTATTGTGATGCCTCCATTTTTCTTCTTTTTCCTTAAGAATGTTTTTGCTATTCCTGGTTTTTTAAAGTTCCACGCAAATTTTTGAATAATATGTTCAATTTCCTTTATTGGGAAATTGTGCTGATGTGGTTGAGTTAAGCAAAACCGACAAACCATCATATTTCCATGCGGGTATTATTATGTACATATCGATCTTCTGCCTTGTTTTAAAAATGACTCCTCTGCCACCACATTATCCCCTCAGGGTATTGCCCATTCCCGCCAGCACAAAACTATAACAACCATAACTAAGGAAGTTCCCAGAATGCCTTTTTCTTTTCTCCATCTTCTTCTCTAGACAGTTCGGTCCTGACTTGCCACTTCTGTTTTCACCTTATAAAACCTGCTGCTGTTCCTGGTTTTGCCCCTTTTTCTTCTCTTCCACGTCTGGACCTGGAGAAGGGCTGGCATGCACAGCGGGAGGCGGCAATTTTGCTAGCTCCACATGACCTGAACCCTCTGTGTTCTCCCTGGGGTGTCTACATGAATAAAGATTTGCATCCCTTTCTGCCACAAGTTCCTGGTCTCTCTCTCTCCTGCAATGCTACCCCAACATTACTTGAAATATATTATTGGGATTTTAATAGGACTTGCATTTAATCTATAGATTGCTTTTGACAGAATTGCCATTTTATTGATATTTTTTCTCCCAATCCATGAACAGGCAATGTGCTTCCATTTCTTTGTATCATCCTCTATTTCTTTTACCAGTGTCTTATAGGTTTACTTGAAAAGGTCCTTTACAGTCTTTGTTAGATTTATTCCTAGGTATTTGATCTCCTTGGATTCAATTAGAAATGACATTGCTTCCTTCATTTTTATTTCCTCTGACCCATCTATTGCATAATGAAATGCCACAGATTTATGGGTATGGATTTTGTAGTCCACTACTTTACTGAATTTACTGATGATTTTTGGAAGTTTCTTGGCAGAGTTTCTGGGGTCCTGTAGATATACCAACATATCATATGCCAATAATGAGATTTTTAACTTCATCATTTCCATTGTAGAGTCCTTTGATACCTCTTTCTTGTCTGTTTTGGTAAGACATTGGCAAGGACATCTAGGACTATGTTGAATAAAATGGTGAGCATAGGCACCCTTATCTAGGTTCTGATTTTAGGGGAAAAGCTTTCAATTTTTCCCCATTAAATAATGTTAGCCATGGGCTTATCATATACAGCCTTTATTTTTTTTATTTTATTTTATTTTATTTTATTTTTTTATTTAAGAATGGATTAATTAACAAAACCATAGGGTAGGAGGGGTACAACTCCACACAATTCCCACCACCCAATCTCCATAACCCACCCCCTCCCCTGATAGCTTGCCCATTCTCCATCCCTTTGGGAGCATGGACCCAGGGTCATTGTGGGTTGCAGAAGGTGGAAGGTCTGGCTTCTGTAATTGCTTCCCCGCTGAACATGGGCATTGACTGGTTGGTCCATACTCCCAGTCTGCCTCTCTCTTTCCCTAGTAGGGTGGGTCTCTGGGAAAGCAGAGCTCCAGGACACATTGGTGGGGTCTTCAATCCAGGGAAGCCTGGCCAGCATCCTGATGGCATCTGGAACCTGGTGACTGAAAAGAGAGTTAACATACGAAGCCAAACAAATTGCTGAGCAATCATGGACCCAAAGATTGGAATAGTGGAGAAGAAGTGTTAGGGGGGTACTCACTGCAAACTCTAGTGTACTTCTGCTTTCAGGTATATATTTTGCAGTAGTTTATAGATACATGTGAACATATGCTCTCTCTCACAGAACCTGGTCTATAGCTAGGTTTTGGGACTTTGTTAGAAAGTGAACCACCTGAGATGGAATTAGAATATACAATGAAAGGAAAGGTCTCACCCGAGTAAGGAAGCTGAAGGGTTGTCATTCCACACGTGAAGTCTCTGGACACAGTCTGAAGTGAAGCATGTTGAGGTGGCAATCATTGCGTTGGTTAGGTTGTGATCGGCGGATGCAATATTATTTGACATGGATTGGGAGAGGCATGTGGGAAAGTGGGCCCTATGCAAGGGTTCCATGACTGGGGGAAGTAGGGGCTCTATAGTGGAGATGTGAGGTTCCTGCTGTCTTAGGGTTCAAAAAGACAATTGATAGTTAATGTTATCATCACATTATTTGGTAATTGGGTTAACTTTGAAAAGTCCTTTTGTTAGGGTTTGCTGTACAGTACCCAGTATCTTGTTTATAGCTGTGCTATTGGATGCTTCTGTTCCATATGATCCAGTAATTCCTCTCCTGGGGTTATACCCCAAGAACTCCATAACACCCAACCAAAAAGAGGTGTGTACTCCTATGTTCATAGCAGCACAATTCATAATAGCTAAAACCTGGAAGCAACCCAGGTGCCCAATACCAGATGAGTGGCTGAGAAAGCTGTGTTATATATACACAATGGAGTACAATGCAGCTATCAAGAACAATGAACCCACCTGCTCTGACCCATCTTGGACAGAGCTAGAAGGAATTATGTTAAGTGAACTAAGTCAGAAAGATAAAGATGAGTATGGGATGATCCCACTCATCAACAGAAGTTGACTAAGAAGATCTGAAAGGGAAACTAAAAGCAGGACCTGACCAAATTATAAGTAGGGCACCAAAAAAAACCCAGTGGTGAGGGGTAGACATGCAGCTTCCTGGGCCATTGGGGGTGGGAGTGGGTGGGAGAGATGGGTCACAGTCTTTTGGTGGTGGGAATGGTGTTTATGTACACTCCTAGCAAAATGTAGACATATAAATCACTAGTTAATTAATATGGAGGGGGAAAATCAATTGTATGTCTCAAAGTTTTTCAAAACACAAACTGAATCTTTTTAATATATAGGCTGTGTATTTGATATGCGGACTCTCTCAAAATCCTAGCCTTTATTATTTTAAGGAATTTTCCTCCCACTCCAAGTTTCTCAATGACCTTTATCATAAATGGGTGTTGCAACTTGTCGAAAGCTTTTTCTGCATCAGTCAGTAAAATCATGTGATATTTTTATCTTTATTTTTGCTGGTATAGTCGATTACATTCATTATCTTATAGATGTTGAACCATACCTGTTCCCCAGGAATCAATCCCACTTGATCTTGGTGGATTATTCTTTTAATGTGTTGTTGTATTCTATTACCCAAGATTTTGTTGAGGATCTTTATATCAATGTTCATCAGGGAAATAAGTACGTCCAACTTGAGTTAGGTGACTGGCCACTGAGTTTGGAGATACGGGAGGATGGGAGATGGGAGAGGGTTGGCTACCGCCACCCAGACTGTGAAGAAGCTTCCAGGCCTTCCTACTTGAGTGGGTGAAGTTCAGACTTTCCGTGAGTTCTTGCCAGTAGGCTTGGCGTGCTGCAGCCAAGGAGGCAGTGAGATGGTCGGCCACATCTGGGTCACCCGACTCATCATACTGCTTTAGTAGTTGCTCGCATTCAGCATCAAGACAAGGCATATAGTTAGCATGTCTCCCACGAGGAATAGCTTGGGAAGCTGTTTTGAAGATGGCTTGGCGGAAGCATCTGTAGGAATCTTCAGAGGGGATAGAGTTAATTGGAATTACAGGAATATATTTGTTGGTAAGATCACTGAACAGACACCTGTTTGCTTTCCGAAAGTTCCATCTTAGTTTCTCCGAGCACAGAATCAGTGGGAGCTGGAGACCAATGTGGATAGCTGGGCAGTGATGACTGTGCGGGAAGACCTTGAGAACTTGTCTCATAGCGGGAAAGGCTTGGCCGTTGACTGTGCTAATCCAGCACAGGTCAGGTGACGAGTCTTTATTCCATCTAGCACTGTGAAAAGAGCCTGGCTGTTTGGGATCATATAATAGGGAGAGGCCATTCGCTGAAGACCAGTCGGCTAAGATAGAGCCGTCAGCATGAGTGGAGGACTATCCCCAGTCTTGGTGATGACTATTAAAGTCTCCAACGTAAACAGCTGGGTGATTCAGGCTAGGCAGGACCTCATTATCCCATGAGGCACTGGGAGGCTTATATACGTTGACGAGCTGAATAGTTCCAATAGTAATGGAGTCGTAGAAGGTCGAAGAGGCCATATGGTAAACGTCTGCAAGATACGATTTGGCGTAGATGGCTTGGCCGTGTTTAGGATAGAGATTAGTCTGGAAAAGAGAAATTTCCCATGAGTGGTCATCCCACTTCCATTTATCTTGTCCATCTCCAAAACCCTCTCCCTTTACACTGTCTGAACTGGAAGACGCTTTGAAGAAGGTTAAACCGGGAACTCATTCTTAACTTGTGCCCCACGGCAAAGAAGTGGCTCACTACATTCCTGTCCCACATCTTGGAATCCTAATCTATGCCCAAAATATGGGGTCGTGCGAAGATAATAGCAGTTTTAAAACCAAAGAAAGACCCAACACTGGCCGCCAGCTATAGACCAATTTCTCTCCTCTCCATGTGTTACAAACTCCTTGAGAGGCTGCTTCTGTCACGAATTTCTCCTCTTACAGAGAAATTCTTATCACCCGCCCAAGCTGGTTTCCGCCCAGGAAGATCTACCTGCGAACAAGTCCTGGCCCTCTCAACTTACACTGAAAATGGATTCCAGAAGAATTTAAAGATGGGTGCTGTCTTTGTTGATCTCACAGAAGCCTATGACACGGTCTGGCACTGTGGTCTCCTAGTCAAGATCTCAAGATGCCTGCCTCCATGGGTGGCCAACACTATATTGTTTCTTCTCCAAAACAGAAGATTCCGGGTGCATCTGGGTGACAAGTCTAGCAGATGGAAACTTGTCTCAAGTGGCCTCCCCCAGGGCTCTGTTCTGGCTCCTATGCTATTTAATATTTACATCAATGACCTCCTAGAAACTTCTTCAAGGAAGTTCATCTATGCCGATGACATCTGCTGTGCAACTCAAGCATCCGAGTTTGACATCCTTGAGGAAACACTCACGAAAGACATGTCTCTGATATCTGATTACTGGAAAAAATGGTGACTAATCCCTAGCACTGCAAAAACAGCATCATTTGTTTTCCATCTACACCATGCCTCGGCCTCGCATGTGCTTAATGTGCAGTTTGACGATACGAGAATCCAGCATGAAGCCCAGCCAGCCTATCTTGGCGTTACTCTCAATCACACTCTGTCATTTCACGAACATCTCATAAAAACTCCAGCAAAGGTGTGTGTGAGGAATAACATCATTGCAAGACTGGCCAGCTCCTCATGGGGCACGAGCGCTTCCACACTACGATCATCATCTCTGGCATTATGCTCTTCCACTGCAGAATACTGTGCCCCAGTATGGTTCCGTAGGCCCCATGTCCACTTGGTCGATTCCAAATTATATTCCTCCATGAGGATAATTTCTGGAACCATCCATTCCACCCCGGTTCCATGGCTGCCAGTTCTTAGCAACATCGCCCCGCCAGATATTCGTCGGGATGCGACATCATCTAAGTTCATTTCCCACGTCTATGCTAGACCGGACCTGCCAATACACGCGGATATCTTCACCCACCCTGTTCAACGCTTGACGTCTCGTCATCCAATCTGGTCTCCTACGCCTACACTGAACTTCTCTGTTCCAGACTCTTGGAAACAGAGTTGGCAGTCAGCTGAGGTAAAGAACAAACACCTCATCACAGACCCCTGCAAGCGTCAACCCGGCTTTGACCTAGCATGTTATGATTGGGCCCTCCTCAATCGCTATCAAACAGGCCATGGCCGGTGCGCTGCTATGTTCCATCGCTGGGGAGCCAGAGACGACCCGAACTGCCCCTGCGGCTACAGACAGACTATGACCCACATAGTCAATGACTGCTACCTCTCCAGATTCAAAGGAGTTCTCAAAACTTTACATCAGGCTCAACCTGACGCTGTTGACTGGCTACGGAAGAAGGGCAAATGCTAGAAGAAGAAGGGAAATAGGTCTATAGTTTTCTCTTTTGGTGGGGTCCTTTCCTGCTTTGGGGATCAGCATGATGTTAACCTCATAGAATGTGTTTGGAGTGTTCCCTTTTCTTCCATTTTCTGGAAAATTTGAGGATGATGGGTGTTCTTCTTTGAATGTTTTGTAAAAATCATTAGTATAGCCATCAGGGCCTGGGCTTTTGTTCTTGGGTAGGCTTTTTTAAAAAGACTTTTTCATCTATGTTACCTGTTTTGTCATAAAATAATTTAAGTGTGGGTTTGAATAAGCTAGTAGATTTATTTTTAATATGGGAAACAGTTAAGTAATTATTTGTGCACTGTGGCATTTTAATTATTAAAGTTTTAATTTTTGACCTTCAAATAGAAAAAGTAATAATAATAATATATTAGCCCACAATTTAAGAAAGTCTTGAACTAAACTGCATAACTTTGTTTGCTAATGAATGAAAGAGAGTCTATAAAACCTTTGTGAATGAGGAAGTACAAAGAATTACAGTCAGTAAAGAATCTACTAGCAGCTAGCTGAATTAGTGTTTGGCTTTAATATTTCAGAAGAAATTTCAAAATCCTACAAATGAGGCTAGTTGATACTCTATAACAATGATTAATCCTAGAATCTTGATAGGAAAGTCAGTAGGCATGCAAAAAGCTAATGATGAGAAACAGTTGGGCAAGATACTTCACTTGGATAGTGCACTTGCTTTCTCCCAGGCAGGACCAAGATTCAAGCCCAACCCCCACCACATTGAACGAAGTAAAAGGAAGGGAGAAAGTAAAGGAAAATAAAAGAGGAAAGAAAATGAGTTTGGTCCTCAGGTAACATAACTTGATTATTTTTTTCAATCACTTCCACTATATGTTGAGGGAATATATCATGTCAGAATTTCTAATAGAATTATCCTCACCATAAATCTTCTTTAAAAAATTACTTATTTCCCAGTCTCAGTTTTATATTCCAATTAATTATGGAGTCATGGGATTTAGTGACACACACACACATATCAAAATAACTGAATGCTAAATGAATTTCCCTTCTTAGTATTTAGATTTATTTCTCTTTTGCTATATAATTGGTAATATATGAGTAATAACAAATGTCTTTTTAAATTAAGATTCTTATTTGATATAGTCCCATATATTCTTTTGTTTGTTTTGTTTTGTTTCTCTTGCCTATGGAGTGGAATAATTAAATGCTATTTAATGTTAAGGTCTTGAAATGTTTCACCAATGGATTATTTTATGTATTTTGCAGTTTCAGGTCTAATATCCATATCTTTGACCCACTTTGAGTTCATTTTGGTGCATGGTGTTAGGTAGTTATCTAATTTCATTTTTTCTTTTTTCTTTTTTTTAATTATTTTATTTTATTTTATTTGTTTATTCCCTTTTGTTGCCCTTATTGTTTTATTGTTGTTGTCGTTGTTGGATAGGACAGAGAGAAATGGAGAGAGGAGGGGAAGACAGAGAGGAGGAGAGAAAGATAGACACCTGCAGACCTGCTTCACCGCCTGTGAAGCGACTCCCCTGCAGGTGGGGAGCCGGGGTTCGAACCGGGATCCTTATGCCGATCCTTGTGTTTTGCGCCACCTGCGCTTAACCCGCTGCGCTACAGCCCGACTCCCTAATTCATTTTTTCTGCATGTGGTTGTACAATTGACCCAACATCATTTGTTAAAGAGACTTTCTTATCCCCATTGGACAATTTTGGGCACTTTATCATATATAATGTGACTATACATGTGTGGGTTTGTGTCGGTTCACTATCCAGTTCCATTTGTCCATATGTCTATTTTTGCTCCAGTACCACAATGTTTTAATTACTATTGCTTTGTAATATAAACCTAAGTCAGGTATTGGGATGCCTCCATTTTCCTCCGGTGAACTTTTGATAGTTGTGGGGTTTATTATAGTTCCATACAAATTTTTGGATGAGTTGTTCAATTTCCTTGAAATATGTCTCTAAGACTTTACTAAGACTTTATTGAGTCTATAGATTGCTTTTTGGCAAGATTGCTATTTTTATAATATTTACTCTTCCAAACCATAAACAGGGATTCTTCCATATGTGTCATTCTCTATTTCTTCTAACAGTGTTTTACAGTTTTCATTGAAAAAGTACTTCACCTCTTTTGTTAGATTTATTCCTAGGTACTTTTACTGTGTTTCTCCTGGTAGCATTTAATGATGTCTTTAACTGCCCCCCCTTCACCTTCTTGTTTAGTTTTTTTTTTTTTTTTTAACTCAAAAGCCATTTAGATAGTGGTAGCTTGGGCTATTTAAAAGTTACTCTCTTCCCTGAGTATCTACCAAATACACAGGAGGTACACATGTTATTATATCTGTTAATGTTTTTTTAAATCTGTCTTTAAGTGAAAGTGGCCTATAAGTCAAGAACCTAGAATTATAGAATGAAATGTACTTTTCTTTACTCTCACATTCAGTATGACTTAAACCATTATTTTATGTCGTTTTTGACGGGTTATGTTGTTTTCGCCGGGCTGGCTTCACGGGCAGGTAACAGACGACCAGGGACTCATAGTTGAGCTGTAGGCAGTATCTCTTTATTCATGCAGGACGCAGCACAATCTAAGCCGAGCTGAGCTAAACTAAAGGTAAAGTACTCTAAAACTCACAATGCTGTCTTTATATATACTTGACAAGTAGGGTGGAAACAAGGTGTGACATAGAGAGGGTGGAGAGAAAAGTGACTGGTGACAATCAGAGTGTGACAAGGAGGGGGGGTGGAGGAAAAACATATCATGAAACAGTGGGGATTGAACCAATGCCCTGGAGGGAGGTGCTTGTTAACAGCGGTTATATAAATAGAATGAAGTGGTTATGTAAATAGAATAGTGTTAAGCAGGGGGGATTTAAACCAAATGAAACAGAAGGGGTCTCATGCATACCAACAATTCCCCCTTTCTTTTTAACTAATGGCCATTGTGGGGTGAACAGAAACGTATATCGTACAGGCGTTTTCAAAAGAACTGGCATAAGACATGGAAAACAAAATAGGCGAGCAGCAATAACCAGTGTGATGCCAAGTGGAGCTTTTCTTGCCTCAAAGGGCAAGGCCTAGCAGGCGAAAGGGCATTTCTTGCCTCTGGGAATGCTTCATGCCTCTGGGGGCATCTCTTGCCTCAAAGGGCATTTCTTGTCTCTGGGAATGCTTCATGCCTCTGGGGGCATCTCTTGCCTCAAAGGGCATTTCCTGCCTCTGTGGGCATCTCTTGCCTCTTGGGGCGCTTCATGCCTCTGTGGGCATAACCTAATAAGGAGGGGGAGCTTTCTGCCTCTGGGACAGAGCCTGCAGGCGAGGGGACATGGTCTATAAAGTTTCAAGGCAATTGGCTGAAGTTAGTCTTTGAGAAACACAGCAGTGTGTACCAGTAAGTCCGATGGAGGTGTCAGTCCAAAGTAGCTGACCACAGAAGAAAATGCCGGAGGATGAAACGCTGCACGTCTGTCTCGATGGGGAATGTTGGCCACCAGAATTTTGCTTTTCTGTAGAGAGTGATCTTTGGAGTCTGTGAATCTGTTTCTTCAGGTCGTGCCAGGTCACCTCATTGGTTTCTGGGGGCGATGTCAGAGAACAGGATCCAAATGGATTTCCAGGAATTCCATTTGAGTAGATGCTTTTTCATGTGAAGACTTTGACAGCTGAAATTCACTTACTTGTCAAACAAAACTTGTAGCAGATTAGAAGTTTACTATAATTGATAACTCCATTATAATTGGAAGTCGTTTCTAGTATGATTTTAAGGTTGTTTAAACAGTTTAAACTCAATAAAATGTGGAAAGGTAAACAGAAGAACCACGGTTAAAAGCCTCAAGCATGAGAATAATTAACATAATCATTGCACTATCTGCCCCACCCATAACTCATACAGTTTTCAGGATTAAACGTTTCAGATTCATGTCAAGACGTAAAAGAGAAATCAAAGGAGGAAAAAACAATTTTTTGGATTGTTTCTGGATGTCTCTAGAAATCATGGCTGCGTCCAGCATTTTTTTTTTTTTTAAGTCAATGTCAAACAAAAATTCAGTCATTCAAATCATTCTCTTATGAAACGCAACTTGAACCAGATTATCAAGATCTCACCATGTAGGATTAAGAATCCCCGGAGGGCGACCTAGTCCAAAAAGGTCCTCGAAATTCCATTTAGGGTGTTTCTGACTGTTCCTGCTGGATTGCTTCAGGCACCCATTTTTAAAAGCGTCTTCCCATCGAAGAAAGAATCCAATCAGGAGAGTAGAACTAACCACGTGTCTCCATACTTGGGAACTGCCAGGGTACTCGAGAATGCTCCTCAAACTAGAGTAGTCCTTCTCCACGGGAAACATTCGAGAAGAAGTCCAGAAAGTTCCAGGGGAAATCCCCATGCATATCCCAAGGTCTATGATCACGGTCATAAAGAACGAAATTATGGCCTGGAGCGAAATGTAGTCCTTTTCCTCGGGAAACATGAGAGAGGGAATCCAGAAAGTCCAAGGAGAAATCTCCGTGCATCTCCCAAGCTCTATGATCCCGGTCATAAGAAACCAAAGTTCCCGGTCAGGGAACCGAAATGTGGCCCAGAGTAAAATGTTCCAGAGACAGACTAACTGTCTCATGATGAAACAATAGAGGCTTTGGCAAACCTCTTCATAAGTAGAAAGACAACCCATGGTGGATGGGTAGCCAAGTTTACTTATCTGGACGATGGGTGGGTAGGGTCCCACGTTGATGCCGGTCCATGTTTCAGGGCTTATTTCAGTCCCTGTTCGGGCGCCATATGTCGTTTTTGACGGGTTATGTTGTTTTCGCCAGGCTGGCTTCACGGGCAGGTAACAGACGACCAGGGACTCATAGTTGAGCTGTAGGCAGTATCTCTTTATTCATGCAGGACGCAGCACAATCTAAGCCGAGCTGAGCTAAACTAAAGGTAAAGTACTCTAAAACTCACAATGCTGTCTTTATATATACTTGACAAGTAGGGTGGAAACAAGGTGTGACATAGAGAGGGTGGAGAGAAAAGTGACTGGTGACAATCAGAGTGTGACAAGGAGGGGGGGTGGAGGAAAAACATATCATGAAACAGTGGGGATTGAACCAATGCCCTGGAGGGAGGTGCTTGTTAACAGCGGTTATATAAATAGAATGAAGTGGTTATGTAAATAGAATAGTGTTAAGCAGGGGGGATTTAAACCAAATGAAACAGAAGGGGTCTCATGCATACCAACAATTTTACACCTGACAGAGAAAATAGTGACTGAATTCATGAATTAATGAATGCACACAGCTAATTTTTAGTCGAGAGTGGCCACAAGCAGAGAGGAAGCTACAAATGCCATTCTTCAATGTCCTTGCTTTTGAAAATATTCATTTATACTTATCCAGCTGGTGATGTCCTCCTGGCAAAGTGCAGTCACAGACCAGTCTAACTAGCACTCGAGAAAAGGCATCCTGGGCATGTGACAAACTCCATCTCTGTTCACTGCTCAGGTAGGGGAAAGTAAAGGCAAAGACTTAAGTCTATCTCTGATTGATGGGGTTTACAGTTAGCAGTATTTATATACTTTTCCAATATTTGGGAGCTACTCTCTGTCCTGATACAACTTTCTAGTCTTCTAGTCGTATTACCTTTCTTTCTTTCTTTCTTTTTTTTACATCTAACCCTCATCTACCCAAAGATTTTTACTTTGGTGCCAGTCAGATTGTGCTTTGAGTTTCCCTTTCTGTTCTAGTTCTATTCTAAACTCTGACACAGTCTTCCCAGACAATACTTTCATCCCACCTGCATGTTAGCTATTAGGCTCAGGCAAAAGTTAATAAAGTCATAGGCCCCTTTGAATATACCTAAAATGCACTTCCTAACCTCTTCCAACATGAAGACTTTAAATCTCATCTGCTATATTATTACCTTTAGGTTCCTGATTACTAAACAATTTGTTCTGCTTTATATCTTAATATTTTTCAGCCACCAAGTTGCAGATGCTACTATGAGATGCCAACATGACTTCTTTGGGCAGACAACCTCACCAATGTGTCCTGTAGCCTCACCTCCCTAGAGCCCCACCCCACTAGAGAAATATAAGAACAGGTTGGGGTGTGGATTGACCTGTCAACATCCATGTCCAGTGGAGAAGCAATTACAGAAGCCAGATACTCGAACTTCTGTGCCCATATAGATCTTTGGTACATACTCCCAGAGAGATAAAGAAGTAGTAGTTGTGTTGTTGTTGTGTTGTGTTGTTGTGTAGTTGTGTTGTGTAGTTGTGTTGTTGTATAGTTGTGTATTGTGTTGTGTTGTTGTGTAGTTGTGTATTGTGTTGTGTTGTTTTGTGTTTTGTTGTGTAGTTGTGTTGTAGTGTAGTGTAGTTTGTTGTGTTGTTGTGTTTTTTAGTTGTGTTGTGTAGTTGTGTAGTTGTGTTGTTGTGTAGTTGTGTTGTGTGAAGCTTCTGATGGATGGGATGGGATGTGGAACACTGGGATGGTAATTGTATAGAATTGTACCCCTCTTATCCTACAATCTTGTTGATCATTATTAAATCTTGAAAGAAAGAGAGAGAGAGAGAGAGAGAGAGAAAGAAAGAAAGAAAGAAAGAAGAAAGAAAGAAAGAAAGAAAGAAAGAAAGAAAGAAAGAAAGAGGGAGGGAGGAAGGAAGGAAGGAAAGAAGGAAGGAAAGAAGGAAGGAAAGAAGGAAGGAAAGAAGGAAGGAAAGGAAGAAACATCAACATTGCCTGTCATTATCCCCAAAGTGGCTCCTACAGGTTTTCTTTCCATTTTTTTATTTTAGTCTCCTCACCATATTTGCAAGATTCTTATTTTTGCATATCTTATTTGCAACATTTCTAATTGTAATCTCTACAGTGTATTGGTACCACAGACTGGAAGAAGAGGGACACGGTAGACAACAGGTGCTTCCCATGTAGTGACTCCTCAAAGAAAAAAAGAAAAAGAAAAAGATGACCAAAGGACTAACTTATTTTAATGCCACCAGTTTCCCAAATCTGTAAACATGTGAACCAGTGTGTGAAAGTACTCCCACATTTTTGAAAGCTGCTTTTCCCCCATCTACTGACTTCCATAGAAATATGGAAATTTTAATCTGAAAATATTAACAAAACTTAATTATTTTCCTTTAGCCTTGACCCCTTAGGGCTGCCAAGGGGAAAAAAGTAAAAGAAAAGAAATGCTCAGTGGAAAAGTTGGAAAACTGCAGAAACCATGAACCCAAATTTGTGTACAATCTAGCAAAAAAAATGATGGAAAGGTACATATTTCTTGCTAATTGCAGGCTGTCTGCCATATTGCCTGAAAATTTATCAAATCTCTTATAAGTCAGTGACACAGGCCCCTTCCTCCCTTCCCCACCCACCTATCAGGGACCACAGTTCTGCACATGTATCCACACTGTGACTTATGGTTTAGAAGAAAGAGCTCAATCGGAGTTGTGTATGTATGAGAATGAAAAAGAATCTAACAAAAGGTAGGGGAGGGAGGGGGGTGAACAGGAAATTAAGTAGAACAGCTATTAAATAATTCAGGACAATTGTCCAGAGGAAATCAGAGATTGAGTGGGAATGGAGGAAATAAATAGATCAGGTATTTATTATAAATAGATAAGGCATATAGCAGAAGGGGAAAAAAGAGAGAAAAGGAGATGAAAGTATTCACCTAAGGGAGAAAAGGGAAGATAGCACTGCTAGGAATATTAATAACTGGATAAAGAATAGAAAAGAAACAGCTATAATTTTCTGACAGTGTCTGAAGAAGCCCTGGGGTGTGGCTTCTTATAATTCATATGGTTTTTCAGTGCATTCAGCAAATCTGCTCTCCTGGTCCAGTTAGAGACCCTTTGGAATAAATCCATATGGACTTGAGGCATATAGGACCCTTCAGAAGTACTGATCAGAGGATGATGAGTAGGAATAAAAGGAAAGAAGCTTTCAATGCATTCTAGGTTTGAGGTGCCCCCTCAACACTGTCAATAAATGGGACTGGAAAATAGCTCATTGGGTAGGACTTATCCATTGCCAAACAGAAAACGAATGCCTGAGAACTGGGGTTCCATATGAGAAACATCAAGGTGCCAGATATACCCTGCAATTTTTCTTTCTCTCTCCGTGTGTGTGTGTGTGTGTGTGTGTATGCGTCTCACTCTCTATCTAAATTAAAATATATTTCTAAGCAGTGAAATCAAGCATGCATCTGGTCCCTGATTTGCAGAAACAAACAAAAAAAATAAATAAATGCATTTGAATTGTCAACACATTGGGAACAGTTAAATCTATTCTAGTTAAATATTTTTACCTAAAGGGCTGGGTGGTGGTGCACCTAGATAAGTGCACATCTTGCAATGCACAAGGACCCAGGTTTGTGCCCCCAGTCCCCACCTACAGGGGGGAAAATGCAGGTGGTGAAGCAGGGATTCAAGTGTCTCTCTGTCTCTCTCCCTCTCTATCTTCCTCTCCCCTCTTTATTTCTAGTAGTCTCTATCAAACAAACAAAGGTATTTTGACCTAGTTGAAGTAGAGAAAAGCATTATTCATAGTATGATGATGATGAAGCCTTTTCATAAGGATCTTAACTTTATTAAGTAGAAAATGTATCTTGTGAACATATTGAAAATAGTCAATTAGAGGAGAAAACACAATCTCAAAAGACATTTATTGAGTAGCACTATGTGCCCATTTCTCTTTGTTACTCTCCAAGTGAGTAAAACAGGAGTTCTAGGGTGGGGTCTAGTGATAGGTTATATAGCAAACACTCAAGTTGAACCTGAAGAGATGATGTCTGAGCCATTTTCCCAGAAACATAATTTTAGGGAATTATTTATTTTATTTTTTTTAAATTTTTTATTTAAGAAAGGATTAATGAACAAAAACATGAGGTAGGAGGGGTACAACTCCACACAATTCCCACCACCCAATCCCCATAACCCACCCCCTCCCATGGTAGTTTTCCCATTCTCTAGCCCTCTGGGAGCATGGACCCAGGGTTGTTGAGGGTTGCAGAAGGTAGAAGGTCTGGCTTCTGTAATTGCTTCCCCGCTGAACATGGGCGTTGACTGGTCGGTCCATACTCCCAGTCTGTCTCTCTCTTTCCCTAGTAAGGTGTGTCTCTGGGGAAGCTGAGCTCCAGGACACATTGGTGGGGTCTTCAATCCAGGGAAGCCTAGCCAGCATCCTGGTGGCATCTGGAACCTGGTGATTGAAAAGAGAGTTAACATATGAAACCAAACAATTTGTTGAGCAATCATGGATCCCAAGCTTGGAATAGTGGAGAGGAAGTGTTAGGGAGGTACTCACTGCTAACTCTAGTGTACTTCTGCTTTCAGGTATATATTTTGTGGTAGTTTATGGATACGTGTGCACATAAGCTCTCTCTCACAGAAACTGGTGTATATCTAGGTTATGGGACTTTGTTAGAAAGTGAACTACCTGAGATGAAATTAGAGTGTACTACAAAAGGAAAGGTCTCACCCAAGTAATGAAGTTGAAGGGTTGTCATTCCACACGTGAAGTATCTGGATACAGCCTGAGGTGAAGCATGTTGAGGTGGCAATCGTTGCTTTGGTTAGGTTGTGATCGGTGGATGCAATATTATTTGGTTTGGATTGGGAGATGCATACGGGAAAGTGGGCCCTATCCAAGGGTTCCAGGACTGGGGGAAGTAGGGGCTCTATAGTGAAGATGTGAGGTTCCTGCTGTCTTAGGGTTCAAAAAGACAATCGATAGTTAATATTATCATCACATTATTTGTTAATTGGGTTAACTTTGAAAAGTCCCTTTGTTATGGTTTGCTGTACAGTATCCAGTATCTTGTATATAGCTGTGCTATTGGATTTTTCTAATCTACTTGGTCTAGGCTTTTGAGAGAGTCCGCATATCAAATACATAGCCTATATATTTAAAAGATTCAGTTTGTCTTTTGAGAAACTTTGAGACATATAATTGATTTCCCCCTCTCATATTAATTAACTACTGATTTGTATGTCTACATTTTGCTAGGAGTGTACATAAACACCATTCCCACCACCAAAGGACTGCGACCCATCCCTCCCGCCCACTCCCACCCCCCACTGGCCCAGGAAGCTACATGTCTACCCCTCACCACTGGGTTTTTACTTTGGTGCCCTACTTACAATTTGATCAGGTCCTGCTTTTAGTTTCCCTTTCAGATCTTCTTAGTCAGCTTCTGTTGATGAGTGGGATCATCCCATACTCATCTTTATCTTTCTGACTTAGTTCACTTAACATAATTCCTTCTAGCTCTGTCCAAGATGGGTCAGAGAAGGTGGGTTCATTGTTTTTGATAGCTGCATAGTATTCCATTGTGTATATATACCACAGCTTTCTCAGCCACTCATCTGTTGTTGGGCACCTGGGTTGCTTCCAGGTTTTAGCTATTATGAATTGTGCTGCTATGATCATAGGAGTACACACCTCTTTTTGGTTGGGTGTTATGGAGTCCTTGGGGTATAACCCCAGGAGAAGAATTACTGGGTCATATGGAAGGTCCATGTCTAGCATTCTGAGAGTTTTCCAGACTGCTCTCCACAGAGGCTGTACCAATTAAATTCCCACCAGCAATGTAAAAGGGTTCGTCTGTCTCCACATCCTCTCCAGCATTCGTTGCCGCTATCCTTTTTGATGTATGCCATTCTTACAGGAGTGAGATGGTATCTTAGTGTTGTCTTAATTTGCATTTCTCTGACAATCAGTGACCTAGAGCAGTTTTTCATATGTTTGTTAGCCTTTTGGATCTCCTCTGGAGTGAATGTTTTGTTCATATCCTCTGCCCATTTTTGGATGGGGTCATTTGCTTTTTTGGTGCTAAGTTTGCTGAGCTCTTCATATACTTTGGTGATTAGTTTCTTGTCTGATGTCTGGCATGTGAAGATCTTCTCCCATTCTGTGAGGGGTCTCTCTGTTTGTTTAATAGTTTCTTTGGATGTGCAGAAGCTTTTCAATTTGATGTAGTCCCATTGGTTTGTTTATGCTTTAGTCTTCCTTGCAATTGGGATTGATTCATCAAAGATGTCCTTGAGGTGTATGTGGAAAAGTGTTTTACCAATGTTTTCCTCTAAGTATTTGATTGTTTCTGGTCTTACATCTAGGTCTTTGATCCATTTGGAGTTGATTTTTGTTTCTGGTGAGATAATGTGGTTCAATTTCATTCATCTGCATGATTCAACCCAGTTTTCCCAGAACCATTTATTGAAGAGAGCCTCCTTTTTCCATTTAATCCTTTGGGCCCCCTTATCAAAGATTAGATGCCCATAGGTGTTGGGATTTACTTCTGGGCTTTTCTGTTCCACGGGTCTGTATGCCTACTTTTGTTCCAGTACCATGCTGTTTTGATGATGATGGCTTTATAATATTGTTTAAGGTCCGGGAGTGAGATGCCTCCATTTCTGTTTCTTTTCCTCAAGATGGTTTTGGCAATTCTAGGTGTTTTCAGGTTCCAGATAAATGATTGTAGTGTTTGTTCTATTCTCTTAAAGAAGCTTTGTGGAACTTTGATGGGTATTGCATTAAATTTGTATATGGCTCTGGGGAGAATATTCATTTTGATGATATTTATTCTTCCAATCCATGAGCATGGGCTATCTTTCCATTTCTTGGTATCAGTTTCCATCTCCTTGAGTAGCGACTCATAGTTTTCAGTATACAAGTCTTTCACTTCTTTGGTCAACTTTGTTCCTAGGTATTTGATTGATTTTGCCGAAACAGTAAATGGGAGTGATTTCTGGATATCTTCTTCTTCAGATTTAGTGTTTGCATAAAGAAATGCCACTGATTTTTGTACATTGATTTTGTAGCCTGATACCTTGCTATATTGCCTAATAACTTCCAGTAATTTTCTACTGGATTCTTTAGGTCTTTCTATGTATACTATCATATCATCTGCAAATAGTGAGAGCTTGACTTCTTCCCTTCCAATCAGTATCCCTTTGATTTCTTTCTCTTGCCTGATTGCTATGGCAAGAACTTCCAATACTATGTTGAAGAGTAACGGTGACAGTGGACAGCCCTGTCTAGTCCCCGATCTGAGGGGGAATGCTTTCAGTTCTGTCCATTGAGTATGATGTTGGCTGTAGGTTTGCTATATATAGACTCCACTATCTTGAGGAATTTCCCATCTATTCCCATTTTTCGTAGAGTTTTGAGCATGAATGGGTGTTGGATTTTGTCAAAGGCTTTCTCTGCATCTATTGAGATAATCATGTGGTTATTGGCTTTGCTTTTATTGATGTGGTGAATGACATTGATTGACTTATGGATGTTGAACCAGCCTTGCATTCCTGGGATGAATCCCACTTGGTCATGATGAACAATCTTTTTGATGTGCTGCTTTATCCGGTTGGCCAAGATCTTGTTTAATATTTCGGCATCTATGTTCATCAGAGATATTGGTCTGTAGTTTTCCTTTTTTGTTCTGTCCCTATCAGCTTTTGGTATCAGAGTGATGTTGGCTTCATAAAAGATGGAAGGGAGTATTCCTGTTTCTTCAATCTTATGGAATAGCTTAAGAAGTATGGGTATTAACTGTTTCCTGAAAGTTTTGTAGAATTCGTTTGTGAAGCCATCTGGTCCAGGACTTTTGTTGTTGGGGAGATTCTCTATAACGGTTTCAATTTCTATGTCTGTGATTGGTGCATTTAGATTTTGTAGTTCTTCTTGGTTCAGTTTTGGAAGTGCATAGGTTTCTAGGAATTGTTCCATTTCTTCCAGATTCTCTAGCTTGGTGGCATATAGTTCTTTATAGAAGTTTTGCAGGATTCTCTGGATTTCAGTGATGTCAGTTGTGATATCTCCTGCATCTTTTACAATTCTATTAATTTGAGTCTTCTCTCTTTTTTGTTTGGTGAGTCTGGCTAGGGGTTTGTCAATTTTGTTTAATCTTTCAAAGAACCAACATTTGACTTCATTGATCTTTTGTATTGTTCTTTTATTTTCGATGTTGTTTATTTCTGCTCTAACTTTAGTGATTTCTGTCCTTCTGGTTGCTTTAGGGTTCCTTTGTTCCTCTTCCTCTAAGTCCTTGAGGTGTGTAGTAAGGTCATCCATTTGGGCTTCTTCTTGGTGTTTAATATGTGATTGTATGGCTATAAGTTTCCCTCTCAGTACTGCTTTAGCTGTGTCCCAAATATTTTGTTAGGTTGTGTCTTCATTTTCATTAGTTTCCAGGAACATTTGAATTTCCTGTTTGAGTGAGTCTCTGACCCAGTGGTTCTTAAGGAGCATGTTGTTTAGTTTCCAAATTCTATGTCTTTTAATAATTTTCCGTTTGTTGTGAAATGTTATTTTTACTCCACTGTGGTCTGAGAAGATACTTGGGATGATTTTAATGCTCTTGAATTTATTGATGCTGTCTTTGTGGCCTAACATGTGGTCTATCCTTGAGTATGTGTTATGTGGATTTGAAAATAAGGTGTATTCCAGTTTTTTGGGGTGGAGGAGTCTGAAAATGTCCAAGAGGTCTAGTCTGTCAATCTCTTCATTCAATTCTCTTGTATCTTTATTGGTTCTCTGCTTTGTTGATCTGTCTAAGTGTGAGAGTGGGGTATTGAAGTCTCCCACTATTATTGTATTACTATTGATGTATTTTTGAAATTCTTTCAGTAGATGCTTAATGTATTTAGATGGTCCCTCGTTGGGTGCATAGATGTTAATAATTGTTAAGTCTTCTTGGCTGATTGATCCTCTAATCATTATGTAATGTCCTTGCCTATCTTTTATTACTTTATTTAATTTAAAATCTATCGTGTCTGAGATGAGAATGGCTATTCCTGCCCTTTTTTGTGGACCGTTAGCCTGTATGCTAGTTTTCCATCCTTTCACTTTAAGTCTGTGTTTATCTTGTTGTGACAGATGGGATTCTTGCAAGCAGCATATGGTTGGGTTATGTTTTCTGATCCATCCCCCCACCCTGTGCCTTTTGATGGGTGAGTTTAAGCCATTGACATTTATTGATATTATGGATTTAATGTATTGTAGTGCCATTGTTCTAAAAAAAAATTTGTTTACTCTGATATATTGCAAGTATTATAGTGATGTTCTTGTTTATAAGAGGTCTTTTAGTACCTCTTTCAGGGCCGGCTTGGTGATGGTTGCCTCCTTTAACTGTTGTTTCTCTAAGAAGGTTTTGATCCCTCCATCTAGCTTGAATGAAAGTCTAGCAGGATATATTATCCTTGGTTGAAACCCTTTTTCATTCAGGGCTCGATAGATATCTTGCCACTGCCTTCTGGCTTTTAGAGTTTGAGTGGAGAAATCTGCAGATAATCTTCTGGGTTTTCCCTTGTATGTGACTTTTTGTTTCTCTCTTGCAGCCTTTAGGATCCTTTCTTTATCCTTACTTCTTCTCATTGTGACTATGATGTGTCTTGGTGTCTTCAGGTCTGGGTGGATTCTGTTTGGTACTCTCTGGGCCTCTTGAACCTTGATATCCTTTCTGTTATTAAGGTTTGGGAAGTTTTCTTGTATTATTTCCTCTAGGATGTTTGCTTCTCCTTCCTCTCTTTCTTCCTCTGGCAGGCCAATTATACGAATGTTACTTCTATTGAGATCATCCCATATGTCTCTGTTGTTGTTTTCAGTGTCTCTCAATCTCTTTTAATGCTCTTTCACCTCTTTCTTAGTTTTTTCTAACTCATCCTCTGTCTGACTAATTCTGTTTTCTGCTTCTGTTAGTCTGCTTTCCCTTGCCTCAGCTTCTTTCTTCATTACAGCTATTTCAACTTTCAGTTCTCTAATTGCCTTAAGATAATCAGTATTTTCCTTGGGGGTCTCAACTGTTGTTTCCCTAATACTGCTATTCCTTTCCTCCAATGTTGTTTTCATTTCTGTGATTAATAAGTTTATTATTGCTTGCATACTTTTCTTATCTATGGTTACTTCTGACTGATTTGTAGTTTCTTCTGGGCTCTTATCTTCATTCATTGGGGTAGCAGTTTTATTTGTTTTTAATCTACCCATTTTTTTATTTATGTGTTTCTCTCTTTTTTTATGCTCTGTTGTTGCTCAGTTGTTGTGTCTTGAGTACAAGTAACACTGTACTAAATACCTTTATGACAATTGCACTCACCAACGTCCGGAATTACAGTAGCAACTGAAGTAAGTATTGAAGTAGTTTAATCATTACCAGTTAGCCAAACAATTTCTCCAGTCCGTGAAAAAATAGTAACCAAATCCCAGTGAAGAAAGAGAAAAAAAGAGAGGATAGCAAGTATAGACAGTTATGCAAATCTACTATCCAGTGTATATTCTAGGGGTAACAAGATGGGAAAGGGAATTAGAGCAGAGATACACACATAGAGCGTCCACTCTGAGTCAGATTTCTTCCCCAAAGTAATTCACAAATTCAGAAAGGCAAAGAAGAAAGAAGAAGTGTATGACAAGATTAAAAAAAAGAGAGAGAGAGAGATAGGAGAGAGAAAAGGGAGAAGATAAGAAGAAGAGTTGTAATTAAAGAACAGTGCAAGGAACTTCCCAAATGTGTATCAGTGAATTAAAAAAAAAAACACCCTGTTTGGTGGTATGGGGTATCCTGCTAGGAGCTGTTCCCAGGGACTGCTTAGGGGTGGGGGGGCAGCGGGAAGGATGTATGCTTGAAAATTAAAAGGAAGAAAAAAGAATTTTTTTCCCTACTCTAATTCTTAACCCAAATTAAGTTATAGTCACCTCCTTGGTGTCTAAGGACACCTTATTGGCTGGCCTGCTAAAGGCAGAAAATCCTATTGTCTCCAGGGGAGTGTGTTCGGAGCTCAGAGGCTAGCAGCTTCCCCATCCGACATCTTCCGGGAAACCCCCCCCCTCCAGACTTGTTTAAAGGATTTCTCGAAAATGAAAACTAGCTCCAAGTCCTTTGATCCAATGATAGCTATACTCAAGAAGTCTTTGGATCCGCCCTCAGGGTCGCGGTGGACCCTGAAGACTCCCAAGATAAAGCCCCCAAGCTAAAGTGCTCTCTCCGGGTCCTCTGCCCGCCACGCTCTGCAACCGGAGTAGGAGCCGCCTTCCCGGGCGGAGGACAATGCCTGGCGCACTCTCCTTGCCCAGCGCCGCCTGGGAAGTCTGGAGCCCCGCTAGTCCGTGTCACCTTTACTCTAATTCTTAACCCAAATTAAATTATAATCAACTCTTTGGTGTCACTCCTTATTGACAGGCCTGCTAAAGGCAGAAAATCCTACTGTTTCTAGAAGATGTGATTAGAGAACACGCTGTTAGCAGTTTCTCAGTCTGCCATCTTCCCCTGGATCAGGGAATTATTTATTAACATTTTTCAAGTATCATCCCTCAAAGAACTTATTGTAGACATAATTTTTCCTAATCACAACCCTTAATGACTTTTTATACCACAGACATACTATATGTTAATTTATGTACCATGATCCCTTGAAAGCATTTTAATGTCTATTAAAAAAAAAATTCCAAGACCTTATATTCTTCTTCATGAATACTATATGTATTTTGCGTAATTGAGATTTTACTTATATTCTAATGGCTCAATGACAGGTGTGATCTTTATAGACAAGCTGATCAGATTCAACAAATATTTAGAGATTCGACTTCTGGAGGCGGAGCTATGAGCAGCAGATCGCTTTCTCTCCTCTCCTCTCCTCTCCCGGAACAACTAGGAATACCAAAGGAGACCACCCGGACTGAAACAAAATAGGACTAGAATGACCACAGGAACTCAGTAAATCACCCGTGAGTACAAACACTTGTGGCTGGTGACAGAGAGGAGAGAGGGGCCTAAGGAGAGATTAAGTGGCTGCTAACAGTTCAACAGTTTATCAGGGGAGACACCACTTCCAGTCTGCTCCACAACAAGGGGACAGCTGAAGGGAGGAAAGGACTCCCCAGAGACTCACTAAGTGCAACTCTGAGTCTCCATTGTTACTACCCTCAGAATCTGGAGCAGCAACAGGGAGGGACACCAGGGGACAGAGATCTAACTGGGAAACTCAGGAGAAGACCTATACCTCTGTGGCATAGCTGAGGGGCTGTGAAAGTCTCTTTGCATAACCACTAGATTATCTCTGCCACACCCTGCTTTCTCTCTTGGTCAAGAGTCAGTGATTAAGCTAAGAAGCCTACTGATAGTTTAAAAGGCCTCAGGCTCCCATAGCCTACAGGGAAGAAAAAAAAAGAGGCTTTTACACCACTGAGATCCAACTCAGGGATTGAAAAAACTGTTAACATATATAAAATGGTTAAAACAACAAGAAAAAATATTGGAGACTCGAACCAGGACAAGAGTCCAGCTAAAAGTCCTCCAGAGGGTGAAGCAAAAAACAACAAGTTCAACATCCAAACATTAGCTAAGGAAATAATAATAGGAGTGAGTAAAGAATTTGAAAAAATCGTAATCAGAAATGCAGGAACAACAAATGAGAAAATGGAAGAAAATTCTAATTATCTCATGGTTATTAGAGAGCTGAAAGCTGAAATCGCTGAGCTAAGAAGGCAACTAGCTGAACAAGCTAAAACAGTATCTGAGCAGGGCAACAAAATAGATGAACTCCAGAAAGCAGTAGAGGGCAGAGAGAATAGAATCTATGAGGCTGAAGACAGAATTAGCAAGATTGAGGATGAATTAGAGACAACTAAAAAAGAAGTAAGAGATCTCAAAAAGAGATTAAGAGATGCTGAAAACAACAACAAAGTCCTATGGGATGACTTCAAAAGAAACAATATACGCATTATTGGCTTACCAGAGGAAGAAAGAGAAGGGGAGGAAGAAAGCATTCTCCAGGCCATAATAGCTGAAAATTTCTCTAGTCTAGACAACACCAAAGACATAAAGATTCCAGAAGCCCAGAGGGTCCCTAACAGAATTAACCCAGACCTAAAGACACCAAGACATGTAATACTTAGAATGGAAAGGAAAAAGGATAAAGAAAGGATCCTCAAGGCTGCAAGAGAAAAACAAAGAGTCACCTACAAAGGAAAACCCATAAGATAAGCAGCAGACTTCTCCATACAAACACTACAGGCCAGAAGAGAATGGCAAGATATCTATCGAGTGCTCAATGAGAAAGGCTTTCAGCCAAGAATACTATATCCTGCTAGACTGTCATTCAGACTAGATGGAAGCATCAAAACCTTCTCAGACAAGCAACAGTTGAAGGAAGCAACCATCACCAGCCTGCCCTGAAAGAAGTTCTGAAAGGTCTCCTATAAACAACCAGACCACCACAAATAGGACATATATCAAAACACTCTAAAACTCTACAAGAATGGCATTAAAATATCTTCAATCTTTGATATCAATAAATGTCAATGGCCTGAATTCACCTATTAAAAGACGGAGTAGTAAGATGGATCAGAAAACACAACCCAACAATATGTTGTCTACAGGAAACTCACCAAACTCAACAAGACAAACACAGACTTAAAGTGAAAGGATGGAAAACTATCATACAAGCCAATGGCCCACAAAAAAGGGCAGGAACAGCTATTCTCATATCTGACATGATAGACTTTAAAATAGATAAGATTAAAAAAGATAGGAATGGACACTACTTAATGCTCAGAGGATCAGTCAATCAAGAGTACTTAAAAATTATTAATATCTATGCACCCAATGGGAAGCCATCTAAATACATCAAACTTCCACTGAAAGAACTACAGCAATATATTAACAGTAACACAATCATAGTAGGGGACTTCAACACCCCACTATCTCAACTTGACAGATCATCCAGGAAGAAAATCAGTAAAGACATAAGGGAGCTAAATGAAGAGATAGATAAACTAGAACTATTGGACATTTTCAGAGTCATTCATCCCAAGAAATTGGAATACACATTTTACTCAAATCCACATGGCTCATTCTCAAGGATAGACCATATGTTAGGCCACAAAGACAGCATCAGCCAATTCAAGAGCACTGAAATCATCCCAAGCATCTTCTCAGACAACAGTGGTATTAAACTAACACTTAACAATCAACAAAAGATTAGTAACAGTCCAAAAATGTGGAAGCTCAACAGTACACTTCTTAACAGCTTCTGGGTCAAAGAGGAAATCAAGGAAGAAATCAAAATTTTTCGGGAGTTCAATGAAAATGAAGACACAAGCTATCAAAATATTTGGGACACAGCTAAAGCAGTCCTAAGAGGGATGTTCATAGCTATACAAGCACACATTAGGAAACAAGAAAAGGCACAAATAAACAGCCTGATTGCACATCTTAAAGACCTAGAAGAAGAACAACAAAGGAATCCTAAAGCAACCAGAAGGACAGAAATCACTAAAGTTAGGGCAGAAATAAATAACATTGAGAATAGGAAAACCATACAAAAGATCAACAAAAGTAAATGTTGGTTCTTCGAAAGAGTAAACAAAATCGACAAACCTTTAGCCAGACTCACAAAACAAAAAAGGGAGAAGACCCAAATAAATCAGATAGTAAATGAAAGAGGAGATATCACAACAGACACCACAGAAATTCAACATATCATGCGAGCCTTCTATGAACAACTATATGCCACCAAGCTAGAGAACCTGGAAGAAATGAGTGATTTCCTAGATACCTACCAACTTCCAAAACTAAATAAAGAGGAAGTGGATAACATGAACAGGCCCATCACAGCTAATGAAATTGAAACAGTTATCAAAAATCTTCCCAAAAATAAAAGTCCTGGACCAGATGGTTTTACAAATGAATTCTACAAAACTTTCAAAGAAGAACTAATACCTCTACTTTTAAAAGTATTCCAGAAGATTGAAGACACTGGAATACAACCTGCCTGCTTCTATGAAGCCAACATCACCCTGATACCAAAAGCAGACAGGGACACAACCAAAAAAGAAAACTACAGACCAATATCTCTGATGAACATAGATGCTAAAATATTGAACAAAATTCTAGCCAACTGGATACAGCAGTATATCAAAAAGATTGTTCATCATGACCAAGTGGGGTTTATCCCAGGCATGCAAGGTTGGTTTAATATACGTAAATCAATCAATGTGATCCACCACATCAACAAAAGCAAGACCAAAATCCACCTGGTCATATCAATAGATGCAGAGAAAGCCTTTGACAAAATAAAACATCCCTTTATGATCAAAACACTACAAAAAATGGGAATAGATGGAAAATTCCTGAAGATAGTGGAGTCTATATATAACAAACCTACATCCAACTTCATACTCTATGGTGAAAAACTGGAAGCATTTCCCCTCAGATCAGGTACTAGACAGGGCTGCCCACTATCACCATTACTATTCAACATAGTGTTGCAAGTTCTTGCCATAGCAATCAGGCAGGAGCAAGGAATTAAAGGCATACAGATTGGAAGAGAAGAAGGCAAACTCTCCTTATTTGCAGATGACATGATAGTATACATGGAAAAACCTAAGGAATCCAGCAAGAAGCTTTTGGAACTCATCAGGCAATACAGTAAGGTGTCAGGCTATAAAATTAACCTTCAAAAGTCAGTGGCATTCCTCTATGCAAACACTAAGTTAGAAGAAATTGAAATCCAGAAATCAGTTCCTTTTTCTACAGCAACAAAAACAATAAAATATCTAGGAGGAAACCTAGCCAAAGAAGTGAAAGACGTGTATACTGAAAATTATGAGTCACTACTCAAAGAAATTGAAAAAGACACAAAGAAGTGGAAAGATATTCCATGTTCATGGGTTGGAAGAATTAACATCATCAAAATGAATATATTACCCAGAGCCATCTACAAATTTATTGCTATCCCCATCAAGATCCCAAGCACATTTTTTAGGAAAATAGAAAAAATGCTACAAACGTTTATCTGGAACCAGAAAAGACCTAGAATTGCCAAAACAATCTTGAGAAGAACAGAACAGAACTGGAGGCATCACACTCCCAGATCTCAAACTGTATTATAGGGCCATTGTCATCAAACCTGCTTGGTACTGGAACATGAACAGACACACTGACCAGTGGAATAGATCTGAGAGCCCAGAAATGAGGCCCCACACCTATGGACATCTAATCTTTGACAAAGGGGCCCAGACTATTACATGGGGAAAGCAGAGTCTCTTCAACAAATGGTGTTGGAAACAATGGGTTGAAACATGCAGAAGAATGAAACTGAATCACTGTATTTCACCAAATACAAAAGTAAATTCCAAGTGGATCAAGGACTTGGATGGTAGACCACAAACTATCAGATACTTAGAGGAAAATATTGGCAGAACTTTTTTCCGCATAAATTTTAAAGACATTTTCAATGAAACGAATCCAATTACAAGGAAAACTAAGGCAAGTATAAACCTATGGGACTACATCAAATTAAAAAGCTTCTTCACAGCAAAAGAAACCACTACCCAAACCAAGAGACCCCTCACAGAATGGGAGAAGATCTTTACATGCCATACATCAGATAAGAGTTTAATAACCAACATATATAAAGAGCTTGCCAGACTCAACAACAAGACAACAAATAACCCCATCCAAAAATGGGGGAAGGACTTGGACAGAATATTCACCACAGAAGAGATCCAAAAGGCTGAGAAACACATGAAAAAATGCTCCAAGTCTCTGATTGTCAGAGAAATGCAAATCAAGACAACAATGAGATATCACTTCACTCCTGTGAGAATGTCATACATCAGAAAAGGTAACAGCAGCAAATGCTGGAGAGGGTGTGGGGTCAAAGGAACCCTCCTGCACTGCTGGTGGGAATGTCAATTGGTCCAACCTCTGTGGAGAACAGTCTGGAGAACTCTCAGAAGGCTAGAAATGGACCTACCCTATGACCCTGCAATTCCCCTCCTGGGGATATATCCTAAGGAACCCCACACATCCATCCAAAAAGATCTGTGTACACATATGTTCTTGGCAGCACAATTTGTAATAGCCAAAACCTGGAAGCAACCCAGGTGTCCAACAACAGATGAGTGGCTGAGCAAGTTGTGGTATATATACACAATGGAATACTACTCAGCTGTAAAAAATGGTGACTTCACCGTTTTCAGCCAATCTTGGATGGACCTTGAAAGAATAATGTTGAGTGAAATAAGTCAGAAACAGAAGGATGAATATGGTATGATCTCACCCTCAGGCCGAAGTTGAAAAACAAGATTAGAAAAGAAAACAAAAGTCGAACCTGAAATGAAATTGGAGTATTACACCAAAGTAAAAGACTCTGGGGTGAGTGGGTGGGTGGGGTGAATACAGGTCCATGAAAAATGATGAATGAAATAGTGGTGGTTGTACTGTTATATGGGAATCTGGGGAATGTTATGTATGTACAAACTATTGTATTTACTGTTGAATGTAAAGCATTAATTCCCCAATAAAGAAATAAATTATTAAAAAAACCAAATATTTACTAAGCACAAATACTATTTTAGGCACTGTATCTGTATTTTTCCAGGAACACAAATGAATACTCAGGTGAGTGTCTTTACTTGGGACTCACCAGGAAATATGTATAAACAGATCATTTCAGCATGGCCCAGTAGATAGTAGAGTTGACAAGAGAGTAGGTTGGTTAGGTTATATGGAGGTTAAAGAAAGATCTGATAGGGAATAGGGTATGTGAGTTGAATCATGAGGCTAGGAAATGTCAATCAAAAAAAAAGTTGGTGGTGGAGCTGGGTGGTGGTGCACTTGGTTGAGAGCACATGTTACAGTGTGCAAGGACCTGGGGTTAAAGCCCTGGTCCCCACCTGCAGAAGGAAAGCTTTGGGAATGGTGAATCAGAGCTTCAGGTATCTCTCTGTCTCTCTCCTTCTCTATTTCCCCCTACCCTTTCGATTTCTGGCTGTCTACCTAATGAATAAAGATAATTTACATTTTTTAGGATTGTAAATTTTTACTAGGGGGTTCATTCTTTATAATAAAATCATTGATACAAGAGTATGGTTTTATTATGCAATAGGCAAGCCCCCCAATATTTTATCTTCTGCCTTTTCCTCCCCCTACTTCGTCAGAGTCCTTTGCTTTGGTGCAATACATATACCAAATCCATGTTTCACTTTGTGTTCTTCCTCCGTCTTTATTTATTAAGTCCCACTTAACAAATTTAGCATTTGAAGTTATTTAGTATTATCCTTCTTTTTTGACTTATCTCACTAAGCATGATGTCCTCAAGATCTATCCAAGATAATACAAAGGATATAAATTCACCATTTTTAACAGGTGAATAGTATTCCATGATGAAAATATACCACTTATTTTTAATCCACTCATCTCTTATTGTACTTCTGGGTTGCTTCTAAATTTTGACAATTACAAATTATTCTTCTATAAACATAGGTATACATAGATTTCTCCTGATGGATACTTTTGTAATCTTTGGTTAAATCCCAAGTAGAAAAATTACTGCATCATAGGGTAGGTCTGTTTCTAGTGTTCTGACCAGTGGTAGAACACCTGATTGAATACACATGTTGTAACATGTTTCTAGTGTGTTGAGAAATCTCCAGACTGTTTTCCACAACAAGAGTTGGACCAATTTATACTCCCTCCATCAGGGCAGGAATACTCCCTTTTCCCCACATTCCAACATTCATTGTTTCTGTCCTTTCTGATGTATGACAAGCTCAGATGTGTAAAGTGATATTGCATTGTTGTCTTTATTTGCATTTCTCTGATGGTTAGTGACTTTGAGCACCTTTTCAGTGTCTGTTGGCCCTCTGGATCTCTTCTTCACTAAAATTTCTGTTCATGTCCTCACCTCATTAATTATTATTATTTCCCACAGTCTGTGAATGTTTCTTTTAATTTAAATTTTTTATTTTCAAAAGTTGGTAGTTAAATTTTCATGTAGGCTGCATTTTGATAGGTTCTACTGACAGTATTTTGCATGGGATTGGGGCCAACAGCCATGTGAGACTGGATATTGGCTGATGATAAGGAACCAGGAAAAAAAATCTCTCTTTTTAATGACCTTGGGTCCATACTCACAGAGGGATGGGGAATGGGAAGGCTATCAGAGGAGGGGATAGAATGTGGAGATCTGGTGGTGGGAATTGTGTGGAGTTGTACCCCTCTTATCATATGGTTTTGTTAATGTCTCATTTTTAAAATAAATTAATTAATTTTAAAAATCTCTTTTTGCATATATAACTAGCCCAGATGGACAATTACTGTAAGACCTTTACATAATCCAATATTTCAAATAAGGAGATGAGATTGCTGATTATATTTGTATAATTCTGCACAGTACAGACACCTAAAAAACAAGATATACATTTCACATTTTAGGTTTAATTTTTTATTTTTAGTAGCAGCATCCATAAACAGACCCCACCTTCAAAATGTATTAGATTAGTCCACAGCACTACTTAACTCTAACTTCACTTATAAAGTCAAGTGATAGCAAATACAATTAGAAAGCAACACACCATTATAAAAATGCTTTCTATCTACTTGGATTAACAAGAGATGGAGCTACCCTGGAGGTAAGTTTCACAATTGTAAGGTCATTGGTTCAAGGCTCTTATTTGCCTATCTCACCATGAACAATCACAGTTGAGCAAAAAGATGACTAACCTACTTTCTCCCTTCTCTCTTCTTCTTCTTCTTCTCCTGCTTTCTTCTTCTTCTTCTTCTTCTTCTTCTTCTTCTTCTTCTTCTTCTTCTCCTTCTCCTTCTCCTTCTCCTTCTCCTTCTCCTTCTCCTCCTCCTCCTCCTCCTCCTCCTTCTTCTTCTCTCACTCTCTCTCTCTCTCTCTCTCTCTCTCTCTCTCTCTCTCTCTCTCCAGCTAAGTAAACAAGACAGTGTATACCTTGCTAGGTCCAAGCAGTGAGCCCAGTTGAGCTCACATGTTACCATATACAATGACTCATGTGAAGCAGGTCTGCAGATGATAACCCTGGAGGAAAATAAAATAAAACTTGTGCACCAAGTTTTGAAAAGGACAAAGTGTGATGTAGTAGAAAGGGCAACATGATTGCAGACAGAAAGGTTTGGGCTCATAACCCAGTTCTGTCAACTACTACTTTGAACAGTGGTTCTCCAAGTGTAGTCCCCAGACAAACAGAGGGTATTTCATCTGGAAACTTGTTAAAAATGCAAATTATGTGGTCTCACCACAGAACTACTGAA
This sequence comes from Erinaceus europaeus, assembly GCF_950295315.1. Lineage (NCBI taxonomy): Eukaryota > Metazoa > Chordata > Mammalia > Eulipotyphla > Erinaceidae > Erinaceus > Erinaceus europaeus. The sequence goes on from NC_080164.1 coordinate 94,907,085, forward strand.
CCAGAAATTGGGAAGAGACCAATTGTCTGCTTAGCAAACCTTCTGGGTGATTCTGAACACAGTAACTCAATTTCCATGAATGTTGGGACTATGTGTAAGCTTGATAGAGCTTAGGGAGAACTACCCCATCCTTGGATGGAGGTCTGAGAAGATACCCTCTTGGTGAGTCTCTTTCAACTGAGGTGAGCAAAAAGGGGAAAACTCAGACTTAGTTCTTTCTTTCTTGACTCTCAGGCCCACAGAAACCCCAATACTTCTCCCCATTAACTGCAGGCCACATGGCCGCCTACTTTAAGATTCACTTACTCAAAGTCACCTTCTGATCACAGAAGAATACACCTTATCACACACTCCTAGCAGTGCCCTTTGATGTCCTCAATTTGCATCAAACCTAGCTTATCTTCTCTCTATCTTGTCTTAACTGGTTCAACCCCTCACCCTTCAAATCCCTTTGAGTAATTAAATGCCTGCATCAGGAGACTAATTATCTTGACCTTTATATATCTGCATCAATTCTTGTCATACCAGCCCCCTACCATAGGGGCAAGACGACCTTTAAGAAACCTGTAATTTCTGACATATTTCAATAATAATTCCCTTTGTTTGGTTTTCTATTTAACTCATGTCTACCTGCTAATAAATGAGTTCTGAGCATGCTGAAGGGCTCCCAGGTGTCTTTACTCTAGAAAGAACCAGTCCATTACCTTTCCCCTGGAGATCACCCCACCAGAGACCCCCACACATGAACTTTCTAGACATTACTGGACCAACGTGTCAGGTACTGCAAAACTTGCCTTACAGGGTATCCATGACTTCAGGTGGGTGTTTTAAGGTATGTGGTACTTACATTAGAAAGGAGACCCTGTCTGACTTACAGATATCTGTCTGTCCCCAAGTGTTAAATAATATAGAGAATACATAAATGAGAGTTTTTATGAAGCCTGCTGGTAGGATGAGGTCATACTACAGATGCAGATTAAGTAGAATGAAGTTGGAAAGACAACTGCCATGTGCACCACACACTTGGTGTTGCAGCACTAAGATCCATTTTAAGTCTCTGACATGCTTTTGTCTCCTTCATGAGACCATGAGCTCTTCAAGAGTGAAAATTATTCCACTCCAATATATTGCTCTTGAATAAGTAGTCAGATTAGCTTAAAAGGTCTGAGATCTGTATTGAGACATCAGGAAAGAGAGGAGACAGATGACAATAAGATTCCTTTGCTATCATACCAGCCCACAGAATTTGTCACTAGTCCAGAGAACATTGTTCCAGCTCCTTGCTTAGATTCCTACAACTCTTAAAACAAAGACATAATGCATGAATCTAAAGATGGAGTCTCAGCAGCACATATTTTTTTCTATTTCAAGCATCCTTCTGCTAGGCCCATAGCCCCATAACACTGTAAATGTGCCTCAGTGGATATAATCTTTGTTCTGTGTTTGATGAAATTATTTTAAACAGGTCAGTGGACAAATGGGTAAGTAAATGGTTTTCTTTCTTTTAAAATATTTTTTTAAATATTTTTTAATTTATTTATTATTGGATAGAGACAGAAATTTAGAGGGGAGAGAGAAAGGTAGAGAGAGGGAGAGACAGAAAGACACCTGCAGCCCTGCTTTACCACTTGTGAAGCTTTCCTCTTGCAGGTGGGGACCGGGGCTTGAACCTGTATCCTTGTGCACTGTGATGTATTTGCTTAACCAAGTGCATCACAGCCTGGACCCATGAATGGTTTTATGTGACATAATGAATAAGTACATTTATAGAGAAGTACATGGAGACTTGGAGAATTCCTTACTTGATCCAGTGAAGCAATGTGCTTAAGGATGTAACTGAATTTTAGAAAGGTCTGTGAGTTTTTTCATCTACTTTTAGAGAATGCTTTAACTAATTTTCCCTATAGTTCTACATCATACTGAAAGTTTTACCACAGATGTGCTCGTCGTCAGCTAAGTAAGCAATGTGCTTTTTTTCATCTCTGTGCCCTGCTTTGTCACAAAAGCTTGGCCCATATGATTCACAGCTAGCCTCAAATCTTTCTTCAGTATATACATTATTTTTCTGATCCAAATTTTAGCTACTCTTAATTAATTTTATTGTATTAATTTTTAATTTTAATAGTGATTTAATAATGATTGGCAAGGCTGTTAGATAGTAGGGCTATATTTCTAAACAGTTCCTACCATCAGAGTTCCCTGTTCTACTGGAAACTTCCCTATTCTTTTTTTTTCCATTTCATTGGACAGGAAAGATAGATAGATAGATAGATGATAGATGATAGATAGATAGATAGATAGATAGATAGATAGATAGATAGATAGATAGATAAACTTGCTGACCTGCTTCACCACTTGTTATGTTCCCCCTACCCCTTGTAGGTAGGTTCCCTATTCTTTAGGGAAGTTCACACCCTTAAGAACAACACTTTGGAAATATGGACCAAAATTCTTTATGGGGTACAGAAGGTGAGAGTTCTGGCTTCTGTAATTGTTTCTCCACCAGATATGGACACTGGCAGCTCAATCCATACTCCCAGTCTATTTCTATCTTTCCCTAGTGGAATAAGGCTCTGGAGAGATGAGGTTGCAGGGCACATTGGTGAGGTCATCTGCCCAGGGAAATCACGATGGCATCATAGTAGCATCTGCAACTTGGTGGCTAAAAAACATTAAGCTATAAAGCAGAATAAATTGTTTAATAATCAGAAGAAGCTAGGAAGTCTATTTAGGTTTATTCCTAAGGGTCCATAACTTTACTAATTTTTGCTTGAGCCTGATAGCTAACACACAGGTGGACTAAAAGTATTGTCTGGGAAGCTGGTGGCAGAGTTGAGAATAGGACTTAGTTTAATGAGAAGTGCCAGGTACATATTTATGGAGTAGTTAGTTCCCATTCTAGTCTATACTTGAATGTCTGTCTTATTCCACTGGTCTCGCTACCTGCATCTACTAAACTGATAGTTCAGTTTTCCTGCTTTCCTTAGGCTACCCAGCCCCCAACCCCCAGCCTTTTAAGATATTACAAGAGGAGTTTAATATAATCTTCTAGAATATGCTCTGTCCTTGCATTCATGATTCCCATGTGTCAGAAGTCATATACTTCCCTGTCCTCTTTCAACTTTTCTGTCCTACCCAATAAAATGGAAAAAAGGCCACCAGGAATAATAATGGTTACATAGTGCTGGCACTGAGCCCCATCAATATTACTAGAGGTCAATAAAATAAAAGAAAAAGAAAAAGAGAGAGGAAAGGACCTAGACCACCAGAGTTTCCCCTAGTGTCATAGCATCTGACATATGTTTCCAGGGTTTGAACCTGGACCATATCCATGGCCAAGTCTGCACATACATAATGAATTATCTCTCTAGCCCAGATTTAGGGTTTTTAAGGAGGAAAATTCTAGTGACATCACAACTAAACTGACCAGAATAGTCAATGGCTTAGTATAGATATCATGAAGATCAAGTACAATAAGACAGCAATAATCCAAGGTTTGGGGACATTCACCCACATGGACATTGATTCTTTTCCCCTAGAATATGGCAAGTAGAGAGATAAGATAGCAGCTGCTGAAGCAGATTTCTTAACATCCAATGAAATTAAAGGTAAGACTGAAGGTAGAGTTGAGAAAGAGAAGTTGTTTTTTGTTTGTTTAATTTTTTGTTTGTTTTTTTTTCCCCTGAGGCTGGTATCTGATAGACAGGTGGAGCCTAGTTATTGTCTGGGGAGATTATGTCATGGCTGGAAAAAGGACCAGAAAGCTGGATCAGGGAAGAGAGTAGCTCCCAAATATGGTAAAGGTGTATAAATATTCTTGACTGTGAATCTCATCAAATTGATCTGATTGGGGGCTCATCCCTCTAGATCTGAGCTCAAATTTTGTGGTCATCAGTAGGAATATTCTAAGCTGTTCCAATTTCTGGATCCATCTTCCTCAGATGTAGCATAGAATATGTTGTCCAGCCTCCCTTCTGAGGATGGAACATTCTCTACTGCTTTTGATCAAAGTTTAGGGCAAAATTCTATGGTCCAATGTTTTCCTTTAAGTATTTGATAGTTTCTGGTCTAACATCCATGTTTGATCCACTTGCAGTTATTTTTTGTTTCTGGTGAGATAAAATGGTTCGGTTTTATTCTTCTGCATTTTTCAACCCAGTTTTCCCAGAACCATTTTTGAAGAGTGCCTCCTTCTTCCATTTAATACAGGGTGTTTTGATGATGATGGCCTATGGTTTGAGATCTGGGAGTGTGATGCCCCCAATTCTGTTTCTTTTCCTCAAGATAGTTTTGGTGATTCTAGGTGTTTTCTGGTTCCAGATAGATGATTGTAGTTTTTATTCTATTCTCTTAAAGGAGCTTGGTGGAAATTTGGTGTGTATCACACTAAATTTGTATATGGCTCTGGGGAGAATATTCATTTTGATGACATTAATTCTTCCACTCCATAAGCAATGGGATGTTTTTCCATTTCTTGGTATCATTTTCTATTTCTTTGAGTAGTGACTCATAGTTTTCAGTACGCAAGTCTTTCACTTCTTTGGTCAGCTTTATTCCTAGGTATTTTATTGATTTTGTTGCAACAGTTAACGGGAGTGATTTATAGATGTCTTCTTCTTCATATTTGGTTTTTACATAAAGAAATGCCACTGATTTTTGTACATTGATTTTGTAGCCTGACATCTTGCTATATTGTCTAATAACTTTCTGTAGCAGGGCTATAGGGTGTCTCTCTGTTTCTCTTCCTCTCCATCTCTCCCTTCCCTCTAGATTTCTAAATGTCCCTATCAAATAAAGATAATAATAAAAAAATCTTTTAAAAAAAAAGAAGCAGAAGACACCTTCAGAGGTGAGTTTTTGCCCCACTTATTCCTGTGGCACTATAGATCTTGAAGCTTAATAATTAAAGAATATAAAGTCAACTTCATCTAGCAATGAATGGAATTATGGGTAAAATTCCCAGACACTTGTGCTCTTGTGTATAACTCAGTAACATTAGAGCCCTCATTACTGGGAAGCATAGGTGCCAGTTTTCCAACTGTAGCTCACATGAGCCACTCTCATCTAACAACACCCACCACCGAGTACTTTTGTGCACTTTGAATTTAGGACTATCCTTCTGTTAGTTCTCAAAAGTATACACTACATTGAAGCTACAATAGAAATAGGATTTTTTTCTATCCCCCCAAAGAGTATAATAAAAAGTAACCCAGTAAGCCTGAAAACTTAGCAATAAGGTCTCAAACATTGGAGCATATATGCAACCACACTTAGAGAAGAAATCTAAAACTATTGACAGCTGAACTAAGGATATTACATGTTACTATTTACAAGCAGGAAGGATGAAAGACAAAGCATCCCTCTAAATTGAATCAGGTTAACCACAATGATCAAAAGAAGTACAGGATAACATTAATTTACTTCCTTTGCAGCCACCATAATCTTGTATGAAATAGAATTTTTTTTATTCAAAAGTTGGAAAGTTTCTTCAACTCTAGAAAAAAAAGTTTGAAATTTGGACAGATGAAGGTTTTGGACCATTTGCCTCAAAGACTCACTAACTCTGATATTGGGCTGGAATTGAAGAAATCACCTTGTCCTGATTTATGATCCCTTGGTTGTAATAAAATAAATTTAAATTCTAAGTTCATAAAGAGCACTTAAGGAGAGAAGGGTAGGAAGTTATTCATTATAATGCTTCTGTGCATTTATACTGCCAAGAGCTACTTTATTTGGTTGGAGCCCTGGAGAATATGAGGTCTTAAAGTGACTTCCTGATTGTGGGCTTTGATCATGTAACTTATGAATGATCAGGAATCATGTTTTTATGATCTCTCTCTCTCTTTCTAAAATGTTTCTTTTTCTAAATAGTGTGCCATAACTTCTGTCTACAGCAGTTATTGTAGGTTTAAAAAGCACATTAAAGTCAGAGAGCTATCACAGCTTTCATGCTAGAGGCTCCAAGTTCCCAGGTTCGATTCCCAGTGACATCATATGCTAGAGCTAAGTAGTGTTCTAGTAAGAAAATAAAAGCCAGATGAATATAGTAAACTAAATAAAGCATTTTGTTCCTAAAATTGCCCAAATCAAGTCATACAGACTCAGGTCTGGGGCTGAGTATAGCTCCCTGTGTGGTTGTGCTTGGTAACCTCCCCCTTGCAGTGAATGTATGTTCATTAAGTACTGAGAGCTCTGGGGTTCCGGGAACTTTTCTAGACCCTTATTATAAAAAGAAAATAGTTGAGTTTGGTTAGCTCCTAGATATTGCTTCTATGAATGACTAGTAAAGCTAAATGTTAGCTGACACTATTTGGTATGGAGACAATGGAAATTTAAGTCAGGATTCCAAGTCAACCAATAGAGGGGATCTCTGTGAAGTTATAGAGGTGGGTTTCTTTAACAATAACATAAGCAAAGACAACTTAAATCTTCTCCAATGGTTTTCATTGAGAAAGGAAGAAGTCTTCCAGAAATTAATCAGCCATTGAGTTGTATACAGGCAGTCAGATCAATGTATTAGAAAATTACTGATGGACTTCAGGCCTAGGGCAGGATTTGTGCCTGGCAGAAGCACTGGAAAACCACAGAAAACTTATCTCCCCCAGTTCAAAATTCTGGGGAAGAATATAGTAGAGTGAATTTTATGTCCATTAAACTGTATATTTTACATCATTTTGTGATTGTGGAATGGACAGTGAACTGTATCCATGGGATAGAATAATAGTCAAAAATACAATCAAGGGAGTCAGCCGGTAACACAGAGGGTTAAGTGCATGTGGCGCAAAGAGCAAGGACTGGCATAAGGATCATAGTTCCAGCCCCCGCTCCCCACCTGCAGGGGAGTCCTTTCACAGGCGGTGAAGCAGGTCTGAGGGTGTCTATCTTTCTCTCCTTCTCTCTGTCTTCCCCTCCTCTCTCCATTTGTCTCTGCCCTATCCAACAATGATAACATCAATAACAACAATAATTACAACAAAAAAACAACCAGGGCAACAAAAGGGAATAAATAAATATTTTTTAAAATACAATATAGAACTTATGAGAAGGTTTGAAAATTGAAGACTAGTAAAAATAAGCTGCAACAGCTTTGCAAGCACACATACACTTTATCCGTTTTCCAAATTTCAGAGAAATTGGCACTTCCAACTTCAAAACACCTAACTTGTAAGAGTCAAACAACATATAAACAATAGCCTAATCAGTTGTGGTACTTTAAACTTGGGGAAAATTGCAAAAAGAAGATGTAGATTCTTCTGCATAATCTGATATTCAGCACAGAATAAGAAGCCACTTTTATAGCGAGAAATATACTTTAAATAAAGTATAAATTATTGCTTCTTCTGGAATCTGCTTTTAAAACAGAAAGGTTCTGTCTCAGGAGAGGATACTTGGAAAATTATGTTTGAGTTCACAGATAAAAGGCAGATATTAATTATTTCTCAGTGACATAAACATTTTGTTTTCTGGATCAGGGAAAGTCTTTGTGTTCTGGATTCTAAAGTATAAAGAGCACTGGAGATATTTAGTGATTGTTGGGGTAAAGGAATTAAGTAAACTTTTTTCCTGTTATGTGGTTTAAGTATCAAAGAACTAGATAGGGAACACCCAAAGTGTTCTGAATCCTGGATAAAGGATAGGATCTTTAGAAATAAATCCTTTTCAATTATAGAACTCAAAATTAAAGTGCTCACGAATAATTGAAATCCCTTAAGAATGCATCATAAATTCTCTAATCAGTTGGACTTAGTTCAAATTATCTGGGAAGCCTAGCAGAAAGGTCCAAAGAAGAAAGACCCCAAAACCCTAATTCTGACTGGGTTCGACAAATGACACTTAAATCTTAAACAACTGTGAGAAAGTCTAAGGTCAGCAGATAAAGAGAGGACTACAAAAGTTGGATAAGGTTAAGAGACTGGCCCACTTAACATTGGCCCTTTTGCACAACACCTCATCATCAGGGGCCCTTGTTAGGGAATCCTTGGATTCCTACACAAATATAATGGGCCAAGACCTCTAATGTATCTCTCCACCACCACTGGTCACTTACAAGGAACATCATAAGTCCTCTTGGGAGCCCTCCCAGGACCTTACCCTTATCATAAAGCTACAACAATAGGGGAGCTGGGGTATCCTTCCCTGTTACTCAAGGAAGATTGGTCCTAAAATGAGTGCAGCCTGCAATGCTACCAGACCTGACCATGAGCTGCAAGCTCAGACCAATAGGAAGTCAGAAGCTACACAGGCTCTGGTACTAAGTATATATACGCCCTGAGTCTGGTGCATGGCAGTAAATAGTTAATTGAATCCACAGATTTTTTTTTCAAAAATGGGATCTATTCACTGCCCTAGTCCAAGTTTCCATCCTTTTCTCTACTCCAACAACATTTTTCTCAAATAGTATTTATACTCAGTGTCAGGCTAGCTATCAAACTATCATAATTGTGTGCCCCCAGGAACATGCCCAAGATGGACTTTCTAGCTTTATTCTAACCTAAGATTCCCTCATCTCATCTGCTCTATCTCTGCCTTTGATTCCTATTCATCAACTATTTTGTCTCAATTTATGTCCTGCCACCTTTCGGACACCAATTTGCAGATGCTACCATGATATCATCCTGACTTCTCTAGGCAAATGACCTCACCAATGTGTCCTGAAACCTCATATCTCCAGAGATCTGTTCCACTGGGGAAGGATAGAAACAGTCTGGGGGTCTGGATAGACTTACCAATGTTCACATCCAGCAAAGAAGCAATTACAGGAGCCAGTACTTCTACTTTCTGCTCCCCAAAAACCACCTTGATCCATACTCCCAGTGGGGGAGAAGTGGCAAGAGGAAGAAGATAAGAGGGTTCTGAACTCCAGCTCCATCAGCACCCAGAGAGAGAGGAGGAAAAGGAGAGGGACATATAAATGTAGTAATGTTGCCATGAGTGGCTCAGAGGGGAAGAGAGGATTGGTTCAGGAAGAAAACTGAGGCAATTATGTATAAATGTAGACAGATAGTTGTAGAGATGATAACTGGCCCATGTGGTGGCTTGCAGTGGGGTGACTGAAGATTCGGAACCCTGGTGATAGGAATGGAGTGGATTTATACCTTGCTGAGATGTAATTGTGTAAATCAATATTAAATCATTAGTAAATTTAAAAAAATAATAAAATAAAATAAGAAATTATCCCTTTTTTGCTGCAAGGGGGACATGGTTCATATTTCAGAAGTAACTCAGGAGACAACCATGCCCATTTTGAAGGCCAGAACTGCAATCTTAGCAAATTTCACCAACCTGGTGATTGTGATACAAAAGTCAGGTATAAGAAGTGGTGACATGCATAAATTCAGAATATCAGTCAGATTCCAAAGATTAAATAAGATAGGAAAAGAATGTCAGGCTGATTTGGGAAGGACATATGAGCAGTAACTGGGAAAAACAATGTGGCAAAAACAACTAGACTTTCTTATTTAAAATTTTTTTTAGTGATTTAATAATTATTAACAAAATTCTAAAATAAGAAGGGTATAATTTCATACAGTTCCCACCCCCAGAATTCCATGTCTCATCTCCTCCATTGGAAGTGTCCCTATTCTTTGCCACTGTCATATTATGGACCAAAATTCTTTATAGGATGCAGAAAGTGGGAGTTCTGACTTTTGTAATTGCTTCTCCATGGACATTGGTAGGTCAGTCCATACCCCCTGCCTGTTTCTATCTTTCCTCAATGGGGTATGGTTTTGGGGAGGTGAGGTTTCAGGACACATTGGTGAGTTTGTCTGCCTAGAGAAGACAGGATGGCATCATAGTAGCATCTGCAACTTGGTGGCTGAAAGGCAATAAGATTTAAGCAGGACAAGTTGTTTAATAAGCAGGAACCCAATGGTAGAAATAGAGCAGATGAAACTAGGGGTCCTCATGATGGTAGAATCTAGGAAGTGTATTTAAGGTAGTTTACTTGCAGATCAATTTTTGCCTGAGCCTGATAGCTAACATGCAGATGGACTAAAAATATTGTCTAGGAAGATAGTGTCAGAGTTGAGAAGAGGGCTGGAAAGCTAGATGAGGGCAGAGAGTAGCTCCCAAGTCTAAGGAAAGTATATAAATATCACTGACTATTTACCCCATTGATCTGAGTTAGGGCCCATGTATGCTCATATTTTGCATGAGACCCTCTGTAATCTCTGAGTCCCTGGCAAAGCTCACAGTCTATGGTCACAGCTAAACATTTTAGGCTGCTCTCATTTCAGGGCCAGTCTTCCTCAAGTAGCAGAATAGGTTGACTCAACCTCCCTTCAGAGATTGGGTCAGTTTCTACCATTGTTGCTCTCCAGTGAGGGCAAGGTCCTGGAGAGGCCCACAAAAGTGATGACTAGACTTTCTGAACTTAAATGCAATTGGAGTCTCCACAGTAATTTGGACCTTAATATAATTGTGGCATTTATTTATTTATTTATTTATTTATTTATTTATTTATTTATTTTTTATTTTTTATTTTATTTTTTTTTATTTAAATTTTTAATTTAAGAAAGGATTAGTGAACAAAAGCATAAGGTAGGAGGGGTACAACTCCACACAATTCCCACCACCCAATCCCCATAACCCACCCTCTCCCATGATAGCCTTCCCATTCTCTAGCCCTCTGGGAGCATGGACCCAGGGTCGTTGAGGGTTGCAGAAGGTAGAGGGTCTGGCTTCTGTAATTGCTTCCCCGCTGAACATGGGCGTTGACTGGTCGGTCCATACTCCCAGTCTGCCTCTCTCTTTCCCTAGTAAGGTGTGTCTCTGGGGAAGCTGAGCTCCAGGACACATTGTTGGGGTCTTCAATCCAGGGAAGCCTAGCCAGCATCCTGGTGGCATCTGGAACCTGGTGATTGAAAAGAGAGTTAACATACAAAGCCAAACAATTTGTTGAGCAAACATGGATCCCAAGATTGGAATAGTGGAGAGGAAGTGTTGGGGAGGTACTCACTGCAAACTCTAGTGTAATCCTGCTTTCAGGTATATATTTTGCAGTAGTTTATGGATACGTGTGCGCATACGCTCTCTCTCACAGAAACTGGTGTATGTCTAGGTTATGGGACTTTGTTAGAAAGTGAACTACCTGAGATGAAATTAGAGTGTACTATAAAAGGAAAGGTCTCACCCGAGCAATGAAGCTGAAGGGTTGTCATTCCACACGTGAAGTCTCTGGATACATTCTGAGGTGAAGCATGTTGAGATGGCAATCGTTGCTTTGGTTAGGTTGTGATCGACGGATGCAATATTATTTGGTATGGATTGGGAGAAGCATACGGGAAAGTGAGCCCTATCCATGGGTGCCAGGACTGGGGGAAGTAGGGGCTCTATAGTGAAGATGTGAGGTTCCTGCTGTCTTAGGCTTCAAAAAGACAATCAATAGTTAATATTATCATCACATTATTTGTTAATTGGGTTAACTTTGAAAAGTCCCTTTGTTATGGTTTGCTGTACAGTACCCAGTATCTTGTATATAGCTGTGCTATTGGAAGCTTCTAATCTACTTGGTCTAGGCTTTTGAGAGAGTCCGCATATCAAATACGTTGCCTATCTATTAAAAAGATTCAGTTTGTCTTTTGAGAACCTTTGAGACATACAATTGATTTCCCCCTCTCATATTAATTAACTACTGATTTATATGTCTACATTTTGCTAGGAGTGTACATAAACACCATTCCCATCACCAAAGGACCGTGACCCATCCCTCCCACCCATTCCCACCCCCCACTGGCCCAGGAAGCTACATGTCTACCCCTCACCACTGGGTTTTTACTTTGGTGCCCTACTTACAATTTGATCAGGTCCTGCTTTTAGTTTCCCTTTCAGATCTTCTAAGTCAGCTTCTGTTGATGAGTGGGATCATCCCATACTCATCTTTAACTTTCTGACTTAGTCCACTTAACATAATTCCTTCTAGCTCTGTCCAAGATGGGTCAGAGAAGGTGAGTTCATTGTTCTTGATAGCTGCATAGTATTCCATTGTGTATATATACCACAGCTTTCTCAGCCATTCATCTGTTGTTGGGCACCTGGGTTGCTTCCAGATTTTAGCTATTATGAATTGTGCTGCTATGAACATAGGAGTACACACCTCTTTTTGGTTGGGTGTTATGGAGTCCTTGGGGTATAACCCCAGGAGAGGAATTATTGGGTCATATGGAAGGTCCATGTCTAGCCTTCTGAGAGTTTTCCAGACTGCTCTCCACAGAGGCTGTACCAATTTACATTCCCACCAGCAATGTAAAAGGGTTCCTCTGTCCCCACATCCTCTCCAGCATTTGTTGCTGCTGTCCTTTTTGATGTATGCCATTCTTACAGGAGTGAGGTGGTATCTTAGTGTTGTCTTAATTTGCATTTCTCTGACAATCAGTGACCTAGAGCAGTTTTTCATATGTTTGTTAGCCTTTTGGATCTCCTCTGTGGTGAATGTTTTGTTCATTTCCTCTGCCCATTTTTGGATGGGGTCATTTGCTTTTTTGCGGCTAAGTTTGCTGAGCTCTTTATATATTTTGGTGATTAGTTTCTTGTCTGATGTCTGGCATGTGAAGATATTCTCCCATTCTGTGAGGGGTCTCTCTGTTTGTTTAATAGTTTCTTTGGATGTGCAGAAGCTTTTCAATTTGATGTAGTCCCATTGGTTTGTTTCTGCTTTGGTCTTCCTTGCAATTGGGTTTGATTCATCAAAGATATCCTTGAGGTGTAGATGGGAAAGTGTTTTACCAATGTTTTCCTCTAAGTATTTGATTGTTTCTGGTCTGACATCTAGGTCTTTGATCCATTTGGAATTGATTTTTGTTTCTGGTGAGATAAAGTGGTTCAATTTCATTCTTCTGCATGTTTCAACCCAGTTTTCCCAGCACCATTTATTGAAGAGAGCCTCCTTCTTCCATTTAATCCTTTGGGCCCCCTTATCAAAGATTAGATGCCCATAGGTGTTGGGATTTACTTCTGGGCTTTCAATTCTGTTCCACTGGTCTGTGTGCCTATTTTTGTTCCAGTACCATGCTGTTTTGATGATGATGGCTTTATAATATAGTTTAAGGTCTGGGAGTGTGATGCCTCCATTTCTGTTTCTTTTCCTTAGGATGGTTTTGGCAATTCTAGGTGTTTTCAGGTTCCAGATAAATGATTGTAGTGTTTGTTCTATTCTCTTAAAGAAGCTTGGTGGAACTTTGATGGGTATTGCATTGAATTTGTATATGGCTCTGGGGAGAATGTTCATTTTGATGATATTTATTCTTCCAATCCATGAGCATGGGATATCTTTCCATTTCTTGGTATCAGTTTCTATCTCCTTGAGTAGCGACTCATAGTTTTCAGCATACAAGTCTTTCACTTCTTTGGTCAACTTTATTCCTAGGTATTTGATTGATTTTGCTGAAACAGTAAATGGGAGTGATTTCTGGATGTCTTCTTCTTCAGATTTAGTGTTTGCATAAAGAAATGCCACTGATTTTTGTACATTGATTTTGTAGCCTGATACCTTGCTATATTGCCTAACAACTTCCAGTAATTTTCTACTGGATTCTTTAGGTCTTTCTATGTATACTATCATATCATCTGCAAATAGTGAGAGCTTGACTTCTTCCCTTCCAATCTGTATCCCTTTGATTTCTTTCTCTTGCCTGATTGCTATGGCAAGAACTTCCAATACTATGTTGAAGAGTAACGGTGACAGTGGGCAGCCCTGTCTAGTCCCTGATCTGAGGGGGAATGCTTTCAGCTTCTCTCCATTGAGTATGATGTTGGCTGTAGGTTTGCTATATATAGACTCCACTATCTTGAGGAATTTCCCATCTATTCCCATTTTTTGTAGAGTTTTGAGCATGAATGGGTGTTGGATTTTATCAAAGGCTTTCTCTGCATCTATTGAGATAATCATGTGGTTTTTGGCTTTGCTTTTATTGATGTGATGAATGACATTGATTGATTTACGGATGTTGAACCAGCCTTGCATTCCTGGGATGAATCCCACTTGGTCATGATGAACAATCTTTTTGATGTGTTGCTGTATCCGGTTGGCCAAGATCTTGTTTAATATTTTGGCATCTATGTTCATCAGAGATATTGGTCTGTAGTTTTCCTTTTTTGTTCTGTCCCTATCAGCTTTTGGTATCAGGGTGATGTTGGCTTCATAGAAGGTCGAAGGGAGTATTCCTGTTTCTTCAATCTTATGGAATAGCTTAAGAAGTATGGGTATTAACTGTTTCCTGAAAGTTTTGTAGAATTCGTTTGTGAAGCCATCTCGTCCAGGACTTTTGTTGTTGGGGAGATTCTTAATAACGGTTTCAATTTCTTTGTCTGTGATTGGTGCATTTAGATTTTGTAGTTCTTCTTGGTTCAGTTTTGGAAGTGCATAGGTTTCTAGGAATTGTTCCATTTCTTCCAGATTCTCTAGCTTGGTGGCATATAGTTCTTTTATAGAAGTTTCGCAGAATTCTCTGGATTTCTGTGGTGTCAGTTGTGATATCTCCTGCATCGTTTACAATTCTATTAATTTGAGTCTTCTCTCTTTTTTGTTTGGTGAGTCTGGCTAGGGGTTTGTCAATTTTGTTTAATCTTTCAAAGAACCAACATTTGGCTTCATTGATCTTTTGTATGGTTCTTTTATTTTCGATGTTGTTTATTTCTGCTCTAACTTTAGTGATTTCTGTCCTTCTGGTTGCTTTAGGGTTCCTTTGTTCCTCTTCCTCTAAGTCCTTGAGGTGTGTAGTAAGTTCGTTCATTTGGGCTTCTTCTTGGTGTTTAATATGTGATTGTATAGCTATAAGTTTCCCTCTCAGTACTGCTTTAGCTGTGTCCCAAATATTTTGATAGGTTGTGTCTTCATTTTCATTAGTTTCCAGGAACATTTGAATTTCCTGTTTGAGTGAGTGTCTGACCCAGTGGTTCTTAAGGAGCATGTTGTTTAGTTTCCAAATTCTAGGTCTTTTAATAATTTTCCGTTTGTTGTTAAAAGTTAGTTTTACTCCACTGTGGTCTGAGAAGATACTTGGGATGATTTCAATGCTCTTGAATTTATTGATGCTGTCTTTGTGGCCTAACATGTGGTCTATCCTTGAGTATGTGTTGTGTGGATTTGAAAAGAAGGTGTATTCCAGTTTTTTGGGGTGGAGGAGTCTGAAAATGTCCAAGAGGTCTAGTCTGTCAATCTCTTCATTCAATTCTCTTGTATCTTTATTGGTTCTCTGCTTTGTTGATCTGTCTAAGTGTGAGAGTGGGGTATTGAAGTCTCCCACTATTATTGTATTACTATTGATGTATTTTTGAAATTCTTTCAATAGCTGTTTAATGTATTTAGATGGTCCCTCGTTGGGTGCATAGATGTTAATAATTGTTAAGTCTTCTTGGCTGATTGATCCTCTAATCATTATGTAATGTCCTTGCCTATCTTTTATTACTTTATTTAATTTAAAATCTATCGTGTCTGAGATGAGAATGGCTGTTCCTGCCCTTTTTTGTGGACCGTTAGCCTGTATGATAGTTTTCCATCCTTTCACTTTAAGTCTGTGTTTATCTTGTTGTGACAGATGGGATTCTTGCAAGCAGCATATGGTTGGGTTATGTTTTCTGATCCATCCCCCCACCCTGTGCCTTTTGATGGGTGAGTTTAAGCCATTGACATTTACTGATATTATGGATTTAATGTATTGTAGTGCCATTGTTCTAAAAAACAATTTGTTTACTCTGATATCTTACAAGTATTATAGTGATGTTCTTGTTTATAAGAGGTCTTTTAGTACCTCTTTCCGGGCCGGCTTGGTGATAGTTGCCTCCTTTAACTGTTGTTTGTCTAAGAAGGTTTTGATCCCTCCATCTAGCTTGAATGAAAGTCTAGCAGGATATATAATCCTTGGTTGAAACCCTTTTTCATTCAGGGCTCGATAGATATCTTGCCACTCCCTTCTGGCTTTTAGAGTTTGAGTTGAAAAATCTGCAGAAAGTCTTATGGGTTTTCCCCTGTATGTGACTTTTTGTTTCTCTCTTGCAGCCTTTAGGATCCTTTCTTTATCCTTACTTCTTCTCATTGTGACTATGATGTGTCTTGGTGTTTTCAGGTCTGGGTTGATTCTGTTTGGTACTCTCTGGGCCTCTTGCACCTTGATATCCTTTCTGTTATTCAGGTCTGGGAAATTTTCTTGTATTATTTCCTCTAGGATGTTTGCTTCCCCTTCCTCTCTTTCTTCCTCTGGCAGGCCAATTATACGAATGTTACTTCTTTTGAGATCATCCCATATGTCTCTGTTGTTGTTTTCAGTGTCTCTCAATCTCTTTTTAAGCTCTTTCACCTCTTTCTTAGTTTTCTCTAACTCATCCTCTGTCTGACTAATTCTGTTTTCTGCTTCTGTTAGTCTGCTTTCCCTTCCCTCAGCTTCTTTCTTCATTACAGCTATTTCAGCTTTCAGTTCTCTAATTGTCTCAAGATAATCGGTATTTTCCTTGGGGGTCTCAACTGTTGTTTCCCTAATACTGCCATTTCTTTCCTCCAATGTTGTTTTCATTTCTGTGATTAATAAGTTTATTATTGCTTGCATACTTTTCTTATCTATGGTTACTTCTGACTGATTTGTGGTTTCTTCTGGGCTCTTGTCTTCATTCATTGGGGTAGCAGTTTTATTTGTTTTTAATCTACCCATTTTTTTTTAATTTATGTGTTTCTCTCTTTTTTTTTTTAATGCTCTGTTGTTCCTCAGTTGTTGTGTTTTGAGCACAAGTAACACTGTACTAAATACCTTTATGACAATTGCACTCACCAACCTCCGGAATAACCGTAGCAATTGAAGTAAGTATTGAAGGAGTTTAATCGTTACCAGTTAGCCAAACATTTTCTCCAGTCCGTGAAAAAATAGTAACCAAATCCCAGTGAAGAAAGAGAAAAGGAAGAGAGGATAGCAAGAATAGACAGTTATGCAAATCTACTATCCAGTGTATATTCTAAGGGTAACAAGAGTGTAAAGGGAACTAGAGCAGAGATACACACATAGAGAGTCCACTCTGGGTCAGATTTCTTCCCCAAAGTAATTCACAAATTCAGAAAGGCAAAGAAGAAAGAAGTGTATGACAAGATTAAAAAAAAAAAAAAAAAAGAGAGAGAGATAGAGAGAGATAAGAGAGAGAAAAGGGAGAAGATAAGAAGTAGAGTTGTAATTAAAGAGCAGTGCGAGGAACTTCCCAAATGTGTATCAGTGAATTAAAAAAAAAAAAAAAAAAAAAAGAGGAAAAAAAAAAAAAAAAAAAAAAACCCTGTTTGGTGGTATGGGGTATCCTGCTAGTAGCTGGTCCCAGGCACTGCTTATGGGGGGGGGGGGGGGGGGCGGCGTGAAGGATGTATGCTTGAAAATTAAAAGGAAGAAAAAAGAATTTTTTCCCCTACTCTAATTCTTAACCCAAATTAAGTTATAGAAACATCCTTGGTATGACCGTTATGGCCCCTTATTGGCTGGCTTGCTAAAGGCAGAAAATCCTATTGTTTACACGAGATGTGTCCAGAGCTCAAAGGCTAGCAGCTTCTGCTTCTCCGGGCGCCATCTTCCGGGAAACCCCGCCCTCCAGACTTTTTTAAAGGATTTCTCAAAAATGAAAACTAGCTCCAAGTCCTTTGATCCAATGAGAGCTATACTCAAGAAGTCTTTGGATCCACCCTCAGGGTCGCGGTGGACCCTAGCGACTCCCAAGAGGCAGCCCCCGAGCTAAAGTGCTCTCTCCGGGTCCTCTGCCCGCCAAGCTCTGCAACTGGCGGCGGAGGAGCCGCCTTCCCGGGCGGGCGGAGGACAATGCCCGGCGCACTCGCCTTGCCTGGCGCCGCCTGGGAATTCTGGAGCCCCGCTAGTCCGTGTCCCCTTTGCTCTAATTGTTAACCCAAATTAAACTGTAATCACTTCTTTGGTGCTCCCCCCTTGTTGACTGGCCTGCTAAAGGCAGAAAATCCTACCTTTGCCGACGATGCTATCAGAGCACTCGCTGTTAGCGACTTCTCAGGCCGTCGCCATCTTACCTCCCCCTATTTATTTATTTATTTTTATAGAACAAAGTATTCAGGCCCAGGGCATGAGAATTAGATCTGCAGTTAGGATTTCAGCAGAAGGCTATCACTATTTTTGCTCAGGTAAGTATGTGAATTGAGGTATGTGATTAAAAAAAGACCTTGAAAAAAATATGTAAAAATTATAGAGACAAATTCCTTAGTCACATAGATATGAGGGTTTCATCAACATCTGTCATAATTATTGCCTATGTATAGCATATTATAACAGACTGTCATGTTGTAAATATGCTTGTGCTATTTAATGAGATACAATTTATACCACAACCCAGAATCAATAGAAGTATCTTTACCCGTTATCTTTGCAAAGATTATACTCAATGACCAATATCCTACAGTGCTTAGAAAAAGAAAAAAAGCACAACAACTAGCTAAAGTTTAGATTTTTCCTTCACATATCAGATATCCTTAAATCTATCTCCTTTCTCACAATGATTTTAATGGTGAATGTTTCAGTAGGGTGATAATGAGAAACTACCCTATATCTTTCACTAAGTATTGAAAGGCTTGCTGTTTTGTATGTTTCCAAACAAACCTACATCCCTTTGTGATCTCTTTTAATATGTGCATCTCCTGGACAGAGAAACTGTCAGTGTAGAGTGCAGGACTCACAAACATGAAGTCCCACATTTGATTCCCTACATGAAATGTGACAAAATGGTATGGATGAATCCTGTAAATAATTAAATCATTTTTTTAAAAATGTAAATCTCTAAGAATAACCTGAAAGTGTTATAGTGTACCTCCATTATTTTAGTCATATGCCTACATATTGGGAAATTAGGTTGCCATATGTGCCAACATCCAGGACCTAACAATGATACTGAAACCTAACACATGAAATATGCTTCTTGACCATCATTGGATGATCTTTTGTATCACTTTTAGTTTTTTGCATTGACAACGACTTCTAGAAGTAGGGCAAAATTTATATAATCTCCTGACCTGGAAAGCAGGACCAGTAAAAGGACATATGCCCTCAAGGCATTCTTAGGAAAAAAACCTAAAATAAAATCAAGAAAATTGCACAAGTCTAGAGAAGTAGTGAAGCATCCCTATTTTATTTTATTTTATTTTATATATTGGATAGAGACAGTGAGAAATCTAGAGGGAATGAGGGGAGAGAGAGAGAGAGAGAGAGAGAGCTACAGAACTGCTTCACCATTTCTGAAGTTTTCCCTTTTGAAGCAAGTGGGGATGAGGGGCTTGAACCTGAGTCATTGTACATTGAACATGTGTGCTCAACCAGGTGCACCACCACTCAGACCCTTCTTTATTTTTAGTCAGGCATTGTGAAATAGGCCTTGGAGTCAAAAGTCAAATCTTAGTGTATGCATATGTCCTTAGAAGAGCAGTTTAACTTTTCTGAGCCTCTGTTTCTCTAATTTTCCAGTAGAATCACTGTTGATAACAGCATATAAGATCTAAATTAAAAGAAAAAGAATGTTTTTTTCATTTTATTTAATATTTATTTTCCCTTTTGTTTCCCTTGTTTTTTATTGTTGCTGCAGTTATTGTTGTTATTGGTTTCATTGTTGTTAGATAGGACAGAGAGAAATGGATAGAGGGGAAGACAGAGGGGGAGAGAAAAACACCTGCAGAGTTGCTTCACTGCTTGTGAAGCAACACTCCCTGCAGGTGGGAATCCTGGGGCTTTAACTGGGATCCTTAAACTGGTTCCTGAGCGTAACCCGCTGAGTTACTGCCTGACTCCCAAAGAATATGTTTTTAAAAGGACCTGATAGAGGCTACAGAGATAACCACTGGGCAGCTTACATATCTTGTCATTTGTGTGGCCCAGGTACAAACAGGTACAAACATAGGAGATGCTATGGTTCTGGTGAGGTAGAGTCTCTCTCCCTCTCCCTCTCCCTCTCCCTCTCCCTCTCCCTCTCCCTCTCCCTCTCCCTCTCCCTCTCCCTCTCTTCCTCTCTCTCTCTTTCACACACACACACACACACACGCACATGCACACACACACACACACACACACACACACACACACACACAAATACACACAATCCCATAGCTATGAAATCACATGTGCACACGCTCATTGTCCTCTTACAGGTTTGGTCAATGTAAAAATGGTGAAATGTCGGAAATCCGGAGGTAGCACAGCGGGTTAAGCACATGTGGCACAAAGCACAAGGACTGGTGTGAAGATCCCAGATCAAGCCCCTGGCTCCCCACCTGCAGGGGAGTCCCTTCACAAGTGAAGCAGGTCTGTAGGTATCTACCTTTCTTTCCCCCTGTCTTCCCCTCCTCTCTCCATTTCTCTCTGTCCTATCCAACAACAACAGTAATAACTACAACAGTAAAACAACAAGGGCAACAAAAGGGAATAAATAAATAAAATAAAATTTTTTTTAAAAAAAGGTAAAATATTGTGTCAGAGGGAAAGAGACTAAGAAAGACGAGAGTCCCACTGTGCATCTCTGCACCAGCCACCGCTACACTGAGGAAGAGCAGGAAGAGCTTTCCAGTTCAGTCTGAGGTGGCTATCAGTACGCAGTCAAGGACTGCTCGATACTTCAGGATATATATCACCTGGGCCACGTCTTGCAGTCTGTGTGGGGTCAGAAACATTTGCTAGGTGGAGAATGAAGCTCTTGGGAAATCTATTCAACCAAATCTAAGTTTGAAAAACAGGAGAGGGGAATTTTATATAAAATCTCTTTATGGGCTGTGCAGGGCATAAGCTGTGGAGGTGAGATATTTTATTTTGCTGCACACTGTCTGTAAAACAATTTCTTCTTTTAGAAAATGAAGTTTCTATTGGACTCCAAGCTATTTGTCATTCTTGGCTCCAAACAAAATATTTTTTGTAAGAACATCAGAAATGCCATGTGGGATCAAGCCAATGGTCCCTCTAGTTCTGTATTTTGCTTCTAAAACTAGTACCATTAGAGGGTTCATGAAAGGACAGAGATATTCTATTTTTGTGACTATATATATATGTGTGTGTGTGTGTGTGTGTGTGTGTATGTGTGTGTGTGTATATGTGTGTGTGTGTATGTGTGTGTGTGCATGTGTGTGTTTTAAACTGGGATTCACAGAAAATGCTTTGCATCATATTCTAATTCACACAATTTATATGTATATGCTATATTGTTTCAGATATGATTTTCTTTTGAATTTATTTATTTTCTAGCACCAAAATGAATGTTGATAATGCAGTTCTACAAATTGCAATATGAATAGTGAGGTAAAAATAAAATTTAGTTTTTAAGTAATATTTTCTCTTCACAAACATTTTTACTAGCATCCATTCATTATTTCATTGTTTCTTCCTTATGTGAGATCTAGTATATTGCCAGTATTTGGATAAGTACTAGGAAACAGAGAGAGTTAGTGATAGAGTCTTTGACTTCAAATTACTGTGTTTATTAGGAAACAGTCAAGGGATTGTTTTCTCTTTTTTCGGGGGGGGGTGTTTTGTTACATTAGCATCAACAAGATTGTCTGAAAGACTTCACAGAGGTAACTTTTTTATTTTTTCAGGTAGAAAGATAGAGATAGATAGGCAAAGGGAAAGGGAGAGAGAGAAAAAGAGAGAGTGTCACAGTCCTAAAGCTTCTTTCAATGAAGCAGGGATTGGGTTCAAACTTGGGTCAAGCACATGGCATAAAGAGGTTACTTTTAACCTGTATCTTTTAGGAAGAGTTAGTCAATAAAAGACTAAGGGAATGAGAACAAAATGATGGCATACAAAAGCAAGAAGAAATGAAGGTGAGATGGAATGATTCTAGAAATACATGATTAATGGACAGCATCAGTGAGATGTAACATGTTTAGTCACATGAAGATACTGTGTGATATGCTAAGAAATCTATACTCAAACCAGAAGTGTTATGGGAAATAGATGAATACAGAGTGCATACTCTCTGGATTCACCCTATGTAGATATTTTAATCTATGTGCCTGGTGGAGAAGTACCTTTCCTCTCTAATATGGAGACATAAAGCCTAAGACTGTATTTCCTTTGTATTTGCTCATTTGGCAATTAAAACCGTGGC
The DNA here is from genome assembly GCF_950295315.1 of Erinaceus europaeus. NCBI lineage: Eukaryota > Metazoa > Chordata > Mammalia > Eulipotyphla > Erinaceidae > Erinaceus > Erinaceus europaeus. The sequence continues at coordinate 94,929,153 of NC_080164.1, forward strand.
TTTAGTTGCTACCCTTCATCCCCTCCACATTCCTAAGCTAATAAGCCCCAGCCAACAGTGCTAAAAGGTTAAAAAAAAATGACTAGGGCAGAATCCAGCTGTCTCAGGACTGATACATACCAGGCACAAGGCCTCCCCTTTCTTTACCCATACCAAGGCCACAGATAAAGAAACATGTATACCAGTTACATGAAAGATTGCCTTTGTCTTTTTCTGCCTACTTTGTAGAAGTGTAAGAATCCTGCACCCTCCGCCCCTTTAGGGAGGACAGCAATAAAAGTGTGGGTTTTTCTAAGGTGTGGGAAGAACTTCCAGGAGTGATCTGGAGTCTCTTTTATACCAGTGTAATAAACTCCTCACTTTCACCAAGAGCCGGCCCTAGTCTTGCATTTTAAGGATCATTTCTGTAACACAAGGACATATGCAGCTAAGGAAACAATTCTTAGTAGAGAAGTACCTTGAATATTTTTACACTGAAGTATAACTGTAGCAGAGGAAAGTAGGAGAATGTATGAGTGAAAATGATTCTAAGGGTACTAATTCCCTCCCCAACAAACTCTGGACTAATTCACAACAGATAAAAATGCAGTTTAATCAGAACCACTGTCTCTAATTTCTTCTTTATTAAAATCAAGGGAGGACAGATGATCACAGACCAATGGGTATCTTGTAACAGGAAACAAATAATGTTTTCAAGAACTAGGGTGAGAAAACAGCTAAACTAAGTCATAACTCAGAGTAAGGAATGTTCACACTGGGGACATATACTTTCGTAATTTTCACTTTTTTGGCATTAGAGAACAAGTTTCAGCAAGGACAGAGGTCGTCAACATTTTGGGAGATGATCATTTCATTACTTCCATGATACATCCAAGCATGAAAAAAAGCGACTAGACCAGATTGACTGAGGTTAAATACTGTAATACAAATGGACACCATAGCCCAAAGAAGCCTGCTGCTCAAAATAAAAAGACAGAAGAGAATTGTCACTTCTTTGCATGTAAACCTCATGGAAAATGACCCAGAGAAATCAAATGCTCCTTGGTTTTTGCTATGTTGTCTTAGGATGACCCAGTCTTCAGGGCTATTTAAAATCCTGAGCTCAGGTTCCCTGAGATCTAATTCCCTTCTCATCAAAATCACTATCCAAATTTTCACTGTGCTTCCCTGAGGGCAGAAAATATCAACTCACCATATTTATAGCTTGTGCATAATTACTATATGAAATATTTATCTGACTATTCATCTGTTTCCTTGTCTTCTGTCTACCTTGTGAAATAGACAAGTTTCTTGCCATCTTGTACAGGAATATGTCATTCACTGGATTTTTTTTACCCACTCGGTTGGGTTTAGTTATATGTGGCCCAGTTTTACCAACCTTTTTTGAAAAAGTCCTCTTGTTTCATAGTGATATTTAGGTCCCCACTAAACCTTTACATTTTTTTAAATTTTCTTTACTTATTTATAAGTATATTTACTTATAGAGACAGTCAGAAATTGAGAGGGACAGGGGAGCTAGAGACAAAACGAGATAGAGAGACAGCTGCAACCCTACTTCACTACTAGCAAAGCTTTCCCCCTGTAGGTAGGGAATGGGGGACTTGAACCTAGCTCCTTGTGCCTTGTGACATATGCATTCCACCAGGTGTGCCACCACCCAGCCCCTAAACCTTTACTTTTATTTGATTATTCTGACCCTTGATGGACAAAGACCCCAAGTTGCCTTTTAGATTATTGTTACTCAAAAACCTCTTGCCTCCTATAATCACAATAAAATTTGAAGCTACTGGAATGACAAATAAGGTGTGTGCTTATCTTAATATATAGAAACTCTCTCCTCTCAGACAGCTACTCCTTAGGTGCTGTCTAATGGCTTTACTTCCTCTAGTGTGGATGTTATGGAGTTTGTCCCTCACAATGCAGAGACTGCCTTTTACCCTTGGCACCTCTGTTGTAGTTCTTAGCAACTACTTTTTCCTACTCCTTCCACTCCCTGCACTCTTTCTCTTTCTCCCCTGCTATTATCAATCACTTCAAGAGCTACAATTGCCTTACTGACAGTAAAGGAAAAAAAAAAGTGCTCATAGTGATATGTGTATGTGCACACCAGACAGACACTACCTAACAGTCCACACATTTCTTGGAGAATACCCCCATTCTCCTCAGGTTAGCTACTACTTCCATTCTAACAATCAAGGAGGTAGTGATTGGCATGCCTTCATCTCCCTCCTACCACTCATACCAGTCAAGAAATGGTCTGGTGTTCTTTAAATTATTATTGTAAAACTTGATTTGCTAAGTGGTAAGGATACAAGTGGAAGATGAGTAGTTTGGAGCACTCTTGCTATTTACAAGCCCATGTCAGGGTTTTATTTATTATCGCTGCTTCTTCTCAGACCCACTTAAGTAACCTGTAAATTGTCAATGGTGTCCATGGAGACATATTGGCAAATGAACAGTGCACTTACAATCCAGAGAACACAATGGACAAAAAGGAACTTGTCAAAAAATAAAACCAGTTTTCCTTCTATAACTACACACGTCATTGCCATCACATTTAAGATATCAAAAAGTAGACATCAGGACCACTGGGTATGTAACACTTTCTTCATGGAGGTTGGGCAAAACCAACAGGTGTTCAGGCAGGATGTATATATAAACAGAGCCTCAATGTCTTGACTTTGGTCCTGGTGTCTCAACTTGCCACCTTCTCTACTCTTTCTACCTCTTTTGGATTATCTCTTACTCCCCAGTTTGGAATCCAGTGTTGATATTCTCTCTAAAAATAAGTTCCTGGTTCTCTGCTTTTAGAAAAAGTATTTATGGGAGAGGAGAAGCAGAGAGGTTGTGAGGTATCAGAGCATCACACTGGCATATATGATCCTGGGGATCAAACTTGGAACCCAGTGCTTCAGATTCCACCATTTTACTTATACCTGCATCATCTCCTGAGCCTCAACCTGATTATCTGTTTCTGATACAGATTAAATGACAGTAAGAAAGACTCTTAACAAAAAATTACTCCAATTTTGGAGTTTTAATTTTTTTAAATTATCTTTATTTATTTATTGGTTAGAGACAGCCAGAATTTGAGCTAGGGAGAGAGACAGAGAGATACCTGCAGCACTGCTTCAGAACTCTGAAAGCTTTCTACCTGCAAATGGGGAATGGGGGCTCTAACCCAGGTCCTTTTGCATTGTAACATATGCACTCAACCAGGTGTGCCACCACCTAGCCCCATTGGAGTCTGAAGTTTCATTCTTGCAACTTTATTACTATTAGCAACCACACTCATGTCTAAAGAATTTGAGCAACATCCCTTCTGATATTCCTTCAATTTTTAGAAATCTTTAGAGGCCAAATTAAAAAAAAAAAAGTCATATAATTTCATTGTTCCATGAGTGCTTTCCATCTAAGTGTATGCCAAGGCCAAAGAAGATGTCAAGAAAAGTGCTCTAAAACTATTGGGGGGGTGTCTAGATGGAGGGGGAAGATTCATTTATTCCTTCTTTATGTCTCTACGGAACTCCTCTAGCTCAGGAAAGGAAAATTGGGAGGGTGGTGGAAGAGTGGCAGAATAAAAGAAATAAATATAAGAGATATTTTTATGATCATAGTAGATAAACACATATAATGATGGTAGTAATAGCTGTTCTTTATGGGACATTTTCTCATGTGCCTGAAGTTGTTCTGAGTGGTTGGCAGTCTAAAATCATTTCATACCCACAGCAACCTGTGCCTCCTCTCAGACCCACCTAAACAAGCTGTCAAGTTTCAGTGGTTTCTATGGGAACTAATTGGCAAAATGGACAGTATACTTAAAAAAATAATAATAACAATAAAGGAGAGAATAAAACGAACAAAAAAATTGTCAGAAATAAAACCACTTTCATCTCTAGAATCACACATATTTCACAGTCATTGAAGCTTTGTTTTTCAAAGATAAAAACCAAGCCCACTTTTCTCTCTAATGTATATTTTCATCTCTTCTCTGGGAAGATTGGACAGAGCTGGAAAAGAAAAAGCAGACAGACCCACAAGTCTGGAATTTGTTTAGGCGTCTCTTTCTTTTGTTAATGACTACCATACTTTTAAAAAATATTATTATTTTAGGGGTCAGATGGATGGCAAACCTAGTTGAGTGAATATGTTACAGTGCACAAGGCCCCAGGTTCAATCCCCCAGTTTCCATCTGCAGGGGGAAATCTTCACAAGTGGTGAAGCAGTGAGTGCTGCAAGTGTTTCTGTCTCTATTTCCCTCTTCCTCTCAATTTCGGGCTGTCTCTATCCAATAAACAAAAATAAATAAATAAAAATTTAAAATATATTTTTAAATTTTATTTTAATGAGAGAGATGCCAAGATAAAGATGGAGATGAGAGCATTTTTCACCTCTGGTTTATGGTGGTGCTGGGATTGAACCTGGAACCTTTGAGCCTGAAGTGTAAAGTAATTTGTATGATCACTGTGTTGTCTCCCCCTCTTTTTTTAGGTGCTTCTTGATTCCATATTGCTGCTCATCTTTAGAGCTCTGTCACTGCTACTCTAGCAAGTTAGTTTTATTGCTCTCCTTTCAGAAGGAAGGAAACTGGGACACATAGAGATTTAGGAATTTGCCTAAGGGGACATGACTTGTAAATAGTTGAGCTAAGAACCTAGTGTTGACCAGGGAACCTAGTATCACATTTGTAAACAATGAGCTTAACTCCCTCCCTGCTGACCTTCACAATCACCCTAGCCACAAGGCACTTGGGAAGAGCTGCAGGAACCTAGAAGCAGTAGAAATTCATTTTGCTTATAATGATAGAAACAGCTGGGTGTGTGGATATACCTGCCAATGCCCAAGTCCAATGGAGAAGCAATTACGGAAGCCAGACTTCCCACTTTTTGCACCCCATGATGATCCTGGATCCATTCTCCCAGAGGGATAAAGAAACAGGAAAGCTTCCGATGGAGGGGATGAAATACAGAAATCTGGGTGTGGGAATTCTGCAAAATTGTACCTCTCTTATCCTATGGTCTTGTTGTTTATTATGAAATCAGTTTAAAAATAAGGAGGAAGAGGAAGGAGAAGGGGAAGAAGAAGAAGAAGAAGAAGAAGAAGAAGAAGAAGAAGAAAAGGAGGAGGAGGAGGAGGAGGAGGAGGAGGAGGAGGAGGAAGGGGAAGAGGAGGTGAGGAAGAAGAAGAGGAGGAGGAAGAGAAGGAGGAGGAAGGGGAAGAGGAGGTGAAGAAGAAGAAGAGGAGGAGGAGGAAGGGGAAGAGGAGGTGAAGAAGAAGAAGAAGAAGAAGAAGAAGAAGAAGAAGAAGAAGAAGAAGAAGAAGAAGAAGAAGAAGAAGAAGAAGAAGAAGAAGAAGAAGAAGAAGAAGAAGGAGAGAGAGAGTAGGTGAAGAAGAAGAAGAAGAGGTGGAAGGGGAAGGGGAAGAGGAGGAAGAAGAAGGAAAAAGAAGGAGGAAGAGGGGAAGAGGAGGAAGAGGAGGAGGAGGAGAAGAAGATTAAAAAGAGTGTTTTAGAGAATAAATGACATTACAACTGAGTTTGGAATGATTTGTAGGGGTCAAGTAGTGGCGCACACACCTCGTTGAGTACATATGTTATAATGTGCAAGGACCCAAATTTGAGCCCCTGGTCCCCACCTGCAGGGGGAAAACTTTGCATGTGGTAAAGCAGTGCTGCAGATGTCTCTCTGTCTCTCTTTCTCTCTATCTCCCTCTCCCTCTTTCTCAATTTCTATTTGTCTCTATCTAATAATAAATTTTTAAATATATATATGTATATGTATATGTATATATATATATATATATATATATATATATATATATATATATATATATATGAAAGAGGGGCTGGTTGGTAGTGCAGCAGGTTAAGTGGTGAAGCAGGTCTATAGGTGTCTGTCTTTCTCTCCCCACTCAGTCTTCCTGTACTCTCTCCATTTCTCTTTGTCCTATCAATAACAATGACATCAATAACAACAACAATAATAACAACAATGATAAACAGCAATGGCAACAAAAGGGGAAAATGGCCTCCAGAAGCAGTGGATTCATAGCCCCAGCAATAACCAGGAAGGGATAATAATAATAATAATAATAATAATAATAATAATAATAAAAAAAGAAAGAAAGATGTATAGAAGTTCTCCAGGACGGATAGAACACTCCACAAAACATGAGCAGTGTGTGTGTCATGCAAATGGGGAGCTAACGTGTTGGGAAACTGTGCAGATGTGGTCAAGCTTGGCAGGGCCCACAAACCACCCTATTTCCATGCTAGTATTATTATCTCCCAGCAGAGTATTACTAATTCCTGCCATCTGAATCCCTGGCAATGGTTTCTAGGGAAGCCCCTACCATTTCCAGCCCCTCCCACTTACAGTATTATAAAAGCCACTTCCATTTCTGGTTTCTCTCTCTTCCATGTCCCCACCTAGAAGAGGTCAGGCTTACAGACCAGGAGGCAGATGTCATTGTGGCTGGCTCCACGTGGCTTAACCAGCTGCACTCACTCCCTATTCTGGGGCTCCTGCATGAATAAAGATTTGTATTGCTAACACCAGCAGCTTGGTTCCTGAGTCCTCTATCGCCTGAGTCTCTGAGTGAGTAGCAGCCCAGGCTGAGTCCGGTTGAGTTCTCTCCAATCCAGAGAGCACGCACCTTGGGAAGAGGCACCCCCACGCTAGCCAGGCACTGGGGGCTCAAAAGGGAATCCTTACTCTGGTCCTTGTGCTTTGTGCCACATGCACTTAACCCACTGTGCTGCTGCCCGACACCCTAGAGCAGCTATTTTAATGTTGAACACACCTTCAGGTGTGTGACTTGTGACAAGGACAATACTAAAAGTGTTAATGTTGAGGAGTTTATCAGTGATGAGCATAAGAACTTCTTACTGTGTTATCTCTCCACACTTTTTGATTCCTTCACTTCTGTAGACCCATTGTATTCCTGGAGTTCTCTCTCTTTCTCTCTGTTTCCTTCCTATTGCATTGAAATGTGTCAAAATTAGTTAAGCATCTTTTTTAGTTCTCATGCACAGAAAAAAAAATAGGGCTTTGTTGTTAAAATTCGGAGGCTCCAGCTGGCTGGGCTAGCTTCAGGGGTGGGTAACAGAGATGACCAGAGACATACGGCTGGGCAGGGAAGCTGTATTTCTTTATTCAAGAACAGCGATTCATAAACTAAACCAAACTAATCACCAAACAGAACTCTGCTGCCTCTTTCCCCCGTGGCGGCGCCAAGAACTCTCGAACTCTGCAACTCTGGAACTCTGTAGGGGTTCCTTGGGGTGGGCCCGCAAAACTAGCAGGACTGAACCAATTTTTTTGGCAGGAGGAGAGCTAGAACAACCCAATGTAAAGCATACAACAATTCCCCCTTTTATTTTTAACTAAATAACCACAGTATCAGGGGTGTGGGGTGAATAGAAACCTCTATCATACAGACATTTTTAAAAAAGAAACTGGCATAAACATGGAGAAACATGTAAGAAAGTAACAAGAACCAGTGTGCTGCCAAGGGAAGGCCTGAGGGGGCCATCTTTTTGCCTCTGTGGGCAAAACTTTATCAGCTTAAAAAAAACATTTCTTGCCTCTGGGGGGCGTACTTGTCTCGACAGGCATTTGCATGGGGGTGGGGAATAGCCTAGAGTCCCAAAGGCAGCTGGCTGCAATTTACTTACTATGAAACAAAACTTGTTATTAGCATAACCACAGCACAATCTAAAATTTCTAATAGAGAAGGAATTTGAGACTTTTACATATCAACAATGTCTTTTTAACCTTTTGTTACACCCATTCAAGATGGAGACACACCCTAGGTGTGCGCAGGAAAGGAAACCTCAGGCATGAGAATAATTAGCATAGCCATTGTGCGATCTACCATTTCTAATAGAGAAGGTAATGGAGAGTTTTACATATCAACAAGTCTATTTAACCTTTTGTTATACCCATTCAAGATGGAGACACACCCTAGGTGTGCACAGGTCTTTAGACCAACTTAGTTAAAATATATTGATTGTTAACTAATTTTTACCTCAGACTTTAAATGTAAGTTAATTTTATCTTTATGAGAATTACGTTGAAAACCTTTCTCATTTAACTTTGACTAGTAAGAACTTAGCCTTAAAGTTACTGTTTACCAAACTTTAAACATACACATAAACATGGTCATTAATACACAAGGAGAGAAACCTTTGTTGCGAAGACATGTCATTTTAAACACGAATTTAGATATGTACTGTCTTAGTTGTTGGGGGGTCACCATCCGGAGGTGGCTTCCCGCACAGCTCCACTTCAAGGAATTGCAGGTTGCGATCTCTGCACGAATCTCTGCGTACTCCAGCTTGTCTGTCTTCAGACCGGAGCTGAGGATCTCGGCCAGTGTGTCCAGTTTTGGCAGGGGGTCCGGGGGGTTCCGGGAGGTCCGGGATCATTCCAGAATTCATAGCAAGAGAGTGGGCAGGCCAGCCTTGTAGAAGGCGCGGGCCGAGGTGCCCAGGGGTGGCGGCCATAATAGGCCGCCGCGGCCCTGCCCCATGGCCCTGTCATATCTGCTGCCCTGCTTGCAGTGGCTGAGCAGCGTGGAGGGATCATGCGTCCAGTGTCCTGCACCATGCGGTGGAGAGCCGGCTCCTGTGGGCTGGCCTGCGTGCTGGCATTGGGCTCCTGCGTGCTGGCATCAGGCTCCTGCGTGTTGGCATCGGGCTCTTGCGTGTTGGCGTTGGGCTCCTGTGTGCTGGCGTCGGGCTCCTGTGTGCTGGCGTCATCCTCCTGCGGGCTGCAGGGCTGCAGGGCTGCGGGCGCAGTGCGCTGGGTTGTCTGGGCACAGCTGGCTGGCTGGCTGTTCCACTAGGTGGAAAAGGCAGCTCCACGCCTCGCCTCTTGCCCGCTGGCTCTTCCCGACTTCTCTGGCTGTTTTGAGTGCGCCCGAGCGAGTGGAAACCACAGAGTGGTCAAGAGATAAATGTTCCAGAAACAACAAAACAGTCTCGTGAAGAAAGAACAGAGGACTTTGGAGATCTCTTCACAAGCAGAAGAGAAGGCCATAGTACATAGGTAGCCAAATTGTCTTCACTTATCTGAGAGATGCACAGGTCAGGTCCATGTGGGCACCATTTGTTGCTAAAATTCGGAGGCTCCAGCTGGCCGGGCTAGCTTCACGGGCGGGTAACAGAGACGACCAGAGACATATGGCTGGGCAGGGAAGCTGTGTTTCTTTATTCAAGAACAATGATTCATAAACTAAACCAAACTAATCACCAAACAGAACTCTGCTGCCTCTTTCCCCCGCGGCGGCGCCAAGAACTCTCGAACTCTGCAACTCTGGAACTCTGTCGGGGTTCCTTGGGGCAGGGACAAGTGGGCCCGTGAAACTAGCAGGACTGAACCAATTTTTGTGGCAGGGGGAGAGCTAGAACAACCCAATGTAAAAGGGCTTATTAACTGCACATTTGACTCCTCTACTCCCAGCAGCTACTCCCCCACAGCCCCCTCCTTTTTATTCCTTATGACCAAGGCAGCGAAAAATAAAGGAGAAAGTGCAGTGTTTCTCCACCACTCATGAGGGTCCCTACAGGGGAAATATCTCTTGGTACTCTGTATGCTGGACCAGGTGTGCCAACACTCAGTGCCTAAATTGTTGACTTTTAAATATTCATTTTACCACCAAATTACACATCTGTCAACTGCAATAGAATTGCATAGCAGACATTACTTTAGTTCTGACTTCTTCCACTCAATATTCATGGCAATCCTATATATTCTGGTAGCTATAGTTAACTTACTACCTTTGCCATGTAGTAGTCTGTCTGTATCTATGAGAAAATTTATTTATTCTGTAGAAATCTGAGTATTCCTAGTTTTTAATCATTGCAAATGGTTATATTCTGAACATCCTTCTGTGTCTCTTATTAGACATAAACACACGTTTTATTTTTCAAATACTCATCTAGTGGTGGAAATTCTGGAATGTAGATGATGTATGTTTTCAGCACTAATTTTTTCCCAAAATGATTATTCTAAATCTCAAAACTTGTACAATATATGCATCCGTTTTTACATAGATTCACTAATCAAAAATATATTTCTGTATGCCTTGCATTGTCCCTCACAGTAATGCTTATTTATGTTTATTCATTTTTTTAAATATTTCTTTACTCCCTTTATTACCCTTGTTGTTTTATTGTTGTAGTTATTATTATTGTCATTGTTGGATAGGACAGAGAGAAATGGAGAGAGGAGAGGAGACAGAGAAGGAGAGAGAAAGACAGACAGCTGCAGACCTGCTTCACCACCTGTGAAGCAGTGCTTTTTTAGGTGGGGAGCCAGGGGCTCGAACCGGGATTCTTAGGCCAGTCCTTGTGCTTTGTGTGATGTGCACTTAACCCGATGCACTACCGCCTGGCTCCCTCAGTATGTATTTTTTATTTCTTAATGTTATTCATCTTTTTGAAGATGCATTTCAAATTAAATTGCAAGCATTATGACCTCTCAAAAGTACTTCAGCTTGCATCTCAAGAGAACAAGGATACTTTCAAATATATCACTTTGTGACATATTTTTAAAATCACAAAATGTAACATAAGTAAAGTACAACTAGCAATAGAGCAGATCTCAAACTTAAGAGTGCATACAGATCAACCTAGGAGTCTTGATAGAATGTGAATCTAATCTAGTCTATTTGGGAGGGTGCTTATAATTATGTATATTTAAAAAGGTTTCTTGTAAAGCTGATGCGACTGAACCACAGACCACATTTAGATTGTCAAGTCTCTAAGGTACATATTGCAATATTTCTGGCATGATCAGTAATATCTTCAGACCTTTTTTTTAAAAAAAAAATAATATTTTAATATTTACGTATTCCCTTTTGTTGCCCTTGTTGTTTTATTGTTGTAGTTATTACTGTTGTTGTTATTAATGTCATCGTTGTTGGATAGAACAAAGAGAAATGGAGAGTGGAGGGGAAGACAGAGATGGGGAGAGAAAGACCTGCAGATCTACTTCACCGCCTGTGAAGTGGTTCCCCTTCAGGTGGGGAGCCAGGATCTCGAACCGGGATCCTTACACTGGTCCTTGCACTTTGCATCACCTGCACTTAACCCACTGCACTACCGCCAGATTCCCCAGAGAATTTTTTAATGCAGAATAAAAATATGATCATGGCTTACCATTTATTCACCATGCTTATTGAAGGATATTTCACCAGGCTTACTTTTTAGGTTGCCAACAGTTTTCTTCCAGCACACTGAAGACCTTTCATTGCATTCTAACATTCAAAGACTATGATGCTTTTGAGAAAAATGTTTTCAGTTTCAGTATTACTTTTTTGAAAGGAATCTAATTTCTCATCTCCATTTATTAGCCATCATTTTTATTTCTGTGATTTATTTATTAGGTATTTTTGCATCAGTTTTTTAAACTTATTTTTGAAATTCTTGAATCTGTGAATTAGAGACTTTTAATGGTTGTTGAAATATTACCCCAATCCATTATGAATATGCATATTAGATTCTACTGCTTTATCGTTCTCTTGCAGTTCTATCATATTGTCCATTATTTTGTCCCTCTGTGCATATTTTAACCTCCATTTCAGTCCATGAAATTTTCTCTTCACCTATATCTATATATAATTTATAGCATCTATATCTGCCTCCATATATATCTGCATATGTCTATATATATACATATATAATCACTAGGCTTATTATTTTGTTATTGTAATTTAATCTGACATTTTTATATACTGATTTCTTCTCAAATCTGTTCTTTCACATTCATAGTGTCACGTTTTCTGCCAACGTTTATATAATTCCTTTTGTATCATTAATGATGACCACTAAAATCATTTTAAATTCTGGTATCTGGAACTCCTCTGAACTCATTCTCTTTCTTTCTTTCTTTCTTTCTTTCTTTCTTTCTTTGTTTCTCTCTTTTTAAAATTTCTTTATGAGGGATTTAATGGTTTACAATTGACAGTAAAATACAATACTTTGTACATGCATAACATTTCTACATAACAATAAAATCCCCACTAGGTCCTCCTCTGTCATTATGTTCCAGGACCTGAACTCTACCGCCACCCCCCTCCCCCCACAGGACCCCAGAGTCTTTTACTTTGATGCCATATACTAACTCCAGTCCATGTTCTGCTTAGTGTTTTCCCTTCTGATCTTGTTTTTCAACTTCTGTCTATGAGTGATATCATCCCATATTCATCCTTCTTTTTTTTTTTTTTTTTTTGGCTTATCTCACTAAGCACGATTTCTTTAAGCTCCATGAGGGAAAGCAGGTGAATTCACCATTTTAATAACTAAGTAGTTTTCCACTGTGTATATACACCATAATTTACTCAACCACTTATCCATTTATGGACACCTGGGTTGCTTCCAGGTTTTTACTATCACAAATTGTGTTGCAGTAAGCATAGGTATACACAATCTTTTTGGATGGATATGTTTGGCTCCTTAGGATATATCCCCAGGAGAGGAATTGAAGGGTCGAAGGGTCATAGCATAGGCCCATTCTAGCCTTCTGAGAGTTCTTCAGACTACTCTCCACAGGGTTTAGACCAATTTACATTCCTATCAGCAGTGAAGGAAGGTTATTTTGTCCCCACAGTCTCTTCAGCATTTGTCATTGCTACCTTTTATGATATATGATAGGGGTAAAATGGTATCACATTGTAGTCTTCATTTGTATTTCTCAGACTATCAATAACTTGGAACATTTTTTCATATCTTTGTTAGCCTTTTGGCTCTCCTCTGTAGTGAGTATTCCATTCATATCCTCTCCCTATTTTTGGATGAGGTCAATTGTCTTCTTGTTGCTGAGTTTGAAAAGTTCTTTATATATTTTGGTTACTAACCTCTGGTCTGATGTATGGCATGTAAAAAGACCTCCTCCCATTCTGTGAGGGTTCTCTTTGTTTGGGTAGTGGTTTCTTTTGCTCTGTAGAAGCTTTTTAATTTGATGTAGTCCCATTGCTCTATTGTTGCCTTACTCTTCTTTTTAATTGGATTCCTTTTGTTGAAGATGTCTTTAAAATTTATACGAAAAAGTGTTCTGCCAATATTTTCCTCTAAATATTTGATAATGTCTAGTCTAATATCCAAGTGCTTGAATCATTTGGATTTTAGTTTTGTATGTGGTGAAATATAGTGGTTCAGTTTCATTCTTCTGCATGTTTCAACTCAAACTTTTCCACCATCATTTGTTGAAGAGACTCCCACTTCCCCATTTAATAGCCTGGGCTCCTTTGTCAAAGATTAGATGTCTATAGGTGTGGGTGCTTATTTTGGGGCACTCAATTCTATTCCACTGGTCAGTGTGTCTATTTACATTCCTCTATCAAGGAGTTTTGATCACAATGGCCCTATAATACAATTTGAGATATAGGACTGTGATGCCTCCAGTTCTGTTATTTCTTCTCAAGATTGTTTTGGCAGTGCTAAATCTTTTCTGGTTCCAGATAAATAATGTAGCTTTTGTTTTATCCTTTTAAAAAATGATAGACTCTTGATAGGAATTGTATTAAATCTGTATATGGCTCTGGGTAGTATACTCATTTTGATGATGTTAATACTTTCAACCCATGAACATGAAATATCTTTACACTTCTTTGTGTTTTTTTTTCCTTGAATAGTGATTCATAATTTTCAGTATACAAGTCTTTTACTTCTTTTGCTAGGTTTATTCCTAGATATATGTTTCTTTTTTTTGTTGCTACAGTAAAATGAATTGAGTTCTGGATTTCTTCTTCTGCTACCTTAATGTTTCCATAGACGAATGCTGCTGATTTTTGTTTGTTAATTTTGTAGCCTGACACCTTACTATATTGTCTGATAATCTTCAATTTCTTACTGATGGATTTTTTTAGGTTTTTCTATGTATACTATCTTATCATCTGCGAATAGTAAGAGCTTGACTTCTTCCTTTCCAATCTGTATTCCTTTGACTCCTTTCTCTTGCCTGGTTGCTATTCCAGTACTATGTCGAAGAATAATGGTAATAATAGACTGCCCTGTCTAGACCCCGATCTGAGGGGGAATGCTTTCAGCTTCTGTTCACTGAGTATGATGTTGACTGTAGCTTTGCTATATATGGACTCCACTATCTTGAGGAATTTTCCATCTATATATATATATTTTTTTTTTTTTGCTGTGTTTTGATCATAAAGGGATATTGGATTTTGTCAAAGGCTTTATCTGCATCTATTGATATCATCATGTGGTTTTTGGTCTTGCTCTCATTGATGTGGTGGATCATGTTAATAGATTTGCCTATATTTAACCAACTTTGCATTCCTGGGATAAACCCCATTGGTTATATTGAACAATCATTTTAATATACTGCTATATCCTGTTGGCTAGAATTTTGTTCAATATTTAAGCATCTATGTTCATCAGAGATATTGGCCTGTAGTTTCCTTTTTGTTGTTGTTGTTGTTGTTGTATCCCTGTCTGCTTTTGATCTCAAAGTGATGTTGGTTTCATTGAAGTTGGAAGGGGGCATTCCTTTGTCTTCAATCTTTTGTAATAGTGTTAAAAGTAGAGGGATTAACTCATCCTTGAAGGTTTTATAGAATTTATTTGTAAAACCATCAGGTCCAGGACTTTTATTCTTGGGAAGATTTTTGATAACTGTTTCAATTTCTTTGGCTGTGATTGGCCTGTTCATATTTTCTAGTTCCTCTTTGTTTAATTTTAGAAGTTTGTAGGTATCTGGGAACTTGTCCAGGTGCTCTAGCTTGGTGGCTAGTCTTATCGATTTTCCTCTGTAAGTGATTTTTGTTTTTCTCTTGCAGCCTTCAGGATACTTTCTTTATCCTTTTTCCTTTTCATTCTAAATATGATGTGTCTTGGTGTCTTTAAGTCTGGGTTAATTCTGAACCTTTATGTCTTTTATGTTGACTAGATTAGGGAAGTTCTCAGCTTTTATGTCCTGTAGAATATTTTATTCTCCTCCCTCTCTTTCCTTCTCTGGCAAACTGATAATGCATATATTACTTGTTTAGAAGTCATCCCATATGTCTCTGTTGGTTTTCTTCAGTGTCTCTTCATCTCTTTTTGAGATCTCTTCTTTCTTAGTTTTCTCAAATTCAATCTCAGTCTTGCTAATTATGTTTTTCTGCCTCACTTATTCTATTCTCTCCCCCCTCTATTGCTTTCTGCAGCTCAGCTATTTTGTTACCCTTTTCTGATACTGTATTGATTTGTTCAGATGTGCTCTTAGTTCAACTATTTCAGCTTTCAGATCTCTAATTACCTCAAGATAGTGTTTTATTGCAGGGTCTTATTTGCTGTTTCCCCACTTCTTTCTTTCAAAACTTTCTTTCAAAACTTTTCTCACTCCTGCAACTAATGCCTCAATTAGTATTTGGATATTGTCCTCATTCTTATGTGCTTCTACATTTTGTGGGCTTTTATCTGGGTTTTTTTCCTGATTCATTTCTCCAATGTTTCTTCTTGGTTTAACCATTATAAATGTTGTGTTATAAGGTCCCTCTCTCAATACTTTTCAATCCACTAATCACGCTTGCCTAGATTATAAGTTACTTACAGAGTTCACAATTGTGGAAATTAACAGTTGTTTCAAAGTTATCTCAGTCTCTGAGTTGAACCACAGTGCCTATTAATCCCTTCTTTTTTTTCGTCTTTTTCTTTTCTTTTCTTTTCTTTTTTTGTCTGGCCAAGAGATTAAAGTGGTGGTGGGGGGGGGGGCAGAAGATGTAGCACAATGGTGGTGTGAAGAAACTCCCACATCCCAAGGGTCCAGAGCTTGGAGCCCAATTCAGCAGTCTGCCAATAGTCAGAGTGGACCCAGGCAGCACTTCTTGGCCCTGTAAGTTTCTAAACAAATCTGTTTGTACTCCCTGAGTTCTGAGGCAATTCACCAATTTATCAGAAGAATAATTTAATTTATCAGAAGAATAATTTGGAAAGGCTCCCACTGTACAGCCCCACCTCCATTCCACAGGGAGTGTAGATAGTCTCCTGAATTGCCCAGTCAGTTCTCTGCCCCCTGCTGTCAGTATAGGACCTCCCCACTGCTGCTCCAGCCTCCAAGAGACAGTAGCAATGGGGACTCACCATTGCAATTGTTGAGACTTAGGGGGGCATGTCCTCCAGTCAGCAGTATTTTTGTTGATAAAACTTAAACCAGAGGCAGGACCTTAACTGGCAAATTGTTACCAGTCGCTCCTGAGTAAAGTAGATACAAACTTTTAGCCCCAGGAATCACTCCTTAGTGTCTCTCTGTCCATAAGCTACATGGATTTTCACTGGCCCATGTCTTGGCGAGTTCCCAAAATAATTCTCTTCTTGTCTTGGTGTGTTCCTAGATGATCTCCTTTGCTACTCCTAGTTGACAGCAAGAGCGAAACACAGCTGCTGCTATTCTATAGCCCCACTTTCAGAAATCTAAACCCATTTTCTATTTCAAATGTTTCCAGTATTTCTCACCCATATTTTTTTAAATTTATTTTTTATATAAGAAAGGATAAATTAACAAAACCATAGGATAGGAGGGGTACAACTCCACACAATTTCCACCACACAATCTCCATATCTCATCCCCTCCCCAGATAGCTTTCCCATTCTCTATTCCTCTGGGAGCATGGACCCAGGGTCGTTGTGGGTTGCAAAAGGTGGAAGGTCTGGTTTCTGTAATTGCTTCCCTGTTGAACATGGACGTTGACTGCTCGGTCCATACTCCCAGTCTGCCTCATTCTTTCACTAGTAGGGTGGGTCTCTGGGGAAGCAGAGCTCCAGGACACATTGGTGAGGTCTTCAGGCCAGGGAAGCCTGGCTGGCATCCTGATGGCATCTGGAACCTGGTGGCAGAAAAGAGAGTTAACATACAAAGCCAAACAAATTGTTGAGCAATCATGAACCCAAAGATTGGAATAGTGGAGAGGAAATGTTGGGGGGGTACTCACTGCAAACTCTAGTGTACTTCTGCTTTCAGGTATATATTTTGCACTTGTTTATGGATACCTGTGAACATATGCTCTCTCTCACAGAACCTGGTCTATATCTAGGTTTTGGGACTTTGTTAGAAAGTGATCCACCTGGGATGGAATTAAAGAATGCTATGAAAGGAAAGGTCTCACCCGAGCAATGAAGCTGAAGAGTTGTCATTCCACACATGAAGTCTCTGGGCACAGTCTGAGCTGAAGCATGTTGAGGGGGCAATCGTGTTGATTAGGTTGCCATTGGCAGATGTAATATTATTTGATATGGATTGGGAAAGTGGGCCCTATCCTAAGGTTCCAGAACTGGGGGAATATATAGACTCTATAGTGGAGATGTGAGGTTCCTACTGTCTTAGGGTTCAAAAAGACAATGGATAGTTATTGTTATCATCACATTATGTGGTAATTGGGTTAACTTTGAAAAGTCTTTTTGTTAAGGCTTGCTGTATAGTACCCAGTATCTTGTTTATAATTGTGCCACTGGTTTCCTCTGATCTACTTGGTCTAGGATTTTGACAGTGTCCACATATCAAATACACAGCCTATATATTAAAAAGACTCAGTCTGTGTTTTAAAAACTTCGATGCATACAATTAATTTTCCCCTCTCATATTAACTAGTGATTTATATGGCTACACTTTATACTAGGAGTGTACATAAACACCATTCCCACCACCAAAAGACTGTGTCCCATCCCACCCACCCACCCGCACCTCCCACTGGCCCAGGAAGTCGCATGTCTACCCCTCACTACAGAGTTTCTACTTTGGTGCCCTACTTTCAATTTAGTCATATCCTGCTTTTAGTTTCCCTTTCATATCTTCTTTCTCAACTTCTCTTGATGAGTGGTATCATTCCATACTCATCTTTATCTTTCTGACTTAGCTCACTTAACATAATTCCTTCTAGCTCTGTTCAAGATGGGTCAGAGAAGGTGGGTTCATTGTTCTTGATAGCTGTATTCCATTGTGTATATACACCACAGCCTTCTCAGCCACTCATCTGTTGTTGGGCACCTGGATTCCTTCCAGGTTTTAGCTATTATGAATTGTGCTGCTATGAACATAGGAGTACACACCTCTTTTTGGTTGGGTGTTATGGAGTCCTTGGGGTATAACGCCAGGAGAGGAATTACTAGATCATATGGAAGGTCCATGTCTACCCTTGTGAGAGTTTTCCAGACTGCTCTCCACAGAGGCTGGACCAATTTACATTCCCACCAGCAATGCAAAAGGGTTCCTCTGTCCCCACAGCCTCTCCAGCATTTGTTGCTGCTGTCCTTTTTGATGAATGCCATTCTTATAGGAGTGAGGTGGTATCTCAATGTTGTCTTAATTTGCATTTCTCTGACAATCAGTGACCTGGAGCAGTTTTTCATAAGTTTTTTAGCCTTTTGGATCTCCTCTAAGGTGAATGTTTTGTTCATATCTTCTGCCCATATTTGGGTGGTGTCATTTCCTTTTTTAGTGCTGAGTTTGCTGAGCTCTTGTATATTTTGGTGATTAGTTTCTTGTCTGATATATGGCATGTGAATTTCTCCCATTCTGTGAGGGGTCTCTTTGTTTGTTTAATAGTTTCTTTGGATGTGCAGAAGCTTTTCAATATGAAATAGACCCATTGGTTTGTTTTTGCTTTAGTCTTCCTTGCAATTGGTTTTATTTCATCAAAGATGTCCTTGAGGTGTAGTTGGGAAAGTGTTTTACCAATGTTTTCCTCAAAGTATTTGATTGTTTCTGGTCTAACATCCAGGTCTTTGATCCACTTGGATTTGATTTTTGTTTCTGGCAAGATCATATATTTTTTATCTGAATACACCTAGCTTTTGATTTTGAGAGTCTTTTGAAAAGACTTTCATGCCTAAGTCTCTGAGGTCCCAGGTCTAATCCCCTGCACCACCATCAGCCAGAGTGAGCAGTGCTCAGGCATTTCTCTCTCTCTCTCCCTTTTTCTTTCTGTCTCTATCTTTCTCTTTCTCTGATAAAAATAATAAGTGGGGGTAGAGAGTATAATTTTTATGTAATGAGGCTTTCATGCCTGAGGCTCCAAAGTGCCAAATCCCCACAGCACCATAAGTTAGAGCTGAGTTCTTGTAAAAATAAATGCGAAACATTTAAGAAATAATAATAATTAAAATTTAAATTAAAAAAGGATCCAATGTTGTAAATAATAAACAAAAATAATAATAAAAAAAGATGGTACAAGTTGTTTCCTTTCATCTTGACAACTATTTGTCCTATAATCATAAATTTCCTAGTAATACTGAATACTGTTGGACCTGGGAATTCCTTCATCATGGGGAAAACTGGAAATTCTGTAGTCAGTGCAGTAGCTGGTTCACAAGTGCATCCTATCACCAATAGAGCAGCTTTTCAGTTTCTAAAGGTAAGCGCCTAGAATTCAGATATTGTCTGCTGGTCCTTTTAATCTGTCTGAAAGCAGAGCTACCCATCTCTCTGTCTTTTCTAATCAGCAAGTGTGTCTTAGACAAATAAGGTTCCAAGCTCTGGGTTCTTCAAGATGTTGTGTTAGTTTCTTAGCTCCCCAAGGCCTTGCTGCAGATGAAAAGCAAAACCAGTCGCTATGATTTGTCTTTTTTTGGGGAGGGCTAGTCTGAATTACTTCATCTACCAATTCCAATGGTTACAGTGTAAAAACAGTAAATTTCAATTATTTAATGATATTTCTATTTGAAGTTCCAAAAATCAATATTAAATACATAAAGGAAGTGGCACAGAGGCAATATTGCAAAGTAAATTTCAGAGAGAGAATCAGCTACCCACCAGGAAGAGAAAAACATGCTGAGAGAAATGCAAAAGTATGAGGTATCTCAAGCCAGAAAAAGAATCTAAGGGGTTAGGCTAAGAGTCTGATTCTCTGCCCTAAGAGTACATAGAAGAACACTGCCAATTCATTGAGAAAAGATGCAAGGTTGTGACACTAAGGAAAGCATCTCACAGTAACAGATAAATTGCTTATTGGAAAACCACTCTCAGTGAAGGTCACAGTTGGTGCATCATGGAGGGCCTGACATAGAATCTCTGTTAAGAATATATGTAAGGGGACCCTCAAAAGATTAACAAAATAATCCTGCATCAAAATAACAATGGGACTCAAAAAAACGCTACACATTAAATGGATTCCCTGAAAACCGGAAGTGAAGATAAAGTAATATATCAAAATAACTGCAAATATTTGCACCAGGTTTTCTGGACATCTATAAACCCCAAGCTTAATCACCTTCTATCTTCTGGTATTTTTGTGGTCCTGAGAGCTTGAAGCCTTTTGCTACTTCTGCCCATCTCGTTAGCCAACCTTTCTTTGTGCCCTGTTTTATATATATATATATTCTGCTGACTCTCAGCTGAGGCCCAGAACTTGTAGCCAGAGCTAATTCTGGGTTGGCACCAATAAACTCTGTTTTCCTGAATCATGAGTATTGTGGCTTTTGTTAGGATTCCTCATTTTCAAGGAGACATAAGAAGTTGTAAGTCAAATATGAGGTAATAATTCACATATGAAAGCTGCCATTGAAAATCCCCATCAAGGGGAAAAACAAACAAACAAAATACCTGAAGACTCCACAAATATCATAGAAGAGTCAATGTATACATCTTCCAGCCACCAGGAAAGCAGAGCTGTCTTCTAATAATGCCTGTCAAATAAGAACTTTTCATCCTATTGTTCTTCTGTTATACATGCATCACAGTCCTGAAAAGGTCCACAGTAGCACCTAGCAAGGAGATGAGCAGCAAGAACAATGACTCTGATTTCCTTCTGGTTCTTGGAGGCAGGGGGCATCAGCTGCCAGTGAAAAGAATATGTTCTTCAATTAAATGTAGGTTAATATATGGAAATCAGCACCCTGGTTTCTGTATTGAGTTTATATTTGTGGCTTAAGAAAAACTCTTGGGTTGTCCATTACCTGTGAGTCACTGGAAAATTCACAGGGATCACTAAGCTATTTGTTCAGAAGGGAGAAAGAAATATTGTAAATTAGTTTTAAAGTATCAGTGGGAAGTAAAAATGATTTGAGACTTTTTTATATAACATTCCACTTTTCTCAGTAAGAAAAACAATTACATCAGTTTCAGTAATGTGATTCCAGAAGAAGAAAGTAGTATTAACTAGATGGAGGAGTATAAATCAGCGAGGCCTGCAAAAGCCCTGTTGCAATAATCTTACATGGGGTAGTAAGAGAACAGAGTTCTTTCAGGTTCTAGGGCACCTGAAGTTCATGTCACTTCCAGAATATCTGTGAAAATGGACAAAGAGAATATTTTAAAAGTTATATCTACATCCCACTTCTATGGCTCACTTTATAGTCTTGTCTTCAACTAATGGTTAGCCTGGATAATTCTTATTTTTTATTATAAAATGGGAAACACAATAGTTGAAATATAAATATAATAAAGTGTGTACTGATGTCTGATCTCACCATATGTTAAATGAATAAAACTAAGTTTTGAGAGAACGGATGCATGCATGAATAAGTATGTGAGTGAGTGAATGAATGAATGAATGAATGAATGAATGCATAGTTCTGGCTTAATTTTAGGAGTAAAGAAGGGATACACTTTGCATATCAAAAATCACAATCTGAAGGGGCAGGAGAGATAGCATAGTGGTTATGCAAACAGACACTCATGCCTGAATCTCTGAGGTCCCAGGTTCAATCCCCTTCGCCACCATAAGCAGGACTCTGGTACAAAAAAAAAAAAAAATCACAATCTGAGTGAACTTTCCCATGTAAATATTTCAGAGTGTGTGTGTATGTGTGTTTTAATAGTCAAAGGCATGTTTAAATATTGAACATATGGCTTCACGTCCTCAAGTTCCAGTCTAAACAATATACCTAGTTTGGCACAAACTTGTTGGGGTGAATAATCCTACTTGCTATGCAGCTCAGTATTGCCAGAAAGCACTGAGTCATAGACCTGTGCTAAAGGCTGCTGGCAAGTCTTCCCTTGATGGCTGGGTTGAAATAAATACTAAGATGCTGTCAGCTGCTGGCTTTCATTAGATTTTGTTTAACTGAGTTGAATATTAAAACACGGCCACCTGATAGAGTCATCTTGGGTTCCTGCAGGAAGGGACTGTAGATGCTGGAAGCAAAATGAAGTGCAGGTGGGATAGCATAATAATTTCTACAATTTTCAAGTGTTAATATGAAAAATCCAACTGTGAGGCTCGCTGGAAAGGATCTATAGGCTACTTATCTACTCAAAGTGACCTTGTAATCTATCAGTCATTAATGTGATAGCAAAGAACTTGAATGCCACCCTGTGGCTAGCAGCAGAAAATATACTTAATATAATTTTATGTAATTAGAGAGTAATGAGAATGTGATTAAAAGAGATCTTGCAGATGCCAGGAGAAAAAGAAAGGCCCCAGATAAACAGTTATCACTGCTAATATGTGACTCAGTGAGGCATTACCCAAAATGGTAAGAAGGAAAAAAAAAAAAAGTCTGAGTCTTTTAAATATAATAAACAAAAAATTTCTCTAATTATAGACACACAAAAAATTAAGCAAAAGCAGAAGGAGAATACTAATACTAACAGAAGAGAGAAAAAAATGTTTTTTGTTTTTTAAATTCTCATCATTCAAGTAGTGTTTAACTGAGACCCTTGTACTTATGCCAACATGTCCAATATACCTCCTCATATGCTAATAGGCACATTCATGTGTACATTTATTTATATACCCACTTTTTCTTCTGAGTTTTTTGTTACATCTTACTACAAGAAGAACAGTGATTTCATCCACATATTCACCAAATTTTAATGAAGATAGTTAATGTCCTAAGTTCTGAGGCTGCATCAGAATGAAATAATTAGGGAACTTTCCTTGGGCTTATATTTTATGGGGATCAAAATGACAATAAACAAGTAAATAATAAATCAGGTAGCATATAGTTTTATGGAGTAAAATAAAATCATCCAAAAGGAAGAGTTCTGGAAAAGAGGGGAAGGAAGTTTCTCTTTTTGTTCTATTTAATAGGACAGGGAAATCAAGGGGAGTGGGAGATAGAGAGGGAGAGAGAAATTGAGACATCAGCAGACCTCCTTCACCACTTATGAAGCCTCCCCTCTGCAGGTGGGGATACAGGGCTTGAATCCATGTCCTTGCACATAATAACCAGAGTGCTCAACCAGGTGTACCACCACCTGGCCCCAGGAAGCTACTTTAAAAAAGACATCACTGAGCTTAGATCAACAGGGATATAGATGTCACATATGCTCTTAAGCTGAATATAGGCCCCAGATAAGATCAAATCAGCGGGGGTTACAGCCCTTTCCCATATTTTATAACCCATATTTTATAACCCTTTCCCATATTTGGAAGCTACTTTCTTCCCTGATCAAGCTTTCTGGTACTTATCCAGCCATGATATCATCTCCCATCTCCCCAGACAATAACTTGGATCCACCTGCATATCAAATGTCAGGCTCAAAAAAAGAAACAAACAAACAAAAAAAGAAACAAAGAAACAAACAAAAAAACAACTAGTATAATCATGGGCTCTTTGGAATATAACTAAAATAGGACTACTAACTATCTACCAAAAGGAGACCCCCCAACTCTTCATTTGAACTATCCCAGCCTTTAGGTTCATGATTAGTCAACAATTTATATGGCTTTATATGTTAACTCTCACTTAATTTTTATTTTGGAATTTTTTAAATTATTTTTTTTTATTTAGCAAAGGATAAATTAACAAAACCATAGGGTAGAAGGGGCACAACTCCACACAATTCCCACCACCCAATCTCCATATCCCAACCCCTCCCCTGATAGCTTTCCCATTCTCTATCCCTCTGGGAGCATGGACCCAGTGCCCTTGTGGGTTGCAGAAGGTGGGAGGTCTGGTTTCTGTAATTGCTTCCCCTCTGAACATGGACATAGACTGGTCAGTCCATACTCCCAGTCTGCCTCTCTCTTTCCCTAGTAGGGTGGGTCTCCGGGGAAGCAGAGCTCCAGGACACATTGGTGGGGTCTTCAGGCCAGGGGAGCCTGGCCGGCATCCTGATGGCATCTGGAACCTAGTGACTGAAAAGACAGTTAACATACAAAGCCAAACAAATTGTTGAGCAATCATAAACCCAAATATTGGAATAGTGGAGAGGATGTGTTGGGGGGGGGGGGACTCACTGAGAACTCTAGTGTACATCTGCTTTCAAGTATATATTTTGCACTTGTTTATGGATACCTGTGAACATAAGCTCTCTCTCACAGAACCTGGTCTATATCTAGGTTTTGGGACTTTGTTAGAAAGTGATCCACCTGGGATGAAATTAGAGAATGCTATGAAAGGAAAGGTCTCACCCAAGTAATGAAGCTGAAGGGTTGTTATTCTACATGTGAAGTCTCTGGGCACAATCTGAGCTGAAGCATGTTGAGGGGGCAATCATTGCGTTGATTACATTGAGATTGGCTGAAGCAATATTATTTGATATGGACTGGGAGAGGCATGCGAGAAAGTGGGCCCTAACCTAAGGTTCCAGGACTGGGGGAATATATAGGCTCTATAGTGGAGATGTGAGGTTCTTGCTGTCTTAGGGTCCAAAAAGACAACGGATAGTTAATGTTATGATCACATTATATGGTAATTGGGTTAACTTTGAAAAGTCCTTTGGTTAGAGTTTGCTGTATAGTACCCAGTATCTTGTAAATAGCTATGCCACTGGTTCCCTCTGATCTACTTGATCTAGGCTTTTGAGAGAGGTGGCATAGCAAATACACAGCCTATATATTAAGAAATCTCAGTCTATGTTTTAAATAATTCAAGACATACAATTAATTTTCCCCTCTCATATTAATTAACTACTGATTAATATGTCTACATTTTACTAGGAGTGGACATAAACACCATTCCCACCACCAAAAGACTGTGACCCATCGCACCGACCCATCCCCACCCCACACCAGCCCAGGAAACCGTATGTCTACCCCTCACCACAGGGTTTTTACTTTGGTGCCCTATTTTCAGTTTAGTCATATCCTGCTTTTAGTTTCCCTTTCAGATCTTCTTTCTCAACTTCTGTTGATGAATGGGATCATCCCATACTCATCTTTATCTTTCAGACTCAGCTCACTTAACATAATCCCTTCTATCTCTGTCCAAGATGGGTCAGAGAAGGTGGGTTCATTGTTCTTGATAGCTGTATAGTATTCCATTGTGTATATATGCCACAGCTTTCTCAGCCACTCATCTGTTGTTGGGCAACTGGGTTGCTTCCAGGTTTAGCTATTATGAATTGTGCTGCTATGAACATAGGAGTACACACCTCTTTTTGGTTGGGTGTTATGGAGTCCTTGGGGTATAACCCCAGGAGAAGAATTACTGGATCATATGGAAGGTCCATGTATAGCCTTATGAGAGTTTTCCAGACTGCTCTCCACAGAGGCTGGACCAATTTACCTTCCCACCAGCAATGCAAAAGGGTTCCTCTGTCCCCACATCCTCTCCAGCATTTGTTGCTGCTGTCCTTTTTGATGTATGCCATTCTTACAGGAGTGAGGTGGTATCTTAGTGTTGTCTTAATTTGCATTTCTCTGACAATCAGCGACCTGGAGCAGTTTTTCATATGTTTGTTAGCCTTTTGGATCTCCTCTGAGGTGAATGTTTTGTTCATATTCTCTGCCCATTTCTGGATGGGGTCATTTCCTTTTTAGTACTAAGTTTGCTAAGCTCTTTATATATTTTGATGATTAGTTACTTGTCTGATGTATAGCATGTAAAGATCTCCCATTCTGTGACGGGTCTCTGTGTAATAGTTTCTTTGGATGTGCAAAAGCTTTTCTATTTGATGTAGTCCCCTTGTTTTGTTTCTGCTTTAGTCTTTCTTGCAATTGGATTTGTTTCATCAAAGATGCCCTTGAAGTATAGGTGGGAAAGTGTTTTTACCACTGTTTTCCTCTAAGTATTTGAGGAAATAAGTATTTGTTCTGAGATAACATCCAGGTCTTTGATCCATTTGGAGTTGATTATTGTTTCTGGCAAGATAAAGTGGTTCAATTTTATACTTTTGCATGTTACAACCCAGTTTTCCCAGCACCATTTATTGAAGAGAGCCTCCTTTTTCCATTTAATGCTTTGGGCCCCCTTATCAAAAATTAGATGTCCATAGGAGTGGGGATTTATTTCTGGGCTTTCTGTTCCACTCTTCCACTGGTCTGTTTTCCTATTTTTGTTCCAGTACCATGCTGTTTTGATGATGGTGGCTTTATAATATAGTTCGAGATATAGGAGTGTGATGCCTCCATTTCTATTTCTTTTCCTCAAGATAGTTTTGGCAATTCTAGGTGTATTCTGGTTCCAGATAAATGATTTTAGTGTTTGTTCTATTCTCTTAAATACGCTTGGTGGAACTTTGATGGGTATCATGTTAAATTTGTATATGGCTCTGAAGAGAATACTTATTTTGATAATATTTATTCTTCCGATCCTTGAGCATGGGATGTCTTTCCATTTCTTGGTATCAGTTTCTATTTCCTTGAAGAGTGACTCATAGTTTTCAGTATAGAA
This sequence comes from Erinaceus europaeus, assembly GCF_950295315.1. Lineage (NCBI taxonomy): Eukaryota > Metazoa > Chordata > Mammalia > Eulipotyphla > Erinaceidae > Erinaceus > Erinaceus europaeus. The sequence continues at coordinate 94,955,650 of NC_080164.1, forward strand.
GTCCTTCACTTCTTTGGTCAACTTTATTCCTAGGTATTTTATTGATTTTGTTGCAACAATTAATGGTAGTATTTTCTGGATGTCTTCTTCTTCATATTTAGTGTTTGCAAAAAGGAATGCCACTGATTTTTGTACATTAATTTTGTAGCCTGACACCTTGCTATGTTGCCTAATAACTTCCAGTAGTTTTCTGCTGGATTCTTTAGGTTTTTCTATGTATACTATCATATCATCTGCAAATAGTGAGAGCTTGACTTCTTCCCTTCCAATCTGTATTCCTTTGATTTCTTTCTCTTGCCTGATTGCTATGGCAAGTACTTCCAATACTATGTTGAAGAGTAATGGTGACAGTTGACAGCCCTATCCAGTCCCCGATCTGAGGGGGAATGCTTTCAGTTTCTGTCCATTGAGTATGATGTTGGCTATATGTTTGCTATATATGGATTCCACTGTCTTGAGGATTTCCCATCTATTCCCATATTTTTGTAGAGTTTTGAGCATGAATTGGTGTTAGACTTTATCAAAGGCTTTGTCTGCATCTATTGAGATAATCATGTGGTTTTTGGCTTTGCTTTTATTGATGTGGTGAATGACATTGATTGACTTATGTATGTTGAACCAGCCTTGCATTCCTGGGATGAATCCCACTTGGTCATGATGAACAATCATTTTGATGTGCTGTTGTATCTGGTTGGCCAAGATCTTGTTTAATATTTCGGCATCTATGTTCATCAGAGATATTGGTCTCTAGTTTTCCTTTTTTTTCTGTCCCTATTTGCTTTTGGCATCAGGGTGATGTCGGCTTCATAGAAGGTGGAAGGGAGTATTCCTGTTTCTTCAATCTTATGGAAAAGCTTAAGAAGTATCGGTACTGTTTTCTGAAAGTTTCTTAGAATTCGTTTGTGAAGCCATCTGGTCCAGAACTTTTGTTGTTGGGTATATTCTTAATAATGGTTTCAATTTCTTTGTCAGTGATTGGTGCATTTAGGTTTTGTAGTTCTTCTTGGTTCAGTTTTGGAAGGGCATATGCTTCTAGGAATTGTTCCATTTCTTCCACATTCTCTAGCTTGGTGGCATATAGTTCTTCATAGAAGTTTCGCATGATTATCTGGATTTCTGTGGTGTCAGTTGTGATATCTCCTCCATCGTTTACAATATTATGAATTTGAGTCTTCTCTCTTTTTTGTTTGGTGAGTCTGACTAGGGGGTTGTCAATTTTGTTTAATCTTTCAAAGAACCAATATTTGGCTTCATTGATGTTTTGTATGGTTCTTTTATTTTCAATGGTGTTTATTTCTTCTCTAATTTTAGTGATTTCTGTCCTTCTGTTTGCTTTAGGGTTCTTTTGTTCCTCTTCTTCTAAGTCCTTGAGGTGTGAAGTAAGGTGGTTCATTTGAGCTTTTTCTTGTTTAATATGTGATTGTATGGCTATAAGTTTCCCTCTCAATACCGCTTTAGCTGTATCCCAAATATTTTGATAGGTTGTGTCTTCATTTTCATTAGTTTCCAGGAACATTTGAATTTCCTACTTGAGTGACTCTCTGACCCAGTGGTTCTTAAGGAGTATGTTGTTTAGTTTCCAAATTCTGTGACTTTTAGTAATTTTCTGTTTGTTGTTAAATGTTAGCTTTACTCCATTGTGTTCTGAGAAGATACTTGGGATGATTTCAATGATCTTGAATTTGTTGATGCTATCTTTGTGTCCTAACATTTGGTCCTCCTTGAGTATATGTTGTGTGGATTTGAAAAGAATGTGTATTCCAGTTTTGGGAGGTCAAGGACTTTGAAAATGTCTAAGAGGTCTAGTCTGTCGATCTCTTCATTTTATTCTTCTTGTATCTTTGTTGATTCTCTGCTTTGTTGATGTGTCTACTTGTGAGAGTGGGGTATTAAAGTCTCCCAATATTATTGTATTACTATTGATGTATTTTTGAAGTTCTTTGAGTAGGTGCTTGATGTACTTATATGATCCCATATTGGGTGCATAAATGTTAATAATTGTTAAGTCTTCTTGGCTGATTGATCCTCTAATAATTATGTAATGTCCTTGCCTATCTTATCTTACTTTATTTAATTTAAAATCTATTGTGTCTAAGATGAGAATGGCTGTTCCTGCCTTTTTTTTTTTTGTGGTCCGTTAGCCTGTATGATAGTTTTCCATCCTTTCACTTTAAGTCTGTGTATATCTTGTTTTGTCAGATGGGATCTTGCAAGCAGCATATGGTTGGGTTATGTTTTCTGATCCATGCCCCCACTATGTGCCTTTTGATGGGTGAGTTTAAGCCATTGACATTTATTGATATTATGGATTTAATATATTGTAGTGAGTGCCATTGTTTAACAAATTTTTATTTGCTCTAATATACTGCCAGTATTATAGTGATGTTCTTGTTTACAAGAGGTCTTTCAGAACCTCTTAAAGGGCTGGTTTGGTGATGGTTGCCTCTTTTAACTGTTGTTTTTCTAAGAAGGTTTTGATCCCTCCATCTTGTTTGAATGAAAGTCTAGCAGGATATATATTATCCTTGGTTGAAACCCTTTTTCATTCAGGGCTCGACAGATATCTTGCCATTCTCTTCTGGCTTTTAGAGTTTGAGTGGAGAAGTCTGTTGATAGTCTTATGAGTTTTCCCCTGTATGTGACTTTTTGTTTCTCTCTTGCTGCCTTTTGGATCCTTTCTTTATCCTTACTTCTTCTCATTGTGACTATGATGTGTCTTGGTGTCTTCAGGTCTGGGTTGATTCTGTTTGGTACTCTCTGGGCTTCTTGAATCTTGATGTCCTTTCTGTTATTCAGGTCTGTGAAGTTTTCTTCTATAATTTCCTCTAGAGTGTTTCCTTCCCCTTCCTCTCTTTCTTCCTCTGGCAGGCAAATTATACGAATGTTACTTCTTTTGAGATCATCCCATATGTCTTTGTTGTTATTTTCAGTGTCTCTCAATCTCTTTTTGAGTCCTTTTGCCTCTTTTTTCATTTTCTCTAACTCATTCTCTGTCTGACTAATTCTGTTTTCTGCTTCTGTTAGTCTGCTTTCCCTTCCCTCAGCTTCTTTCTTCAGTTCAGCTATTTCAGCTTTCAGTTCTCTAATTGCCTCAAGATAATCAGTATTTTCCTTGGGGGTTTCAAATGTTGTTTCCCTAATACTGCCATTCCTTTGGTCCAATGTTGTTTTCATTTCTGTGATTAATAAGTTTATTATTGCTTGCATACTTTTCTTATCTATGGTTACTTCTGGTTGATATGTAGTTTCTTCTGGACTTTTGTCTTCATTCATTGGAGTAGCAGTTTTATTTTTTTTATCTACCGATTTTTTAAATTTATGTGTTTCTCTCTTTTTTTTTTAATGCTCTGTTGTTCCTCAGTTGTTGTGTTTTGAGTACAAGCAACACTGTACTAAATACCTTTATGACAAATGCAATCACCAACCTCTGAAATTACAATAGCAACTGAAGCAACTATTGAAGCAGTTTAATCACTACCAGTTAGCCACACAATGTCTTCAGTCGTGAAAAAATAGCAACCAAGTCCAAGTGAAGAAGAAAGAGAAAGGAAAAAAGGGATAGCAAGAATAGACAATTATGCAAATCTACTATCCACTGTATATTCTAGGGTTATCAAGAGAAAAAAAAGGAAGTAGAGCAGAGATACACACGTAGAGAGTCCACTCTGAGTCAGATTTCTTCCCCAAAATAATTCACAAATGAATATCAGTGAATTCAAAAAGCCAAAGAAGTCTGAAAGGAAGACAAGATAAAGAAAAAAAGAGAGAAACAAGAGAGAGAAAATAAAAAAGATAAGAAAAAGAGCTGTAATAAAAGAGCAGTGAAAGGAAAGTTTTGTAATTGATTAATTTATTTTTAATTTTATTTTTTTAATTAGCTAGGAGGAGGGAGAAGGGGAGAGTCTGTAGAGGAGGTAGGAGTAGTAAAACAAGTTCCTCTCGCAATGGATAAGATGCCCGGTCCCCTAGCAAAGAAAGATACCCTAAGAGTTAATTCAGGTCAACCTAAAGGGGGGGGGGAAGAGATACACCTTTATATAATATTAATAATAAAATATAGCAGGGTAAATAACCTTTCCCATATTGCCTCAAGCCTCCTGAGCAGAGGCAGCTGAATGTTAAGAAAGTAAAACAAACAAAAAACAACAGAAAAAAAACAGAAAAAAAAACCCTCAGGACTAGACAATAGTTGCAGGAATAGACAGTTATGCAAATCTACTATCCACTGTATATTCTAGGGGTAGCTAGAGGAGAAGGGGAAGTAGAGCAGAGATACATGCAGAGAGAGTCCACTCTGATTTCTTCCCCAAAATAATTCCCAAACATGTATCAGTGAATTCAGATAGCTGAAGGAGAAAGGAAGAAAGGATGACTAGAATGAGAAAAAGAAGAAAGAGAGAGAGAGAAAAGAAAAAGATAAGAAAAAGAACAGTAGTAAAAGAGAAGTGAAAGGATAGAGTTCTTATTTATTTATTTTTATTATTTAATTAGCTATTTGGGGGGGAGAGAATGGGTATGGGCAGTAGGAAGAGTGAAACAAGTTACTTTAACCGTGAATAAGACACCCAATCCCCTAGCAATGGAAAATACACTAAGGGTTAATTCTGATCAACCTGAAGGAGAGGGGGAAAGAGATACGTGTTTATCTTGTATTGATAATAAAATAGAACAGTGTAAAAATCTCTCCTTTCTTCAGCTTGGATGGCTCCAGAATGCCTCAGCCCCTCTGAGCAGAGGCAGCTTATTGTTGAGAAAATAAAGTAAAAAAAAAAAAAAAAAAACAACTCTGATGGTCTTTCCCTGTCTGAGTAAGACTCTGCTTGGTGGAAAATTTTATCTGGAATTGGCTACTTAGAAAGAAAAAAGGCCAAAGGTTTCATAAAGGAATAGAATTAGAATGAATGACACCCCCTGGTAGGACAGGAATCTTGGTTAAGAAAGAAACTCAGCAGGGGAGCCTGCTAGAAGCAGATCTCTTATCCCCAGCGACTGGTTATGGGGGGGTCAAGGGGGGATAGAGTGTGCTTCAGTAATAATAATTTAATTTTTTTCCTTTCTTTTTACTCTATTTTCTAACCCAAATTGAGTTACAGTCACCTCCTTGGTGTCACCACTAGACCCCTTATTGACTGTCCTACTAAAGGCAAAAAATCCTACCATTTCCAGTAGATGTAGTTGGAGCTCAAGCCACTAGCAGCTTCTCTTTCTGCCATCTTATATGTTAACTCTCTTTTCAGCTACCAGGTTCCAGATGCTAACATGATTCCAACCAGAATTCTCTGGACAGACAACCTGACCAATATGTCCTGTAACCCCTCTTCCCCAGAGCCCCACCCCACTAGAGAAAGAGAGAGACAGGCTGGGAGTATGGTCAACCTGCCAACACCCATGTTCAGTGAGGAAGCAATTACAGAAGCCAGACCATCTACCTTCTCCCAGAGGTATAAAGAATAGAAAAGCTATCAGGGAAGGGGAGGGAATATGGAGTTCTGGTGGTGGGAACTGTGTGGAGTTGTACCCATCTTATCTTATGTTTTTTGTCAGTGTTTCTTTTTTATAAATGTATATATTTTTTAAAAAGCTAGAGGAAAAAAAGGAGGGAACAAATGAGAAATCTGTTGAGAAAGGGAACTTCCAGACAGAAGCTAGAGAACACAGTGTTCTGAGGCCAATCTGCTTGTATTTGGGAGTGATAAGGCCATGATGGCACTAGGAAAATGAAATGAATATTCAAGACTGAGAACGGAGAGGCTGGTGGAAGGGAATGAAGTCAGGTAAAGGACTTTGTAGAAATTTTTGAGAATTTTGTCACTGCATCAAAATTAGAACTTTTTGTCATATTCTGAAGTATATCTTAATTTCTATATTTCAATATAGAAATTAGACTCTAGAGTAAAAGTAAGGAGGCTACTTCAATAGTACAACAGATTGTGTGGTTGTGACTTTGTATAAGATATGTGATAATGGTATCCAGGTTTTGGATAGATAATAAAGGTAGAAATTATAAATACTTTAATAATAAATATTAAAATAATAAATATTTTACATGCAAGGCAGAGCCAAGATGGCGACTGGAAGGTAGCTGCACCAGAATGAGCTCTGACAACAACTGCTAGAAAGCCTTAGAAATCCTGGCCTTCAGCAGGACAAACAAGGCATCCTAAACGTGAGTCCAAGGAGGTGACCACAATTCAATTTGGGTTAAAAATTAGAGCAAAAAGAAAGGAAATTTCTTAATTATTTCTCTCAGCCCCCCTCTTCCCATAACCACACCCTGGGTTTGGGAGCTGCTGCTAGCAGGATCACCACTGAGCTCCTTTCTTTACCAAGATTCCTGACCCACCAGGGTGCAACCCAACCTCTCTTCCAAATTTCTAGGCTATTTTTGTTTTTCCTCTGAGTAAGGGACTTAAACCCCTTTGGAGTGACAATTAGCTAATCAAGAAAGCCTCACCCAGCCTGGGAAAGACTGCTTGAAAGTTTTTTTTTTCTTTTGTTTGGTTTTGTGTTTTCTTTCTCAATCAGTTGTCTAGACTCAATATGCATATGCTAACTGGGAGCTGTCCAAGCTGCAGACCCACTGCTTGGGCTTTTTACTCTGTTCTATTATATTAATCCTATTATATATACACGTATATCCCTTTGCCCCCCCCTTAGGTGGACCAAAATTAACTCTTAGAATACCTTCCATTGCTAGGCAACAAGAACTATCACTCACTGTGAGAGAAACTTGTTTCACTTTTCATACCTCCTCTATACACTCTCGCCCTTCTCCCACCTCCAAGCCAATTAAAAAAAAAAACTCTCCTTTCACTGCTTTTTTGTTTTTAACTGTTTGCTTCTTTTCTTTTTTCTTTTCTCTCTTTTTTCCCCGTCTTCCTTTCTCCCTTCCTCCACCCTCTGCCTTCTGAATTCACAGATACTCATTTGTGAACTATTTCAGGGAAGAAATCTGACTCAGAGTAGACTCTAATTGTGTTTGTCTCTGCTCTACTTCCCCTTCTCCTTTTGCTACCCCTAGAATTTACAGTGGACAGTAGATTTGCAAACTTGTCTATTCCTTCTATCCCCCTTTCCCCTTTCTCTTTCTTTTTCATTTGGATTTGGTTGCTATTTTTTAATAAACTGGAGACATTGTGGGACTAATTGGTATTGGTTAAACTGCTTCAGTCATTGCTTTAGTTACTATTGTAATTTCCGAGGATGTTGATTGCATTAGTCATAAAGGCATTTAGTATAGTGTGGCTTGTACATACAACAAAGCAAATGAGGAACAACAGGACATAAAAATAAAAAACATATTAAAAATGGGTAGATCAAGAACAAGCAAAACTGCTCCTACAATGAATGAAGACAAGAGCCCAGAAGAAACTATAAATCAGCCAGAAGTAACCAGAGATAAGAAAAACATGCAAGCACAAATAAATTTATTAATCACAGAAATGAAAACAACTTTGGAGGAAAGGAATAGCAGCATTAGAGACCCTCAAGGAAAATACGAACTGAGGCAATTAGAGAACTGAAAGCTGAAATAGCTGAGGTGAAGAAAGAAACTGAGGGAAGGGAAAGCAGACTAGCATCAGCAGAACACAGAATTAGCCAGACAGAGGATAAGCTAGAGAAAACTAAGAAAGATGTGAAAGAGCTCAAAAAGAGATTGAGAGATACTGAAAACAACAACAGAGACATATGGGATGATCTCAAAAGTAACATTCATATAATTGGCCTGCCAGAGGAAGAAAGAGAGGAAGGGGAAGGGAACATTTTAGAGGAATATAGAATAAAACTTCCCAGACCTGAAAAACAGAAAGGACATTAAGATCCAAGAGGCTCAGAGAGTCCCAAACAGAATCAACCCAGACCTGAAGACACCAAGACACATCATAGTCACAATGAGAAGAAGTAAGGATAAAGAAAGGAGAAATGCAAATTAAGACTACACTAAGATACCACCTCACTCCTGTAAGAATGGCATACACCAAAAAGGACAGCAGCAACAAATGCTGGAGAGGCTGTGGGGACAGAGGTACCCTTTTGCACTGCTGGTGGGAATTTAAATTGGTCCAGCCTCTGTGGAGAGCAGTCTGAAGAACTCTCACAAGGGTAGACATGGACTTTCCATATGATCCAGTAATTCTTCTCCTGGGGATACATCCCAAGGATTCCATAATGCCCAACCAAAAAGATATGTGTACATCTATGTTCATAGCAGCACAATTCATAATAGCTAAAAACTGGAAGGAACACAGATGCCCAAAATCAAATGAGTATCTGAGCTGTGGTATATATACACAATTGAATACTATGCAGCTATTATGACCTATGAGCCCACCTTATCTGACCCATCATGGACAGAACTAGAAGGAATTATGTTAAGTGAGCTAAGTCAGAAAGATAAAGATGAATATGGGATGTCCCCACTCATCAACAGAAGTTGAGAAGGAAGAACAGAAAGGGAAACTAAAAGCAGAATCTGATTAAATTGAAAGCAGGGCACCAATGTAAAAACCCTGTGGTGAAGGGGAGAGTGGCCATTGGGTTTCCTGGTACGATGGGGGAGGGGGAAGGGGTGGGTGGGTGGGATGGGACACAGTCTTTTGGTGGTGGTAATGGTGTTTATGTACATTGCTATTAAAGTGTAAACATATAAACCACTATTTAATTAATATGATAGGGGAAAATTGATTATATGTCTAGAACTTCTTAAAACACAGACTGAGTCTTTTTAATACATAGGCTAAGTCTTTAATATATGGACTCTCTCAAAAGTCTAGACCAGGGAAAACAGAAACAACAGGTAGCACAGCTATATACAAGATGCTGGATATTATACCCCAAACCCTAACAAAGGGACTTTCCAAAGTTAACCCAATCACTAAATAATGTGACGATAACACCAAATAATGTGATGATAACAATAACTATCCATTGTCTTCTTGAACCCTAAGAGAACAGGAACCTCACATTTCCACTATAGAGCCTATATATTCCCCCATTCCTGGAACCTTAGGGGGGGCCCACTTTCCCACATGCTGCTCTCAATTCAAATCAAATAATATTGCATCCATGGATCGCAACCTAATGTTTTGGTGGCAATGAGTGCCACCAAAACATGCTTCACTTCAGACTGTGTCTATAGACTTCAGGTGTGGAATGACAACCCTTCAGCTTCATTACTCGGGTGAGACCTTTCCTTTCATAGTATTCTCTAATTCCATTCCTGGTGGTCCACTCCCCAATAAAGTCCCCAAACCTAGATATAGTCCAGGTCCCCTTAGATAGAGCATAGGTTCACACGTGCCCATAAACTAGGGGAAAAATATATACCTGAAAACAAAAGTACACAAGAGCATGCAGGGAATACCCCCCAACACCTCATCTGTACTATTCCAATCTTTAGGTCCATGATTGTTCAACAGTTTCTTTGGTTTTGTATGTTAACTCTCTTTTCAGCCACCAGGTTCTAGATGCCAACAAGATGCTAACCAGACTTTCCTGGACAGATGACCCCATCAGTGTGTCCTGGAGCTCTGCTTCCCCAGAGACCCACCCTACTAGTGAAAGAGAGACAGACTGGGAGTATGGATCGACCAGTCAATGCCCATGTTCATCCCTCTGCAACCCACAATAACCCTGGATCCATACTCCCAGAGAGATAGAGAATGGGAAGGCTATCAGGGGAGGGGATGGGATATGGAGATCAGGTTATGGAAATTGTGGAACTGTACCTCTCTTATTCTATGGTTTTGTTAATGTCTCCTTTCTTAAATAAAAAAAATAAAAAAGGAACAAAATTTAAAAAAAATTAATTTATATTTTATTTAAGAAAGGTTACATTAACAAAACCACAGGATAGGAGGTGTACAACTCCACAAAATTCCCACCACCCAATCTCCATATCCCATCCCCTCTCCTGATAGCTTTCCCATTCTCTATCCCTCTGGGAGCATGCACCCAGGGTTGTTGTGTGCTGGGATAGCCTGAGGGTGATTCTTCCCGAGCTAGTGCTCTCTGGGTTGGAAAGAACTCAAATGGAGCTGATATAGGCTGCTGCATGGGAGAGGGATCAGGAACTCGTGCCACACTAACTTTGCAGGAGATACACTCTGGAACTCTCGGGGCCAGAAAGCAATTTCCAAGTGTTTTTACTCAGAAAAACAGCTTGTATATATTCTAGCCAAATAGGGTGTAAACAGGGTGTGATGTAGAGAGGGTGGAGTGAAAACAGATTGGTGAAAATCAGGGTATGACAAGTAGAGGGGGCGGGAGAGGCGAGAATTCTACCACTGAACCACCAATGCCCTGGAGGCAGTGTGGTGCTTAGTTAACAGTGGTTTATGTAAATAGACCGCAGCTCTAAGTAGGATCAAACCAATGCCATGCAGGCATGCTGGTGCTTAGTTAAGCAGGATTAGAGACAGAAGCTTTAAGCTGGGGGAGTTGGCATACTACCCAACATCTCCCCCTTTCTTTTTAACTAATTGCCATAGTATCAGGAGTGCCGGGCACTTTGTGAGGCAGGGAGACTGATAAGAGGCACATCTTTTGGGGTTCTACTGTCCCTCCTTGCTCAACATCTCGGTAGGGAGAGAGACTAAAAGGATTGACACACCCCTCAGGCTCAAGCCCTTCCAAGCTCAACCACATCCTCACAATTCCCCAACATCACCCTCTTACTTAATGGCCATATATAACTGAGTCAATGTCTGTAAAAGGCTTCATCTCGGTCAGGGGAATAGCAGTGTAGGGATGAACAGAAACCTGTTGAGAAGAAACCAGAATGATAGCGTGTAAGTGTCTTCAAAATGAACTAGCACAAGACAGGGAGGGATACGTAAGAGTAGCAAGGGACAGAGTGAGACTTAAGAGAGAACTGGTAGGTGGAGAGGAAGTCTGCCTGATGGTGGATGAGTGGGGGCCTGATAAGCCGAGGGGCTAGAGGGGTGATCTGGCATTGCAAAGTCCTGAGTCAGCTGGCAGAAAGTTCTATGGACTGCTACAGTCAGTCCTTGAGAAGTCCAGATGTATAAAGGGAGTGTCCACAGGTGTACCAGCAAGTCCAATAGAAGCGTCAGTCCAATGTCAACGACCAGGGAAAAAATGCTGCACGTCTATCTTGATGTAGGAGGACAGCCACTGGAACTTTTCTTCTCTGTATAGAGTGACCTGGAACCACCAAAACATGACGGGCGAAGCAGAAGCAGGAAGAGCAGACATTGATGGGTGAGAGAAAGGCAGTAGGAAAGTCTTGTCCTTTGGAGTCTGTGAATCAGGTTCTCCAGATCATGTCAGGTCACATCATGGGTCGGGGGGATGGCTGTAATTGTGGGTGATGTCAGAGGTCAGGTGTCCAAGATGGATTTCTGGGGATTCTGTATGAGCAGATGCTTCTTCATGTGAAGGCTTACCATAGCTGTAGTCAATTACTTATGAAAAAACTTTGTAACAAATCAGAAGTTTACTATAATTGATAATTCGATGATTATAATTGATTTAGGTATATTTATAATTTTGTTTAAAGGTCATCTTATGTGACCTCATGTAGCAGTCTCTGTACAGCAAAAATTTCAAACCAAATTTAAGTAAAATACATATATATTGATTCTTAACTATTTTTACATTGGACTTTTTAGCAAACTCAGGTTTGCTAAAAACTAGAGAGTTAACACATTTTAGTGACAAGTTTTTTTTTTTGAATATTTACAATGTCAGATTGATGCCAGATTTGTTGTGAATTAATTTCTACAAGATAGCTTACAGGAAATTTTTGGGGGCCCTCCAAAAATGTCCTGTATAGAGAATTTGTATTTTAAATTAGGAGATGATGAATTGTCACATTGAATATTTAGACTTTTACCTTAAACACTCAGTTACTTCAGTGAATTAATTTTACCTCTCCTGGTAAGAATGTAGCTTCAAAGTTACACTTTAACTGGTTAAGTTAATGTATACCAAACTTTAAACACATATATTAAACATGTAATTAATAACACACAGGAGGAGAGAAACTTTTGTAACTAAGACATATCATTTCAAACGTGAATTTAGATTTACTGTCATAGTTGAACCATCTTTACTCACACATTTTAAGACTAAACATTTAATATTTATACCAAGACTTAAAAAAGAAATCAAAAATAGGAAAAAAAGAAACAATTCTTGGACTGTTTTTGGACATCTCCAGAAACCATGGCTGTGTCCAGCCATTTTATTCAAAGTCAGTTAAATTTCAGAGTACTCTGAGCACAATGGGTCGTACAAAAAATTTTGGTCACTCAACTCACTCAATTTTTTTTTCAACTCACTCACTCACAAAACACAACTAGCCAGTCATAGCATAAGACATTTGGGGGAGGGGGGAGGAAGAGTTCTGTGAATCATATTTTTTAGATTCTTCCATGTTGTATTATGGATCCTGGGGTGCGTCCTGCAGCCAGTCCTCTTGCTGTGTTTCTTGTTCCTCAGGGATATCAGTGCCATCAAGTGGGTGTTGCCGGACATGGCAGGCAGGAACCCAAACAGGTTTGGAGTAATTTTGAGGAAAAAAACATGTGAAACCCCTCCCCATAGTCAACAGGGGGTCAGGTCCTTTCCAAATTTTATCAAGTGGGTCTTTCCATTTGACTTTAATAGCTGGGAGGGTGGGTGGTGTTTGCCAATGAAGAATAATAGGAGGTTGGTCTGAGTTTTTGTAAATACTAAAGAGATCTAATGTAGTTAAGGCTTTTGCCAGCTGGATATTGGGGGGGTGCATTTCCAGTTTTTCTTTATTTAATTGAGCCTTAAAAGTTTGATTGGCCCTCCTGACAATGCCTTGTCCCTGTGGATTATACAGAATGCATGTAGTATGAGTAATGTTCCAGAGGAAACAAAAATATTTAAATTGTTTGCTGGTAAAAGCATTATATTGTCAGTTTTAAGTAGAAGAGGTACCCCCATTACAACAAAACAGGAGAGCATATGGCTTATAAGCTTTTTTGAATTTTCTCCCGTCTGAGCTGTAGCCCACATAAACTTAGAGAAGATATCAACTGAGACAAAGACATATTTTTGTTTGCCAAAGTTGGGTATGTGGATAACATCAATTTGCCAAAGAGTGTTGGCTTTTAAACCTTGAGGATTAACCCCCAGAGTTTGAATAGCAGGTATTTTGTTTAGACCTGCACAGGAGGAACATGTAGCAAGAATACGTTTTAACTGTGCCAGAGGAATACCAGGAAATCGAGCTCAAAGTCCTTTAAGATTAACATGGGTTAGGGAATGAAAGTCAGCAGGATTAGAGACAGAGGCTAGGAGAATTCCCATGGAGGCAAGGTGGTCGGCTGCAGCATTCCCTTTGGACAGGGGACCAGGAAGAGGGCTGTGGGAACATAGGTTCTGAACATACAGTGGTTGGGTTCGAGAACAGAGCATAGAGGCAATTTGAATTAAAAGAGGAGAAAGTGGGTTGTCATCAATTCTCACATAAGATCAAGCAAGACATGGAAGTAAGTTAGCAGTATACACACTGTCAGAAAAAAGGTTGAAGGCTTCTGGTACAACTTTTAATGCAAGGAAAACAGCATAAAGTTCTTTGTACTGAGGGGAATTATCAGGAATCTCAGTAAAGAGAGGTTTGGGGTATTGCTGGTCTGGATAATATATAAGGGCAGCAGCTCCCTTTTTTCCACCATCAGTGAACACGGTAGGAGCAGATGGGATGGGATATAGAGAGAAAAGTTTAGGTACTAGTAGAGGCAACAGAGGTAAAGAAGCTATCAAATTATTAGAGGGAAAATGATTATCTAATTGTCCTGGGAAACCCATTAAACTTACAGCAAAATGACAATGGTGGACGATGAGCCATTCTGTATCTATGAGAGAAAAGGGAAGAATGATTGAATCCGGTTCCCTTCCTAAGACCTGTACCGATTTATTTCTTCCTTGGCGAACCATGAATGCTAAGGCATCAATCTCCGTAAGAAGTCTTGGAGCTCTGCCTACTGGTGTATGAATCCATGATTCTGCCACAGTGCCCCCACTACTGTGGGGGTGGAGTTAAAGATTAGAAGATTTACCGAAGAGGAGGGGGAGAACCGAACGAGGTACATGTCCTGGAGAGTCTGGTTAACTTTTTCCAGTGCCAGAACCCTCCTTAGGCTTCGGGGGTTAGCATACGCTTTGAGGAGGGCTGTTTGTTTCCTTTTAACAGATAGAACAGTGGTTGCAGTCAGCTAGTAGGCAGATAAAGATACTGCCTAAGCCAATTCAAATTTCCAAGAAAACTTTGTAAAGAAGCAAGAGTGAGATTAGAAGGAAAAGTAACACAACGTTTTAAAGGATGAATCTGTATTAGGGAAATCTCTGAGCCTAAGAAAGATATTGGGAGAATTAGCTGTATCTTCTCAGGAGCTACATTAAGTCCACTTCTCCTTAAGACAGGGATTAGAAAATCATGTAGGGCAGAGAGATCTATATCTAATTGTCCCCATATTAACACATCATCCATATAATGAAAAACCTTAAGGCCCTTATGAATATATGGAAAAATGGCAGATTTAACAGCCTCTTGACAAATAGTAGGACTATTGGCCATGCCCTGGGGCAGTGCCACCCATTCATATCTATCAGCAGGGCTAGCATTATTATAGAAGGAACAGAGAAGGCAAAACAATTACAATATTGTGGGTGTAAGGGAATAGAGAACAAACAATCCTGTATATCAATAGCTATGACTGGAATTCCTGTGGGAATCGCAGAAGCAAGAGGCAAACCCCTTTGCGGGGAGCCCCAAATCTGCATGGTTTTATTAACCACATGAAGATCTTGGAGGAGGCACCATTTTCCTGAATGCTTTTTAATCACAAAGACCGGAGTATTCCATGGGCTCCGAGAATGACAAATGTGTCCCAAAGACAACTGCTCTTGGACGAGTTCTTTTAAAATTTCTAGCTTCTCCCTAGGCAAAGGCCATTGTTCCACCCAGACAGGCTCATTAGAAAGTCAATCTAAGTGGGGAGTTCTGTTATGAACAGTGGCAGTTAGTATTGGGGATGCTGGCAGGGTCTAGCAGTCTCACAGGAGTGAGTGTGGTGTCTTGCAGAGGTGTCTGAGGATATCACTACATCCAAAGATTCCAGCAAGTCTCTTCCCAATAAACTGGTGCTTATATCTGCTATTAAAGGCCAAAAGCGTCCAGTATTCCCTTCTGGATCTTCACACACAAGGGAATCTCATATGAGGAATGCCTGAGTCAACCCTCCAACACCATGTAAGCATGGTCCTGGGAGGAGTTCCCAACTCTGGGGAACCTCTGCTTGTCTTAAGATTGTCTTATCTGCTCCTGTGTCAATCAAACACTTAAAAGGAATATTAGCAATCCTTATTGTCATAGTTGGGTGACCCCTTTCTAAAACAGGGGTGGTTCACAAAATCTCAGGCTCTGAATCTGAACCATTCTCTTGCTCCAGCTGGTTATTCCTATCCTGGAAGTTCCCACATGCTGCGCACTCCTCCTTCTGCTCACCCTATGCTATTGTTACTTGGCATGGTAGGGGTAGCAATGGGTTTGGTCCCAAGCTGGGCTTCTGTTTAGGAAAGAAGGGTGCAGCACCAAGTGGACGACCTGCTTCATTCCCTCTTGGGGGGGGGGGGCTAAGGGAAGCCCCACACCTAGTTTAAATCCCTGTTTACATTTGGCAGTGGCATGCTGTTCCTATGGAACCTTCAACAACAATCTCTCCTTCAGTGAAACCCTTTCTGGCACCTGGGACAAAGCATTCGTGGTCTCTGGTTCCCTGACTGGAGGTGGGGCTGCCCTGACTGGAAGTGGGGTTGCCCTGACTGGATGCAGGGTTTCCCTGGCTGGAGGTGGGGTCGCGGTCTATTTTCTGGACATTGGTTATGCCAATGCCCTTGGCGACTGCACTGAAAGCAAACCCCTTTTCACTTATGTAAGGTAGCTGCATAGGCCTGCATCATAGGTCCTTGAAAAGAGATTGATCTAAGATCCTGTGTAGCTATAATCCAGGTATCTGGGTGTTCATTTTTAAGAGTGATACAGGCCTGTCGAAAATGCGGAAGCATTCTATCCCAGACAATGGATCGCAGGAGGAGAAAACGAGCTTCAGGATTATAAATCTTCCTTTCCAAACTCGACTGGACCCTGACAATGAATTTAGCCAGGGATTCATCAGGTTCTTGTTGAAGGGAGAGGATGGGGGCTGAGGCCACTCCCATGGGTGGTGTTAATCCCTCCCATGTTCTTAATGCGCAGAGGCATACCTGATCAAAATACCTGGGTGGAAACTTGGCTTCTGACTGTTGAATCCCTGTTTCTAATTGGCCTGTTCCAAACAATGCATCAAAATTCCCCTCTGGCTGATTTTGACTATTTTTCCATGATTGCTGTAAACATTCGTCATGAAAAAAAATGCCTCCTATTGCAGGAAGAGGGGGCCTGGGAGCGTAGCATGAGTTACATCCATCCAATCCTGGGGGGTATTAAGGTTCTGAAGTAGGCCTTGTAAAATGGACCTGGTCCATGGGGCATGAATATATCATCCTTAATAGCCTGGCGTACTTCTTTCAGGTCTGTGGTGGAATACAGATAGCAGGCCTGAGGTTTTTGTCTATTGGGGGTGACATTGACCGGAAATGTGTGGACTTGCTCTGATAAGTGTGTAGCAGCGATAGGAAGAGTCACAGAAGTGGAAGCTTCTGGATAAGTGGTGGCCGAATAAGTGGTTTTAGAGGCTACAGGAGAATCCAGACATGTGTCTGCCAAAACAGGGGTGGGCAAAGAAGCAACTGTGGAGGCAGCAGGAGGTTCCAGACACATGTCTGCCAAAACAGGGGTAGCTGAAGAAGCGGCTGTGGAGTCCGAAGGAGCATTCAGACACGTGTCTGCCAAAATGGGGGCCTCAGGGCAAGATGCAGAGGACTTAGGGTGGGTCAGAATCAGGACAGGCTTTTGCTTCTTCTTGTTTTTAAGGTGCTGGTTATGTTCTATGATCACTTCCTTTATCTCTTTCACCTCAGCCTCTAGGTCCCTTAGCCTTTTGAGAGGTTGCCCTATATATCCATTAAAAGTTGTGATGATGATCAACAGGATATAAGGTGCGGCCCCGAGAAAATTGTCCCAGATACATAAAAATTGTATACAGAAAAAAAGAATACAGAATTTGGAAAAGATTTTCCATGGTGGAGAGGTCTCAGGAAAATAATAAGAAAGAAAAAAAAAAATCACAGTGCCTTAACACGAAGTTGCAGATACCCAAAAGGTGTATACTTATCTAGGATGTCTTCTTGTAAATCTGCTGCTTACGTGTCCCTGTTCCAGGTGCCAAATGCCGGGATATCCTGAGGGTGCTTCTTTCCAAGCAAGTGCTCTCTGGGTTGGAGAGAACTGAATTGAAGTCGATCTAGGCTGATGTGTGGGAGAGGGATCAGGAACTCGTGCTGCATTGACTTCGCAGGAGATACACTCTGGAACTCTCAGAGCCGGAAAACAATTTCCAAGTGTTTTTACTCAGAAAAGCAGCTTGTATATATACTAGCCAAGTAGGGTGATGTAGAGAGGGTGGAGCGAAAAAAGATTGGTGAAAATCAGGCTGTGACAAGGAGAGGGGGCAGAGCAGGCGAGAATTCTACCACTGAACCACCAATGCCCTGGAGGCAGGGTGGTGCTTAGTTAACAGTGGTTTATGTAAATAGACCACAGCTCTAAGTGGGATCAAACCAATGACATGCAGACATGCCGGTGCTTAGTTAAGCAGGATTAGAGACAGAAGCTTTAATCCGGGGGGGGGGGGGGCTGACATATTACCCAACAGTTGTTGGTTGCAGAAGGTGGAAGGTCTGGCTTCTGTAATTGCTTCCCCACTGAACATGGACATACTACCAGTTTGCCTCTCTCTTTCCCTAGTAGGGTGGGTCTCTGGGGAAGCAGAGCTCCAGGAAACATTGGTGGGTTTTCAGTCCAGAGAAGCCTGGCCGGCATCCTGATGACTTCTGGAACCTGGTGACTGAAAAGAGAGTTAACATACGAAGCCAAACAAATTGTTGAGCAATCATGGACCCAAAGGTTGGAATAGTGGAGAGGAAGAGTTGGGGAGGTACTGATCAGCTCTGGTTTACAGTGGTGTAGGGGATTGAAGGTGGTGTATTGGAACTTCGAAGCCTCAGGCATGACAGTCTGTTTACATAACCATTATGCTATCTACCCCTGCCCTATTTCCTTCTTCTTCTTCTTCTTCTTCTTCTTCTTCTTCTTCTTCTTCTTCTTCTTCTTCTTCTTCTTCTTTTTAGCCT
The DNA here is from genome assembly GCF_950295315.1 of Erinaceus europaeus. Lineage (NCBI taxonomy): Eukaryota > Metazoa > Chordata > Mammalia > Eulipotyphla > Erinaceidae > Erinaceus > Erinaceus europaeus. The sequence continues at coordinate 94,973,941 of NC_080164.1, forward strand.
CCAGGGTTTTCACTGGGGTTGGTGCCAGCTCTACAAATCCATAGCTGCTGGAGGCCATTAAAAAAAATTTTATTGTATAGGACAGAGAGAGGAGTGGGTGATATACAGATAGAGAGAGATAGACTCTTGTAGACCTGCTTCATAATTTGTGATGCAAACCCCTGCAGATGGGGAGCCAGGGGCTCAAACTGAAATCCTTGAGCAGGTCCTTGTGCTTCATACTATGTGTACATAACCTGTTGTGCCACTTGTCCAACCCCCTAAAAGTATATTTCTAATAATAAAAAGGTGTACAACAAGAGTTTGTTAAGTAATCAAAACTCAATGACAGAAATAGTAAATTCTGCTAGGGAAAATATTTTATCAGAAGCTATCTAGACTAGGATAAAGTTGAATGACATAGTCACATATTCACATTATAAAAGACTAAAACTGCCAGCTGAGAGTAGGGTGGTGGTGCAGAGGGTTAAGCATACATAGCGTGAAGCACAAGGGCATAAGGATCCCAGTTCGAGCCCCTAGCTCCCCACCTGCAGGGGAGTCGCTTCACAAGCAGTGAAGCAGGTCTACAGGTATCTATCTTTCTCTCCCCTGCCGGGATAGCCTGAGGGTGCTTCTTCATGAGCTAGTGCTCTCTGGGTTGGAGAGAACTCAACTGGAGCCGATCTAGGCTGCTGCATGGGAGAGGGATCAGGAACTCGTGCCACACTAACTTCGCAGGAGATACACTCTGGAATTCTAGGAGCCGGAAAGCAATTTCCAAGTGTCTTTAATCAGAAGAGCAGCTGTATTTATACTCTCCAAGTAGGGTGGAAACAGGATGTGACATAGAGAGGGTGGGGCAAAAAGTGACTGGTGGAAGATCAGGGTGTGACAAGGAAAGGGAGCGGAGCAGGCAAGAATTCTACCACTGAACCACCAATGCCCTGGAGGGAGGGTGGTGCTTTATGTAAATGTAAAAGTGATTTATGTAAATAGACCACATCTTGAGTGGGATCAAACCAATCCCTATACAGGCATACTGGTGCTTGGTTAAGCAGAAGCCAGGGGGAGCTGGCATACTACCCAACACTCCCCCTCTCTGTCTTCCCCTCCTTTCTCCATTCCTTTCTGTTCTAACAATGATATCAATAACAACAACAGTAACTACACAACAATAACAAAAAAAAGACCAAAAAATGGAAAATAAATATATAAAATATAAAAATATAAAACTGTGGGACAGGTTCCCGGAAGATGGCGGACTGAGAAGCTACTAGTGGTTTGAGCTCCGACCACATCAACAGGAAACGGTAAGATTTTCTGCCATTAGTAGGCCAGTCAATAAGGGGTCCTAGTGGTGACACCAAGGAGGTGACTATAACTTAACTTGGGTTAAAAAATAGAGCAAAAAGAAAGGGAAAAAATTTCTTTTGAATTATTATTCCCAAAGTGCACCCCTCCCCCTTCCCCCCCATAACCAGTCCCTGGGGACCAGCTCCTAGCAGGCTCCCCTGCTGAGTTTCTTTCTTTACCAAGATTCCTGTCCCACCAGGGGGTATCATTCATTCTAAGTCTATTCCCCTCTGAAACCTTTGGCCTTTTTTCTTTCTAAGTAGCCAACCAGCTGCCTCTGCTCAGGCAGCTCCCCTCCCTCCCTCCCCTGCATAGCTAATTAAGTAATAAAAAATAAATTAAAAAAACACTTTCCTTTCACCGTTCTTTTATTACTGTTCTTTTTCTTATCTTTTTCTTTATTCTCTCTCTCTCTCTTTTTTCTTTTTCTCATTCTGGTCATCCTTTCTTCCTTAATCCTTCAGCTTTCTGAATTCATTGATACACATTTGGGAATTATTTTGGGGAAGAAATCTAACTCAGAGTGGACTCTCTCTGCATGTATCACTGCTCAGCTTCCCTTCCTCCTCTAGCTACCCCTAGAATATACAGTGGATAGTAGATTTGCATAACTGTCTATTCCTGATATCCTTGTCTAATCCTGAGGTTCTTTTGTTCTTTTCTTTCTTAACAATCAGCTGCCTCTGCTCAGGAGGCTTGAGGCAATCTGGGACAGTTTTTTACCCTGCTCTATTTTATTATTAATATTATATAAAGGCATATATCTCCCCCCCTTTAGGTTGATCAGAATTATCTCTTAGGGTATCTTTCATTGCTAGGGTAGTGAGCATCTTATCTATTGTGAGCGGAACTTGTCTCATTACTCCTACCTCCTCTACAAACTCTCCCCTTCTTCCTCCTCCTAGCTAAATAAAAAAATAAAAATATAAAAAATAAAGTAATCAATTAAAACACTTTCCTTTCACTGATTTTAATTACAGCACTTTTTCTTATCTTTTCTCTTTTCTCTCTCTTGTTTCTCTTTTTTTTATCTTGTCATACACTTCTTCCTTCTTCTTTGCCTTTCTGAATTTGTGAATTATTTTGAGGAAGAAAACTGCCTCAGAGTGGACTCTCTATGTGTGTATCTCTGCTCTACTTCCCTTTCTCCTCAAGTTACCCCTAGAATATACAGTGGGTAGTAGTTTTGCATAACTGTCTATTCTTGCTATCTCTTCTTTCTTTTCTCTTCTTCACTTGGACTTGGTTGCTATTTTTTCACATACTGGGGACATTGTTTGCCTAACTGGTAGTGATTAAACTGCTTAAATACTTGCTTCAGTTGCTATTGTAATTCCTGAGGACTGGAAACATTGTTTGGCTAACTGGTAGTGATTAAACTGCTTAAATACTTGCTTCAGTTGCTATTGTAATTCCTGAGGTTGGTGAGTGCATTTGTCATAAGGTATTTAGTACAGTGTTGCTTTTACTCAAGACACAACAACTGAGGAACAACAGAGGATAAAAATAAGAACACATAAATAAAAAAATGGGTAGATCAAAAACAAATAAAACTGCTACTCCAATGAATGAAGACAAGAGCCCAGAAGAAACTACAAATCAGCCAGAAGTAACCATAGATAAGGAAAGTATGCAAGCAATAAAAAAATTATTAATCACAGAAATGAAAACAACATTGGAGGAAAGGAATGGCAGTACTAGGGAAACAACAGTTTCCCCCAAGGAAAATACTGATTATCTTGAGGCAATTAGAGAACTGAAAGCTGAAATAGCTGAACTGAAGAAAGAAACTGAGGGAAGGGAAAGCAGACAAACAGAAGCATTAAACAGAATTAGTCAGAGGATGAGTTAGAGAAAACTAAGAAAGAGGTGAAAGAGCTGAAAAAGAGATTGAGAGACACTGAAAACAACAGAGACATATGGGATGACCTCAAAAGAAGTAACATTCATATAATTGGCCTGCCAGAGGAAGAAAGAAAGGAAGGGGAAGCGAATATTCTAGAGGAAATAATAGAAGAAAACTTCACAGACCTGAATAACAGAAAGGACATCAAGATTCAAGAGGCCCAGAGCGTTCCAAACAGAATCAACCCAACCTGAAGACACCAAGACACATGATAGTCACAATGAGAAGAAGTAAGGATAAAGAAAGGATCCTAAAGGCTGCAAGAGAGAAAGAAAAAGTCACATACAGGGGAAAACACATAAGATTATCTGCAGACTTCTCCACTCAAACTCTAAAAGCCAGAAGAGAATCGCAAGATATATATCAATCCCTGAATGAAAAAGGGTTTCAACCAAGGATAATATATCCTGCAAGACTTTCATTCAAACTAGATGTAAGGATCAAAACCTTCTTAGACAAACAACAGTTAAAGGAAGAAACCATCACCAAACCAGCCCTGAAAGTGGTTCTAAAAGGCTTCTTATAAACAAGAACATCAGTATAATACTTGCAATATATCAGAGCAAACAAAAATTTATTTTGAACAATGGCACTACAATACATTAAATCCATAATATCAATAAATGTCAATGGCTTAAACTCACCCATCAAAAGGCACAGAGTGGGGGGATGGATCAGAAAACATAACCCAACCATATGCTGCTTGCAAGAATCCCATCTGTCAAAACAAGATAAACACAGACTTAAAGTGAAAGGATGGAAAACTATCATACAGGCTAACAGTCCACAAAAAAGGGCAGGAACAGCCCTTCTCATCTCAGACACTATAGATTTTAAATTAAATAAAGTAATAAAAGATAGGCAAGGACATTACATAATGATTAGAAGATCGATCAGCCACGAAGACTTAACAATTATTAACATCTATGCACCCAATGAAGGACTATCTAAATTCATCAAGCACTTATTGAAAGAATTTCAAAAATACATCAATAGTAATACAATAATAGTGGGAGACTTCAATACCCCACTCTCACACTTAGATCAACAAAGCAGAGAATCAAAAAAGATACAAGAGATTTGAATGAAGGGATTGACAGACTGGACCACTTGGACATTTTCAGAGTCCTTCACCCCATAAAACTGCAATACACCTTCTTTTCACATAACACATACTCAAGGATAGTCCACATGTTAGGCCACAAAGACAGCATCAATAAATTCAAAAGCATTGAAATCATCCCAAGTATCTCCTCAGACCACAGTGGAGTAAAACTAAAATTTAATAAAAAACAGAAAATTACTAAAAGTCACAGAATTTGGAAACTAAACAACATACTCCTTAAGAACCACTGTGTCAGAGAGTCACTCAAGTAGGAAATTCAAATGTTCCTGGAAACAAATGAAAATGAAGACACAACCTATCAAAATATTTGGGACAAACTAAAGCAGTATTGAGACGGAAACTTATAGCCATACAATCACACATTAAACAACAAGAAAAAGCTCAAATGAACGACCTTACTGCACACCTCAAGGACTTAGAGGAAGAGGAACAAAGGAGCCCTAAAGCAAGCAGAAGGACAGAAATCACTAAAATTAGAGCAGAAATAAATAATATTGAAAATAAAAGAACCATACAAAAGATCAATGAAGCCAAATGTTGGTTCTTTGAAAGATTAAACACAATTGACAACTCCCTAGCCAACTCACCAAACAAAAAAGAGAAAAGACTCAAATTAATAGAATTGTAAACAGTGGAGGAGATATCACAACTGACACCACAGAAATCCAGAGAATCCTGCGAAACTTCTATAAAGAACTATACACCACCAAGCTAGAGAATCTGGAAGAAGTGGAACAATTCCTAGAAGCATATGCCTTCCAAAACTGAACCAAGAAGAACTAAAAAATCTAAATGCACCAATCACAGACAAAGAAATTGAAACCGTTATTAAGAATCTCGCCAACAACAAAAGTTCTGGAGCAGATGGCTTCACAAACAAATTCTACAAAACTTTCAGAAAACAGTTAGTACCCATACTTCTTAAGCTATTCCATAAGATTGAAGAATCAAGAACATTCCCTTCGACCTTCTATGAAGCCAACATCACCCTGATACCAAAAGCTGATAGGGACAGAACAAAAAAGGAAAACTACAGACCAATATCTCTGATGAACATAGATGCCAAAATATTAAACAAGATCTTGGCCAACCGGATACAACAGCATATCAAAACGATTGTTCATCATGACCAAGTGGGATTCATCCCAGGTGTGCAAGGCTGGTTCAATATATGTAAGTCAATCAATGTCATTCACCACATCAATAAAAGCAAAGCCAAAAACCACATGATTATCTCAATAGATGCAGAGAAAGCCTTTGACAAATCCAACACCCATTCATGCTCAAAATTCAACAAAAAATGGTACTAGATGGGAAATTCCTCCAGACAGTGGAATCTATATACAGCAAACCTACAGCCAACATAATACTCAATGGACAGAAGCTGAAAGCATTCCCCCTCAGATCGGGGACTAGACGGGGCTTTCCACTATGACGTTACTCTTCAACATAGGATTGGAAGTTCTTGCCATAGCAATCAGGCACGAGAAAGAAATCAAACGAATGCAGATTGGAAGGGAAGCTCTTTCTATTTGCAGATGATATGATAGTATACATAGAAAAACCTAATGAATCCATCAGAAAACTATTGGAAGTTATTAAGCAATATGGCAAGGTATCAGACTACAAAATCAATGTACAAAAATCAGTGGCATTTCTTTATGCAAACACTAAATATGAAGAAGATATCCAGGAATCACTCCCATTTACTGTTTCAGCAAAATCAATCAAATACCTAGGAATAAAGTTCACCAAAGAAGTGAAAGACTTGTATACAGAAAACTATTCGTCGCTACTCAAGGAAATAGAAACTGATACCAAGAAATAGAAAGATATCCCATGCTCATGGATTGGAAGAATAAATATCATCAAAATGAATATTCTCAGAGCCATATACAAATTTAATGCAATACCCATCAAAGTTCCACCAAGCTTCTTTAAGAGAATAGAACAAACACTACAATCATTTATCTGGAACCTGAAAACACCTAGAATTGCCAAAACCATCTTGAGGAAAAGAAACAGAAATGGAGGCATCACACTCCCAGACCTTAAACTATATTATAAAGCCATCATCATCAAAACAGCATGGTACTGGAACAAAAATAGGAAAACAGACCAGTGGAACAGAATTGAAAGCCCAGAAATAAATCCCCACACATATGGACATTTATCTTTGATAAGGGGGCCCAAAGGATTAAATGGAAAAAGAAGGCTCTCTTCAATAAATGGTGCTGGGAAAACTGGGTTGTAACATGCAGAAGAATGAAATTGAACCACTTTATCTCACCAGAAACAAAAATCAACTCCAAATGGATCAAAGACCTTGATGTCAGGCCAGAAACAATCAATTACCTAGAATAAAACATTGGTAAAACACTTTCCCACATACACCTCAAGGACATCTTTGATGAAGAAAACTCAATTGCAAGGAAAACTAAAGCAGAAACAAATCAATGGGACTACATCAAATTGAAAAGCTTCTGCAAAGCCCAAGAAACTATTAAAAAAACAAAGAGACCCCTCACAGAATGGGAGAAGATCTTCACATGCCATACATCAGACAAGAAACTAATCACAAAAATATATAAAGAGCTCAGCAAAATTAGCACCAAAAAAGCAAATGACCCCATCCAAAAATGGGCCGAGGATATGAACAAAACATTCACCTCAGAGGAGATCCAAAAGGCTAAGAAACATATGAAAAACTGCTCTAGGTCACTGATTGTCAGAGAAATGCAAATTAAGACAACACTAAGATACCATCTCACTCCTGTAAGAATGGTATACATAAAAAGGACAGCAGAAACAAATGCTGGAGAGGTTTTGGGGACAGAGGAACCCTTTTGCATTGCTGGTCGGAATGTAAATTGGTCCAGCCTCTGTGGAGAGCAGTCTGGAAAACTCTCACAAGGGTAGACATGGACTTTCCATATGATCAAGTAATTCTTTTCCTGGGGTTATACCCCAAGGACTCCATAACACCCAACCAAAAAGAGGTGTGTACTCATATGTTCATAGCAGCACAGTTCATAATAGATAAACCTGGAAGCAACCCAGGTGCCCAACAACAGATGAGTGGCTGAGAAAGCTGTGGTAGATATACACAATGGAATACTATGCAGCTATCAAGAACAATGAACCCACCTTCTCTGACCCATCTTGGACAGAGCTAGAAAGAATTATGTTAAGTGAGCTAAGTCTGAAAGAAAAGATGAGTATGGGATGATCACCTTCATCAACAGAAGTTGAGGAAGAAGATCTGAAAGGGAAACTAATAGTAGGACCTGACCAAATTGTAAATAGGGCACCAAAGTAAAAACCCTGTGGTGAGGGGTAGACATGCAGCTTCCTGGGCCAGTGGGGCTTGGGAGTGGGTGGGTGGGATGGGTCACAGAGTTTTGTTGGTGGGAATGGTGTTTATGTCCACTCCTAGTAAAATGTAGTCATATAAATCACTAGTTAATTAATATGAAAGGGGGAAAATTAATTGTATGCCTTGAAGTTTTTAAAACACAGACCGAGTCTTTTTAATATATAGGCTGTGTATTTGATATGCAGACTCTCTCAAAAGCCTAGACCAAGTAGATCAGAAGCAACCAATAGCACAGCTATATACAAGATACTGGGTACTGTACAGCAAACCCTAACAAAAGGACTTTTCAAAGTTAGCCCAATTACGAAATAATGTGATGATGACATTAACTATCCATTGTCTTTTTGAACTATAAGACAGTAGCAACCTCACATCTCCACTAGAGAGCCTCTAATTTCCCCAGTCCTGGAAACTTTGGATAGGACCCACTTTCCCATATGCCTCTCCCAATCCATATCAAATAATATTGCATCTGCCAATTGCCACCTAATCAACAAAACGATTGCCACCTCAACATGCTTCACCTCAGACTGTGTCCAGAGACTTTACGTGTGGAATGACTACCCTTCAGCTTCAATACTCGGGTGAGACCTTTCCTTTTATAGTATTCTCTAATTCCATACCAGGTGGTTCACTCTCTAACAAAGTCCCAAAACCTAGATATACACTAGTTTCAGTGAGAGAGAGCATATTTTCACATGTATCCATAAACTACTGCAAAATATATACCTGAAAGCAGAAGTACACTAGAGTTTACAGTGAGTACCCCCCTAACACTTCCTCTCCACTATTCCAAGCTTTGGATCCATTATTGTTCAACAATTTGGCTTTGTACATTAACTCTCTTTTCAGCCACCAGATTCCAGATGCCATCAGATGCCGGCCAGGCTTCCTGGGACTGATGACCCCACCAATGTGTCCTGGAGGTCCACGTCCCCAGAGACCCTCCCTAATAGGCAAAGAGAGAGGCAGACTGGGAGTATGGAATGACCAGTCAATGTCCATGTTCAACGGGGAAGCAATTACAGGTGTCAGACCTTCCACCTTCTGCAACCCACAGTGACCCTGAGTCGATGCTCTCAGAGGAATAGAGAATGGGAAAGCTATCAGGTGAGGGTGTGGAATATATGGAGATTGGGTTGTGGGAATTGTGTGGAGTTGTACCCCTCCTACCCTATGGTTTTGTTAATTAATCCTTTCTTAAAATATATATATATATATATAACTCCAGTCAAGAATATTCTATACTGTAAAATTTTTATTTAGATATGATGGAGAAATACAGACTCTCCCTGATATAAAGTAATGGGAAGCTGGGCAATGGCACACCCGGTTAAGCACACACAGAACTAATTGCAAGGACCCACACAGGGATCCAAGATTGAAGGCTCCCCACTTGCAGAAAGGATGCTTCACAAGTGGTGAAGCAAGTCTGCAGGTATCGATCTTTCTCTCCCTCTCCCTCTCTATCTCTCCCTCTTCTCTCAACTTCTCTCTATCCCACATTGAAAATAATGAAAGGAAAGGGAAAAGGAAAGGAAAAAAAAAAAGAAAATATTCAATTCTGGTTTATGGTTGAACCAGGGATCGAACTTGGGACCCAGGTTCCTCAGGCATTAAAATCTTTCAAAAAAATAGTAATGGAGTTTATAAACATTGGACCTGACCTGTAAATAACACTGAAAGAATTTTTTCTACATATAATGATAAGCAGTAATACATAGTTGAACATATAAACAAGATAACATGAGAAAAGCATCAGAACATGACAGGGACATAAGAGGAAGACAAATTCTGTTTATTTTGATAATAAATGAATACCTACATGAAGAAAACTCTTAGATATAGAGAAACTGATGCAATTCAGTTTTATGACAGCCATAAAACAAAAATTGAGAGTAAATACATTAAGGAGAAAAATGTTGATTCACCAAAGAAAATTATACAATTGAGATTTATGAAAATAAAAACACCAGAAAAGTAAAACAGAAAGAAAACAAAAAAATAGAACAACAAATTGTCATTTACCAACCATATGATAACACATACAGAAGATCCTAAATGTTCAACCAAAAAGATGTACGAAATGAATGAAGTGAAGTATCAGAACACAAAATCAATATAAATTTGCATTTATATATTTAAACAATGAACTATTAGGAAAATACATGAAAAATAGTAATATTTACAACCATACCTAAAAGAGAATAAATTGCTTCAGGATACACATAGCAAAGGAGGTGAAAGATATTGTCATCTAGTTTTTATCTTGGAAGAATCAATATTATTAAAATAGCCATATTACCTAAAGTTACTTAGAATTTCAATCGAATCTCTATCAAGTAGTTTTTTTTAGGAAATAAGATAAATAATACAATTTATATGGAACCACAAAAGACTCCTATTAACTGGGCAGAGGGTAGATAGCATAATGATTATGTAAAGAGACTTTCATGCCTGAGGCTACAAAGTGTTCAATTTCCTGCTCGACCATAAACCAGAGCTGAAGAGTGCTCTGGTTAAAAAAAAAAAAAAAAAAAAAAAAAAACACTCTCCTATTAGCCAAAGACATCCTGGGGTGGGGGAGTGGGAGGGAAACAAGAAAGGATCTTGTTATCTACTTCAAACTATGCCATAAAGTAATAGTAATCAAAGTAGTGTGGTATTTGGGGAAAAAAATTCCAGCTACACATAACTAGAATAGAATTGAACGACCATAAATAAGCCCATACCTAAATGGACAGTTAATTTATAACAGCTAATAACTTAATAATTAATTAAGCATCAAGAGTATATAAAATAAATAGGAAAGCCATCTATAATAGTTTTGGGAAATTTACATAGCCACAAAGAAAGGAGAAACTACGTTAGTATTTAGAATCATTGCAAAATAACCTAAGATGATTCATTAACAGACCTAAGACCTGAAGCCATAAACTACATATAGAAGGTAACTCATGGATATGAATCATAGTAAAACTTTGGAGATCCAGCTTCAGAAGCAAAGGAAGCAAAAATAAGTACATCAAACTGAAAATCTTTTGCACAGCAAAAGAAGCAACATACATTGGCGAGGGTGGAAAGAAAAAGGAATTCCAGTCAGTACACTGTTGGTGGGAATCTGTATTGGTGCAGAGAAAGATTCCTTTTCAAAACTACAAATAGGAATACCATAAAACCAAGCAATACCTCTACCAGTATCTGTGCAAATAACTTGAAAGAATAGATTTATTTCTACTGTAATGACCTCATGCATGTGGTCTACTGCAGAACTTGATCCAAAAACCACTAATTCAAAACTATTCCTTGACCCCCAGAGATGTGATTCTGAAGGTAGAGTACAGGATTTACATGTGAAAGGCATTGGATTTAGTCCCTGGTACTGCATATTCTGGAGCTGTTCTTTGTTCTCTGTCATAAGATTAATAAATCATAAAATGCATAAAAAGGCACATGTGCCATATATTCATAGCAGACTTACAATAGCTAAGACAAGGAAACATCTTAAATGACTATAGGTAGATGACTCTATTAAAAGTGATAGACTATGCATATTTAATGTATTACACAGCTGTTAAAAAATGTAGGGACAAGCAATAGTGTGCTCAGTAGAGCAGATATGTTACAATCTGCAAGGACTCCAGTTCAAGGACTCCAGTTCAAGCCACTGGTCACCACCTGTAGGGGAAGCACTTCATGATGCAGTTGATGAAGTTTTCTCTCTCTCAATCTCTCTCTCTCTCTCCATCTACAACACCCTTCCTCTCTCAATTTCTATCTGCCTCTATTCAATAGATCTAGTAGAAATGTTGGGTTGTTGGGTTGGGTGTAGGTTTATCAGATATATCGTAAAATATAAAAGCCCAGTTAGATGCATGATGGATAATTTTAACACAGATTTCATATATTTTTTTACTTATGTTAAAAGAGTATTCATTGTATCTGAAATCAAATTTAGCCAGGTGAACTGCATTTTATCTGACTGTGTTGTTCAGGAAGGCATTTGAGTTTCAGCTCTGGAGTTTAGAGACAAATCCTTGATGGATTCAATTTAGGAGTAACTATTAGATAAATGACATTTAAAAGTTAAAGATAGTTGAGATTTTTCAGGAATATCCCTATGTATATTAAATATTTTAATTAAGCAAGACAAGCACATTCAGTTTTTACCAGAGAACACACCACACAAAGTATGTTTGATATATATATATATATATATATATATATATATATATATATATATATATATAAGCATTTGATGTAATTGATGCTATTGAGGCTGTGAAAAACAGTGTAACAGCATTTAAACTGTAATAGTAACCTTTTATAGCATTTGCCTGCCTCCAATGATCCTTGCTTTGTACTAGTTGGCAAACTCCCCTTAAGTAGAATTATTGACTATGGAAAATCATGGCTGCCCTGTAACAGAAGTTACAGCTTCCACCCAGCACCCTCATCATAACTTCAGAAATAACTCAGTAGACTCGCATTACTTCATTGAGCATTAGAATTTTTCCCTCAAACAATTTTCTTTCTGTAAAAAGTATTTTAGTTATCTTTATCTATTTATTGGATAGAGACAGCCAAAAATCAAGAGAGAAGGGGAATATAGAGAGGAAGAGAGACCAAGAGACACCTGAAACCCTGTTTCACCACTTGTGTGTGTATATATATATATGTGTGTGTGTGTGTGTATATATATATATATATATATATATATATATATATATACACATATATATGCATTATAATGTATAATACTATGTATATCCCTAAAGAAAACAGAAATTGGTGATTTATAATATCTATATTTCACCATACTTCTTGTGGGGAGGCCTCTTTCTCGGGCACAGACTCCTGGCTAGCTTGCTCTGTAGCGCTCCAGATGCAGGAGTCCAGGAGAATGTCACCAAGGCAGTAGGGGTTGAGCCATATGGGACTCCTTCTGTGTCCGTAGCTAGAGATGCGACAAGAATTGACCTGGGGACTTATGTCTGGTAATCCATTTATTGAACACCAAAGCAGGGTTTTTAAGGGGTGTAGGAGGAAGCAAATGGTCTATACCATATTTGGCAACAGTAAGGGGTTTGAAAAGGGTCAGGACTTTCTCTAGTAAGTGATCTAAAGAATTAGGAAATTGTTAGGAGTTGAGAAAAGGTCAAGTTTTATTAGTGAATTGTTGGGTAAGGGGTTTAATTGGTGTAAGGAATGAGGAAATAGAGTTATCAATAACCAGTAGCCAGAGAGGGGTCTTAAGGGCAGAGAGAAGCTAGATCATGCAAGATTAAAGGACCAGAGGGGGCAGAAGAGAATAGGAAGAGGACCTTACTGTTACTGTTTGACAGTGCAGAACAATGATATATGGATCACACTTGATCAAAGAAGGTGAACTTCTGGTAACTTCTGAATAAGCAAACCATCTGGTTTGTGATCAAGGAAGCAAGCTATGTGTCAGGGGGTGCAGGGTCTTGTGAGGTTGAGAGACTGACAGGTGAACTGAAACCTGAAGACTGTTTTCTCCCATGCTCAGTCTTTGGTAGAGAGAGAGACTAATAGGGTGACCGTGCACGTCAGGCACCCATCTTTCAATGGGAGGTCCCATCATGCTCAACCATATCCTCACAATTTCCCTGAATTATTTATTACATGAAATAAATGATATTTTAAGGCAAACAACCTGTCATTCTCAGGGAGTAGCTCCCCACCATCCAGAAGCTCACATCTGAACCTATGTACTTCTCTCTATAGAACAAAGGTATTGGTAACCTTTGAGTACTCCTTTCTCTAACTGCTATATGGTTCAGGCCAGAAACATGGTTTTCCCCAGCCTGCCATCTTTTTTCCTAGGACATGTCTTCATAACAGTCTATTGCAAAAGCATTGAAGTGCCACAAATATGTTCACTTGAAAAATGTCCATGTAATATTTAACCTCAAAATGACCAGATTGCATTTAATCTCAATAAAATTCTTGGTACAAAAGGGTGATGTTTAAGAGAATGAAAAAAAAAAAAGGTGATAAAACATGTTATAGAGAAGTAAATGTAGGGGCCAGGTGGTGGTGCACCTCATTGAGCACACATGTTGTAATGCACAAGGGACTGGGGTTCAAGCCCCCTGGTCTCCACCTGCAGGGAGAAAGCTTTGTGAGTGGTAAATCAGGGCTGCAGGTGTCTCTGTCTCTCTTCCTATCTCCCCTTCCCTCTAAATTTCTATCCAATGAATAAATAAAGATAACAAAAATAGTTTTTAATTTTAAAAAAGAGAGTGAAGTCAATGTTGTAAAGGAAATGGGAAAGCACCAATGAGTTTAGAGGAGAGAAGTAGGGCTGTCATCTCATTAAAAATACACATGGAAGATAGTAATCACAATCACTTACAGAAATTCATCACTTTACATTTAGAAAATATTCATCTTAATTCTTACTATGCTGTATCAAAATATGTGAACCTAAGGCTCCACTTGTGTGAAGCTGTCACTTTTCCTCCCTGCAAAATCTATTCTTGGTTGAGTAGCTTTCATTCCTGTTAGGTAAGTTTGAAAAACTTTTTTTTTCTAAAGACTTGCTTTGAGGCAAGTAAAAAAAAAAAGAAAATCAATGGACCAACATGAAAAGAAGAACTAGGAGGTTCAGTTCAAAGGAGCACTCTGAAGAGCCCTATTTCACTCATGAGGGTGGTCAAGATGCTTATGTACCATGTGTGGATATACTAAGTTCTTCAAGCTCATGCAGAATCTAGGACTGAAAGCAATAAATCTATTTCTATAAGGGGTTTCCACTGTAAAAACACACTTGCCATCACTATCTTATAGGTAGTTGTGAAAGTTAATGGGAATAGGAACAAAGGTGCATCATTTTTACTAATAATATGATATCACATTTATTTAAAAAATGCATAGGCATACATCAGACAAAAGGCTAATAACCAAAATATATAAAGAACTCACCAAATTCAGTAGAAAATAAAAACTGATCCCATCCCAAAATGGGAAGAGTATATGAATAGAATATTTACCAAAGAAGAAATCCAAAAGGCCAACAAACATATGAAAAAATGTTCCAAGTCATTTATTGTCAGAGAAATGAAAATAAAGACAACAATGAGATACCACTTCACCACTGTGAGAATGTCATACATCAGCAACAACAAATGTTAGAGAGGTTGTAGAGAAAAGGAACCCTTCTGCACTGCTGGTGGGAATGTAATTGGTCCAACCCCTCTGGAGAGCACTCTGGAGAACTCTCAGAAGGCTCGACGTGGAGCTACCTTATAGCCCAGAAATTCCTCTCCTGGGGATATATCCTAAGGAAACAAACACAGCCATCCTAAAAGATCGGTGTATACTTATGTTCATAGCAGCACAATTTGTGATAACCAAAACCCAGAAGCAGCCCAGATGTCCAACCACAGATGAGTGGCTGAGCAAGTTGTGGTCTATAAACACAATTAATACTACTCAGTTATTGAGAATAATGAATTCACCTTCTTCCCTTCATCTCAGATGGAGCCTGAAAAAAATCTTTGTAAGTGAAAAAAGCTAAAAAGCAAAGAATGAATGTGAGATGATTTCTCTGCTGGTTGAGAAGTTGAGAAATAAGAACAGAAGGGGAAACACTGAACAGAACTTGGACTGGGTTGGTGTATTGCAACAAAGTAAAGGATGCGGGGGTGGGGGTAGTTCAGGACCTGGTGCATGACAGTGGAAAGGGACCTAGGCTGGGGGTGAGTGTGTACTTCAGAAAACAGAAATTTTATACATGTACCAACTACTGTATTTACTGTCAACTATAAACCAATAATTACACCAATTAAAAAAAATGAAAATGTATAGGCATTGCATGAGCCATGATTAGCATTTAAGTATGCTGTTTGTTCAACTTTGCTATGATAATGATTTGGAGGGTGAATAAGACAGCATAATTATTATGCAAAAGACTTTCAAGCTTGAGACTCTGAGGTCCCAGTATCACCAAAAGCCAGAGCCAGTGCTCTGATCTCTCTCTCCATATACATATATATATATATATATATATATCAAATATTCATATATATAATGAAATATGTTTCATTAAATAAGTAAATAAACCTCTAAAAAAACAAAGAAAAATTTGGAGACCAGCAAAATATCACTTGGATAGTGCCCTGCTTCACTATGTATATAATCCAGGTATAAATCTTGCACCCTCCACATTGAAACAAGCTGTGGTACTTGGGTTTCTTTCCCTCCCTCTGCTTCTGCTTCTCTGTCTCACATTTTCTGCATGGAAAGTCAGTCTGGAGCCATGAAACCACAGAATGAAAAAAATTAAATAATAATGATATAAATGTATACATATCAAAGTGCTAGTTCTATGACCTGTATCCTCTGTAATCATCTGAGTCTTGGTTTTGTTAACTGTAACATGTGGCCAGTACTGTCCTACAAACTGAGCTCAGTTAATATGCATTTTTTCCCTTTGTGACTTCCTTCCCAATCCTGTGTCTGCCTCCCCAAGAAGGAGAATTCTCCAATGAGAAATGTGATATAAGATGAGTGAATATTCAGAATAGGTAACTATGAAAACTTGTAAAGAGTTTTAAGGGTCCAAGTCTGATTTTTTTTTTTTTTTAAGTTTTGAGGTCTTATATCAAGTGTTATCCAACAGCTTTTTTCTCTTTTTTATTTAATTTTTATTTATAAAAAGGAAACATAGATTAAACCATAGGATACAACTCCACACAATTTCCACCACCAGAACTCTGTATCCCATCCCCTTCCCTCCTATTGTTTAACCCTCTGGGCATATGGACCCAAGGTCATTGTGGGATGCAGAAGTTTGAAGTTGTGGATTCTGTAATTATTTCCCCGCTGAACATGGACACTCACAGGTCGATCCATACTACCAGCTTCTCTTTC
This sequence comes from Erinaceus europaeus, assembly GCF_950295315.1. Taxonomy (NCBI): domain Eukaryota; kingdom Metazoa; phylum Chordata; class Mammalia; order Eulipotyphla; family Erinaceidae; genus Erinaceus; species Erinaceus europaeus. Next base: position 94,990,582 of record NC_080164.1, read on the forward strand.
TCTTTCCCTAGTGTGGAAGGGCTCTGGGGAAGCAGAGCTCCAGGACACATTGATGGGGTTGTCTGTGCAGGGAAGTCTGGTTGGCATAATACTAGCATCTGGAACATGGTGGTTGACAAGAGAGCTAACATACAAAGCCAAACAAACTGTTGACCAACCATGGACCTAAAGGCTGGAATAGTGCAGATGAAGAGTTGGGGGCCCTCCATTTTGTAGATAGCTAGTAGGCATATTTTAGTTATATTTCAAAGGGCCTGTGGCTATACTAGTGGTTTTTTTGTTTGTTTGTTTGCCTGAGCTTGAAATCTGATATGCAGGTGGATCCTAATTATTGTCTGGGGATGTGGTTTCATGGCTAGCAGAAATATTGTTGACTGTAAACCCCATCGATTTATGTGATCTGGGGCCCATATTCAGCTTGGGAGCCTATGTGACCTCTGCATCCCTGTAGATCTGAGCTCATATTCTGTGATCATAAGTTGGAATGTTCCAAGCTGCCCCAATATCAGGACCCATCTTCCTCAGGTGTAGCATAGAGTATGTTGTCCAGCCTCCCTTCGGAGGATGGAACATTCTCTACCATTGTTGATCTAAGTTGAAGGAAAAGTCCTATGGGGGTCCACAAAGGGGTCTATTGTGTTGTTACTGATAGGAATGACCAGTAACAATGGCAAGGGATTTATTGTAGGTCTAGGCCCATCATGTCTGTTTGGGAATCTCAGGACTCCCCCATTAGGGCCCTAGCTGATGGGGTGGCCTGATAGTGACTCAAGAGTCATCCTGAAAGTATGCCAGGCTCTTGCCCTTATTAAGCTTTTGCAGTCCTTTCTTTGATGAGGTTAGCTTTGGAGTGAGTGAGAGAACTGTAATAGGAAATAGGTGAGGATGGTATCTAAGTCTAAGTGGACACTATTTGATTATGATACTGACTCACTAGAGACTATTGTATAGTTTTGCTTTCAGGTATATGTTTTGCCATAATTTAGGGAAACATGTAAACATATGCTCTATCTTACAGGACCTGGTCTATATCTAGTTTTTGTGATTTTGTTAGGAAGTGAACCTCCTGGAATGGAATTAGAGAATACTATGAAAAGAAAGGTGTCTCATGAGTAATGAGGCTGAAGGGTTGACATTCCATGCCTGACGTCTCTGGAGACAGTCTGAAGTAAAGCATGCTGAGGTGGTACTGCTTGCATTGATTAGGTTGGGATTGGCAGATGCAATATCATTTGGTATGAATTGAGAGAAGCATGTAGGAAAGTGAGGCCCACCCTATAGGTTCCAGGACTGGGGAAATATAGGCTCTAAAGAGGAAGTGGGAGGTTGCTGCTCTCTTAGGGTTTAAGAATACAATGGATAGTTATTGCTATAATTAAATTATTTGCCATTTGGATTAACTTTGAAAAATCCTTTGTTAGGATTTTCTGTATCATACGCAACGTCACTATAATTTATGTCCTTTGACATTATTTGTGTATAGCTTTGCCACCAGTTGCTTCTCTTCTCCTTGGTCTAAGCCTTTAAGAGAGTTAACATATAAAAGACTCAGCCTATGTATTAAAAAGACTCAGTCTGTGATATAAAAGGTTTGAGACATTCAATTTTCCCCCTCTCATTTTAATTAAATAGTGATTTATATGACTACAAATTAATAGGAGTGTACACAAACATCATTCCCACCACCAAAAGACCATGTCCCATCCTATACTACCCCCTCCCCTCATCCTTTCCACTCACCCCCTCCCCCAGTAAAGTTAAACATCTACCTTCAACCTCAACCCAGGATTTTTACTTTGGTGCCCTATTCCAAATTCAGTCAAATCCTGCTTTGAATTTCCCTTTCTATTATTCTTTCTCAACTTCTGTTTATGAGTGGTTTTATCCCATACTTATCTTTATCTTTCTGACTTAGTTCACGTAACATAATTCCTTCTAGCTCTGTCCAAGATGGGTCAGAGAAGGTGGGTTCATTGTTCTTAATAGCTACCTACTATTCCATTGTTTATATATTACACAACTTTCTCAGCCATTCACCTGTTGTTGGGTACCTGGATTGCTTCCAGGTTTGGGCTATTATGAAGTGTGCTGCTATGAACATAGGAGTACACACTTCTTTTTGGTTGGGTATTATGGAGTCCTTGGGGCATATTCCTAGGAAAGGAATTACTGGGTCATATGAGAGGTTCATGCCTAGCCTTGTGAGAGTTCTCCAGACTGCTCTCCACAGAGGGCAGTTACATTCCCAAAAGCAGTGCAGAAGGATTCCTCTGTCCCCACAGCCTCTCCAACATTTATTGCTGTTATCCTTTTTGATGTATGCCATTCTCACAGGGGTGAGGTGGTATTTCTATGTTGTCTTTATTTGTATTTCTCTGACAATCAGTGACCTGGAGCAATTTTTTCTGTGTTTGTTAGCCTTTTGGATCTCTTCTGTAGTAAATGTTATGTTCATATCCTTTACCATTTTTGAATGGGGTCATTTGCTTTTTTGTTGCTAAGTTTGCTGAGCTCTTCGTATATTTTGGTAATTAGTCTCCTGTCTGATATATGGCATGTGAATATCTTTTCCAATTCGGTGAGGGGTCTCTTTGTTTGTGTGATAATTTCTTTGGCTGTGCAGAAGGTTTTCAATTTGATGTAGTACCATTGGTTTGTTTCTACTTTAGTCTTCCTTGAAATTGGGTTTATTTCATCAAAGATGTCCTTGAGATTTAGGTGCAAAAATGTTCCACTAATGTTTTCCTCTAAGTATTTCATAGTTTCTGTTCTAACATCCAGGCCATTTATACATTTGGAGTTAATTTTTGTTTCTGGTGAGGTAAAATGATTCAGTTTCATTCTTCTACATGTTTCAACCCAGGTTCCCCAGCACCACTTATTGAAGAGAGCCTCCTCCCTCCATTTAATACTATAGGTGTGGGGGTTTATTTCTGGGCTTTCAGTTCTGTTCCAATAGTCTGTGTGCCTATTTTTGTTCCAGTACCAGGCTGTTTTGATGATGATGGCCTTATAATATATTTTGAGATCTGAGAGTGTGATGCCTCCATTTCTGTTTCTTTCTCTCAAGATGGTTTTGGCAATTCTAGGTGTTTTCTTGTTTAAGATAAAAGACTGTAGTTTTTGTTCTCTTCTCTTAAGTAAGCTTGCTGGAACTTTGATGGGTATCACGTTAAATTTGAATATGGCTCTGGAAAGAATATTCATTTTGATGGTATTTATTCTTCCAATCCATGAACATGGAATGTCTTTCCATTTCTTGGTATCATTTTCTATTTCCTTGACTAATGACTCATAGTTTTCAGTATACCGGTCTTTCATTTCTTTGTTCAGCTTTATTCCTAGGTATTTTGTTAATATTGCTGCTACAGTGACTGGGAGTGATTTCTGGGTGTTTTCTTCTTCAGATTTGGTGTTTGCATAAAGAAGTGCCACTGATTTTTGTACACTGATTTTGTAGCCTGACACCTTGTTATATGCCTAATAACTTCTAGTAGTTTTCCTCTGGATTCTTTAGGTTTTTCTAAGTATACTATCATATCATCTGCAAATATTGAGAGCTTGACTTCTTCCCTTCCAATCTGTATTCCTTTGATTTCTTTCTCGTGCCTGATTGCTATGGCAAGAACTTTCAATACTATGTTGAAGAGTAATGGTCATAGTGGAAATCCCCATCTAGTTTCTGATCAGAGGGGGAATGCTTTCAGCTTCTGTCCATTGAGTATGATGTTGGCTATAGGTTTGCTATATATATATTCCACTATCTGGAGGAATTTCCCATCTAGTCCCATTTTTTGTTGAGTTTTGAGCATGAATGGGTGTTGGACTTTGTCAAAGGCTTTCTCTGCATCTATTGAGATAATCACGTAGTTTTTGGTTTTGCTTTTATTGATGTGGTGAATGACATTGATTGACTTATGTATGTTGAACCAGCCTTGCATTCCTGGGATAAATCCCACTTGGTCGTGACGAACAATCTTTTTGATATACTGCTGTATCTGTTTTGCAAGGATCTTGTTCAATATTTTGGCATCTATATTCATCAGAGATATTTGTCTGTAGTTTTCCTTTTTTGTTGTGTCCCTATTTGCTTTTGGTATCAGGGTGATGTTGACTTCATAGAAGGTGGAAGGGAGTGTACCTATTTCTTTGATTTTGTGAAAAAGCTTTAGAAGTATAGCTATTAATTATCCTGAAGGTTTTGTAGAAATTGAGTCTTCTCCCTTTTTTTAGTGAGTGTGGCTAGGGGTTTGTCAATTTTGTTTAATTTTTTAAAGAACCAACATTTGGCTTCATTGATGTTGTGTATGATTCTCTTATTTTCAATGTTGTTTATTTCTGCTCTAATTTTAGTGATTTTGTTCTTCTGATTCCTTTAGGGTTCCTTTGTTCCTCTTCCTCTATGTCCTTAAGGCATGCAGTAAAGTTGTTTATTTGAGCTTTTTCTTATTCTCTAATATGTGATTCTATGGCTATGATTTAAGCCATAGACATTTATTTTTATTATGGATTTAATATATTGCAGTGCCATTATTCTACATTTTTTATTTGTTCTGATATATTGCAAGTATTATGATGATGTTTCTCTTTATAAGAGGTCTTTTAGAACTTCTTTCAGGGCAGGCTTGGTGATGGTTGTCTCCTTTAACTTTTGTCGGTCTGAGAAGGTTTTGATCTCTCCATCTAGTCGGAATGACAGTCTAGCAGGATATATTATCCTTGGTTGAACCCCTTTTTCATTCAGGGGTCGATAGATATCTTGCCATTCTCTTCTGGCTTTTAGAATTTGAGTGGTGAAGTCTGCTGATAATCTTATGGTTTTTCCCCTGTATGTGACTTTTTGTTTTTCTCTTGCAGCCTTCAGGATCCTTTCTTTATCATTATTTATTTTCACTGTAACTATGATGTGTCTTGGTGTCTTTAGGTCTGGGTTGATTCTGTTTGAGACTTGCTGGGCCCCTTGAATCTTAATGTCCTTTCTGTTGTTTAGGTATGGTAAGTTTTCTTCTATAATTTTCTCTAGAATGTTTACTTCCCTTTCCTCTCTTTCTTCGTCTGGCAGGCCAATTATACAAAAGTTACATTTTTTGAGATCATCCATTTGTCTCTGTTGTTGTTTTCACTGTTTCTCAATCTTTTTTTTAGTTCTTTTACCTCTCTCTATGTTTTCTCTCACTCTTCCTCTGTCTGGCTAATTCTGTTTTCTGCTTCTCTTAGCCTGCTTTCCCTTCCTTCAGCTTCTTTCTTCAGTTCAGTTATAGTATTAGCTTGTTCTGCTAACTGTCCTTTTAGTTCAGCTATTTCATCTTTCAGTTCTCTAATTACCTCAAGGTAGCTAGTATTTTCCTTGAGGGTCTCATCTGTTGTTTTCCTAATTCTGATAGCCCTTTCCTCCATAGTTGTCTTCATTTCTGTGATTATTATGTTTATTATTGCTTTCATACTTTTCTTATCTATGCTTACTTCTGACTGATTTGGAGTTTCTTCTGGACTCCTGTCTTGATCCATTATAGTAGCAGTTTTATTTGCTCTTGATTTAACCATTTTCTTTTTGTTGATGTGTTTTTTATTTTTCTTTTCTGTTGTTATTCAATTGTTGTGTTTTGAGTACAAGCCATGCTATAAGAAATATCTTTATGACAAATGTAGTCACCCAACCTCTGAAATTACAGTAGTATTTGAAGCAAGTATTGATGTAGTTCAATCAATAGCAGTTAGCTAAGCAACACCTTCATTCCAAGAAAAACTAGCATACAAATCCAAAGGAAAAAGAAAGAGAAAGGAAAAAAGGGGAAAGCAAGGGTAGACAATTATGCAAATCAACTGTCCACTGTAAATTCTAGGGATAGCAAGAGGAGAAAGGAAACTAGAGAACAAACACACACACACAGAGTTCACTCTGAGTCACATTTATTCCCCAAAATAATTCACAAATCAGTATCAGTGAATTAATAAATCAAAAGAAGGATAAAGGAAGAAAAGAATCAAGAAGAAGAAAAAAAAAAGAGCAGTGAAAGGAAAGAGTTATTTTTTTTTTAATTAGCTAGGGGGAGGGAGAAAGGAGGAAAGAGGTAGTGAGAAACATGTTCCTCTCATACTGGATAGAACACCCAGTAACCTAGCAATGGATAAAACAACAACAGTTAATTTTTGTCAACCTAAAGAAGAAGGGGGCAAATGGGACACAGGTATATAGTAATAGCAATAATAAAATAGAATAGAGTAAAAACCCTAAGAGTCAGTCTGAAGCTTAGACCACTCTGGATCAGGCAGCCTGAGCAAAGACAGCCAATTGTAAGGAGTATCCAAGAAAAAAAAGAAAAAAAGAAAAAAAAAAGCCTCCAGGTAGTCTTTCCCAGGCAAGAGTGAGGCTCTGATTGGTCAGTTATTTTGTCACTCAAATAGAATTCCAGCCACTTAAAAAAGAGAGAGAGAAGGAAAACAAAAGGGGAGAAGCTTTGGAATAACACTCCTGGTGAGCCAGGAATCTGGCTAAATCAGTAAAGAAAATAGCTCAGCGGTAAGCCAGTTAGGAGTGTCTCTCCAGCTCCTGGGGGCTGGTTCTGGGGTGGAGGGGAGGGGTGAGCTTCAGTAATAATCAAAAGATTTCCTTTCTTTTACCCCCTGGCCTTTGTTTTCTAACCCAAGAGTGGTCTCACCCTTTGGACCCCTTATTCACCCTCCTGCTGACAGCCCAGTGTCCTACCCTATCTAGAGAATCCCCAGTCATAAGCTTCTGCTTGTTGGAGCTCATGCCGGCTGCTGCTTGCAAGTCACCATCTTGCTCCGCCCAAATAGCTTTAAACTATGATTTAAATCTGAAGCTAACATCCTTAAGGTTGTTCATTTTCTATTAAGCATGAATAATATGATTTAACCTAGGGATTAAATATACTTTAAAATCTAATTTAAAAATGAAGACTACAATGTACCTTATCCATAGGAATCATAGTGTGAAAGAACTTGCCCTAGAGGTTAATATGAAAAGGAACTTCTTATCTTGATTCCTTCACCTTTCTAAAACATTTCAGTTCAAACCTAAACTGAATATTGGACTAGCTTTAATGATGGTTGGAATTTCTTGAAAACTACATAGCTATCTATGAAGTATCCTTATTTGTAAAGGAAACTGAAGAAACAAAAACTCTAAGGCAGCATATTGCCTCAAAGTACCTTCTTGACATAAAGATCAAAATATGGCTAGTGTTCTGTGACCCTATGGAATTCAAATTATGTCCTTATGAATAGATATAGTACACTATCAAGTTAGTTCAAATTAGTTTATCAGTTTAGCTAGCTGTTGCTTCTATTCTACATAGGACATTGAATGAATGAAATATTGGAATAAGTTTTGAATTGACATTACCAAATTCCATGTAAACACCGATTTCTTTTTGCTCTCTCCTCCTTCCTTCCTTCCTTCCTTTCTCTCTCTCTTTCTTTCTCTCTTTCTTTCTCTCTCTCTCTCTCTCTTTCTTTCTTTCCCTTGGGTTATTGCTGGGGTTCGGTGCTGGCACTATGAATCCAGTTCCTAGTGGTCATTTTATTGGACAGGACAGAAAGAGATTAAGAGAGGAGGGGGCAATAGAGAGGGAGAAAGAAAGACACTTGCAGACCTGCTTCACCACTTGTGAAGTGTTTCACCTGGCAGGTGGGGATCCGGGGGATTGAACACCAATTTCTTGGTGTTTCTGGAACAGGAATATCTGAAGTTTGGAAGGAAAGGACACTAACACCAGTATTTCCCCCCTTAACTTTTCCCCAGATACAGCATTTAATTGTTGGTTATTAACTGTTATTCTCACATATTTAAAAGTATACTTATTCAGATTTTCATACAACAATTATTTGTAAGTGCTTATAATTTGCCATACATAATACAAGGACTTAAAGTGAAGGAAAGATGATTAATTCATGGCTACTGATTTAAAACTGCTTACAATACAGTGCTATGTAAATTGTTCTGAAAGTAAGCTAATTTTCCCTGAATCAATGTAGTGTAACTGGCATCTGTAAGTCATGATGAGCATTAAAAATTAATTTTAAGTATGTTGAATAATGTAGCATTAATTATCTTGGTGATGATACATGCTGTAATGGGTTAAGATGAAACCACTAAAAATATAAGTTTTGAATTCCATTTCAGAACATATAAAATAGTTCACACTTTGAATGAAAAATGAAGTTTACAGCACTGCATCATTTACAACTGAAGACTTAGTGGCTTAAGGTTATAACAGAGTACATTTTATCAGAGACTGTCTTGGGTAAGGAGTTTTCCAGCTATAACCTCTTGGTATCACAATATGGAAATGCTATGGAACACAGAGACAGGTTCACTCACAACCTGGAGTACCTAGAACATATGGATATCTGCATCTGTCTGTGAGTGTGATCTTTTATGTTCAAGAGACTATTTTCAGCTTGCTTTTTCCTGTGCCACTGCCCAATGGAAGCACATTATATCAGTGTATATGCACACATGTACAAAGAGCTGAAAAGCAGCCTATGTCTAGTCTAACAAAATTGGAACTGATGAAATAGCTCACCTGGATAGTGGGTGGTTTTGCCATGAAAGCAGCTGAGGTTGGAGCGCAGCCACCACCACATTGAAAGAACTTTTGGTGCTGTGGTCTTGTTCAGTCTCCCTGCCAGTCTGTGTCAATCATCATCATCAGCATCGCTAGCATCTAAAACAAACTGGATGTCCATTAGAATCACATCTGATATTCATACAAAGTCAGATGAAAATGAAACAAAGCATTGATTTATCTTTTTTAGGGGAGACAGTGAGACTAGCCATATTTTTTTCTTTATGTTTTTAAGGCCATACTTAAAAAAAAATCCAAGATGAACATTTATAAACTCCATTATTTCTATTCTGCATTAAAGTTATTTTATATAAAATTATCTGTGGACATTTTCCATCCAACAAAATAGAACTGACTCAGTTATTAAAATGTCTGAATGGTGTATGTGTCACAGCTAAAGTACCACCCAGAGACATTGTCTTCCTTCTCTCCTTCACTCTTCTGGGAGGAAATTTTCAACACTGCTGCTGTAGTGCTTTTTATGCCACTGCCTATTTCTTCACAACTTGGCTGGACTTCACCCACTCATTTACTTCTGAAGGTTTGAAAATTACCTCTGAGTCATGTGCCATTCATCAAAAATTACAGTAATATTAGCATGTTTTCAGTCAGAGATTTAAATATACAACACCGCGCGTGCACACACACACACACACACACACACACACACTTGTAGCCAGATCGACTTACACACATGAGGGTTACCTCTTCATTAACACACCCATCTTGAAGTCTTGCTAATGTGCTGTTTTGCCTCCTGACTATCCTGACTTATTTTGAGGTTGAGCATTTCCTCAAGGCCCTCTTTGTTATAAAGCCTTAGATAGTTATGTAGATCAGCACACAGTGATATCTCTTTTTGGCACAGTTTTTTTGATCACTTGGTCATGTCCTGTTTTTTTTTTAATTTTTTTATTTAAGAAAGGATTAATTAACAAAACCATAGGGTAAGAGGGGTACAACTCCACACAATTCACACCACCAAATCTCCATATCCCACCCCCTCCCCTGATAGCTTTCCCATTCTCTATGCCTCTGGGAGCATGGGCCCATGGTCATTGTGGGTTGCAAAGGTAGAAGGTCTGGCTTCTGTAATTGCTTCCTAGCTGAACATGGGTGTTGACTGGTTGGTTCATACTCCCAGTCTGTCTCTCTCTTTCCCTAGTAGGGTGTGTATCTGGGGAAGCGGAGCTCCAGGACACATTGGTGGGGTCTTCAATCCAGGGAAGCCTGGCTAGCATCCTGATGGCATCTGAAACCTGGTGATTGAAAAGAGAGTTAACATACAAAGCCAAACAAATTGTTGAGCAATCATGGACCCAAAGCTTGGAATAGTGGAGAGGAAGTGTTAGGGAGGTACTCACTGCAAACTCTAGTGTACTTCTGCTTTCAGGTATATATTTTGCAGTAGTTTATGGATACGTGTGAACATAAGCTCTCTCTCACAGAAACTGGTGTATATCTAGATTTTGGGACTTTGTTAGAAAGTGAACCCCCTGAGAGGAAATTAGAGTGTACTAAAAAAGGAAAGGTCCCACCCAAGTAATGAAGCTGAAGGGCTGTCATTCCACACGTGAAGTCTTTGGACACAGTCTGAGGTGAAGCATGTTGAGGTGGCAATCGTTGCGTTGGTTAGGTTGTGATCGGCGGATGCAATATTATTTGATATGGATTGGGAGAGGCATACGGGAAAGTGGGCCCTATCCAAGGGTTCCAGGACTGGGGGAAGTAGGGGTTCTATAGTGGAGATGTGAGGGTCCTGCTGTAATTTGGTCGGGTCCTGCATTTAGTTTCCCTTTCAGATCTTCTTAGTCAACTTCTGTTGATGAGTGGGATCATTCCATACTCATCTTTATCTTTTTGACTTAGCTCACTTAACATAATTCCTTCTAGCTCTGTCCAAGATGGATCAGAGAAGGTGTTCTTGATAGCTGCATAGTATTCCATTATGTATATATACCACAGCTATCTTAGCCACTCATCGGTTGTTGGGCACCTGGGTTGCTTCCAGGTTTTAGCTATTATGAATTGTGCTGCTATGAACATAGGAGTACACACCTCTTTTTGGTTGGGTGTTATGGAGTCCTTGGGGTATAACCCCAGGAGAGGAATTACTGGATCATATGGAAGGTCCATGTCTAGCCATCTGAGAGTTTTCCAGACTGCTATCCACAGAGGCTGTACCAATTTACATTCCCACCAGCAATGTAAAAGGGTTCTCTGTCTCCACATCCTCTCCAGCATTTGTTGCTGCTGTCCTTTTTGATGTATGCCATTCTTACAGGAGTGAGGTGGTATCTTAGTGTTGTCTTAATTTGCATTTCTCTGACAATCAGTGACCTAGAGCAGTTTTTCATATGTTTGTTAGCCTTTTGGATCTCCTCTGGAGTGAATGTTTTGTTCATATACTCTGCTCATTTTTGGATGGGGTGATATGCTTTTTTGGTGCTAAGTTTGCTGAGCTCTTTATATATTTTGGTGATTAGTTTCTTGTCTGAGGTATGGCATGTGAAGATCTTCTCCCATTCTGTGAGGGGTCTCTCTGTTTGTTTAATAGTTTCTTTGGATGTGCAGAAGCTTTTCAATTTGATGTAGTCCCATTGGTTTGTTTATGCTTTAGTCTTCCTTGCAACTGGGTTTGATTCATCAAAGATGTCCTTGAGGTGTATGTGGGAAAGTGTTTTACCAATGTTTTCCTCTAAGTATTTGATTGTTTCTGGTCTTACATCTAGGTCTTTGATTCATTTGGAGTTGATTTTTGTTTCTGGTGAGATAAAGTGGTTCAATTTCATTCTTCTGCATGTTACAACCCAGTTTTCCCAGCACCATTTATTGAAGAGAGCCTCCTTTTTCCATTTAACACTTTGGGCCCCTTTATCAAAGATTAGATGTCCATAGGTGTGGGGATTTATTTCTGGGCTTTCAATTCTGTTCCACTGGTCTGTTTTCCTATTTTTGTTCCAGTACCATGCTGTTTTGATGATGATGGCTTTATAATATAGTTTAAGGTCTGGGAGTGTGATGCCTCCATTTCTGTTTCTTTTCCTTAAGATGGTTTTGGCAATTCTAGGTGTTTTCAGGTTACAGTATTTGTTCTATTCTCTTAAGGAATCTTGGTGGAACTTTGATGGGTATTGCATTAAATTTGTATATGGCTCTGGGGAGAATATTCATTTTGATGATATTTATTCTTCCAATCCATGAGCATGGGATATCTTTCCATTTCTTGGTAGCAGTTTCTATTTCCTTGAGTAGCGACGAATAGTTTTCTGTATACAAGTCTTTCACTTCTTTGGTCAACTTTATTCCTAGGTATTTTATTGATTTTGCTGAAACAGTAAATGGGAGTGATTTCTGGATATCTTCTTCTTCAGATTTAGTGTTTGCATAAAGAAATGCCACTGATTTTTGTACATTGATTTTGTAGCCTGATACCTTGCTATATTGCCTAACAACTTCCAGTAATTTTCTACTGGATTCTCTAGGTCTTTCTATGTATACTATCATATCATTTGCAAATAGTGAGAGCTTGACTTCTTCCCTTCCAATCTGTATTCCTTTGATTTCTTTCTCTTGCCTGATTGCTATGGCAAGAACTTCCAATCCTATGTTGAAGAGTAACGGTCATAGTGGAAAGCCCCGTCTAGTCCACGATCTGAGGGGGAATGCTTTCAGCTTCTGTCCATTGAGTATGATGTTGGCTGTAGGTTTGCTATATATAGACTCCACTATCTTGAGTAATTTCCCATCTATTCCCATTTTTTGTAGAGTTTTGAGCATGAATGGATGTTGGATTTTGTCAAAGGCTTTCTCTGCATCTATTGAGATAATCATGTGGTTATTGGCTTTGCTTTTATTGATGTGGTGAATGACATTGATTGACTTATGGATGTTGAACCAGCCTTGAATTCCTGGGATGAATCCCACTTGGTCATGATGAACAATCTTTTTGATGTGTTGCTGTATCCGGTTGGCCAAGATCTTGTTTAATATTTTGGCATCTATGTTCATCAGAGATAGTGGTCTGTAGTTTTCCTTTTTTGTTCTATCCCTATCAGCTTTTGGTATCAGGGTGCTGTTGGCTTCATAAAAGGTGGAAGGGAGTATTCCTGTTTCTTCAATCTTATGGAATAGCTTAAGAAGTATGGGTATTAACTGTTTCCTGAAAGTTTTGTAGAATTCGTTTGTGAAGCCATCTGGTCCAGGATTTTCGTTGTTGGGGAGATTCTTAATAACGGTTTCAATTTCTTTGTCTGTGATTGGTGCATTTAGATTTTGTAGTTCTTCTTGGTTCAGTTTTGGAAGTGCATAGGTTTCTAGGAATTGTTCCATTTCTTCCAGATTCTCTAGCTTGGTGGCATATAGTTCTTTATAGAAGTTTCGCAGGATTCTCTGGATTTCTGTGGTGTCAGTTGTGATATTTCCTGCATCGTTTACAATTCTATTAATTTGAGTCTTCTCTCTTTTTTGTTTGGTGAGTCTGGCTAGGGGTTTGTCAATTTTGTTTAATCTTTCAAAGAATCAACATTTGGCTTCATTGATCTTTTGTATGATTCTTTTATTTTCGATGTTGTTTAGTGATTTCTGTCCTTCTGGTTGCTTTAGGGTTCCTTTGTTCCTCTTCCTCTAAGTCCTTGAGGTGTGCAGTAAGGTCGTTCATTTCAGCTTCTTCTTGGTGTTTAATATGTGATTGTATGGCTATAAGTTTCCCTCTTAATACTGCTTTAGCTGTGTCCCAAATATTTTGATAGGTTGTGTCTTCATTTCATTTGTTTCCAGGAACGTTTGAATTTCCTGCTTGAGTGACTCTCTGACCCAGTGGTTCTTAAGGAGTATGTTGTTTAGTTTCCAAATTCTGTGACTTTTAATAATTGTCTGTTTGTTGTTAAATGTTAGTTTTACTCCACTGTGGTCTGAGAAGATACTTGGGATGATTTCAATGCTCTTGAATTTATTGATGCTGTCTTTGTGGCCTAACATGTGGTCTATCCTTGAGTATGTGTTATGTGGATTTGAAAAGAAGGTGTATTCCAGTTTTTTGGGTGAAGGAGTCTGAAAATCTCCAAGAGGTCTAGTCTGTCAATGTCTTCATTCAATTCTCTTGTATCTTTATTGGTTCTCTGCTTTGTTGATCTGTCTAAGTGTGAGAGTGGGGTATTGAAGTCTCCCACTACTATTGTATTACTATTGATATATTTTTGAAATTCTATCAGTAGGTGCTTCATGTATTTAGATGGTCCCTCATTGGTGCTAAGATGTTAATAATTGTTAAGTCTTCTTGGCTGATTGATCCTCTAATCATTATGTAATGTCCTTGCCTATCTTTTATTAATTTATTTAATTTAAAATCTATAGTGTCTGAGATGAGTATGGCTGTTTCTGCCCTTTTTTGTGGTCCATTAGCCTGCATGATAGTTTTCCATCCTTTCACTTTAAGTCTGTGTTTATCTTGTTGTGACAGATGGGTTTCTTGCAAGCAGCATATGGTTGGGTTATGTTTTCTGATCCATCCCCCCACCCTGTGCTTTTTGATGGGTGAGTTTAAGCCATTGATGTTTATTGATATTATGGATTTAATGTATTGTAGTGCCATTGTTCAAAAAAAAATTTTGTTTCCTCTGATATATTGCATTTATTATAGTGATGTTCTTGTTTATAAGAGGTCTTTTAGAACCTCTTTCAGGGCCGGCTTCATGATGGTTGCCTCCTTTAACTGTTGTTTGTCTAAGAAGGTCTTGATCCCTCCATCTAGTTTGAATGAAAGTCTTGCAGGATATATTTCCTTGGTTGAAACCGTTTTTCATTCAGGGCTCCATACATGTCTTGCCATTCCCTTCTGGCTTTTAGAGTTTGAGTGGAGAAGTCTGCAGATAATCTTATGTGTTTTCCCCTGTATGTCACTTTTTGTTTCTCTCTTGCAGCCTTTAGGATCTTTTCTTTATCCTTACTTCTTCTCATTGTGACTATGATGTGTCTTGGTGTCTTCAGGTCTGAGTTTATTCTGTTTGGTACTCTCTGGCCCTCTTGAATCTTGATGTCCTTTCTGTTATTCAGGTCTGGCAAGTTTTCTTCTATTATTTCCTCTAGAATGTTTGCTTCCCCTTCCTCTCTTTCTTTCTCTGGCAAGCCAATTATACGAATGTTATTTCTTTTGAGATCATCCCATATATCTCTGTTGTTGTTTTCAGTGTCTCTCAATATCTTTTTAAGCTCTTTCACCTCTTTCTTAGTTTTCTCTAACTCATCCTCTGTCTGACTAATTCTGTTTTCTGCTTCTGTTAGTCTTCTTTCCCTTCCCTCAGCTTCTTTCTTCATTACAGCTATTTCAGCTTTCAGTTCTCTAATTGCTCCCCCTTGGGGGGTCTCAACCTTTGTTTCCCTAATACAGCCATTCATTTCCTCCAGTGTTGTTTTCATTTCTGTGATTAATAAGTTTATTATTGCTTGCATACTTTTCTTATCTATGGTTACTTCTGGCTAATTTGTAGTTTCTTCTGGGCTCTTGTCTTCATTCATTGGAGTAGCAGTTTTATTTGTTTTTGATCTACCCATTTTTTTGATTTATGTGTTTCTTTTTTTATGCTCTGATGTTCCTCAGTTGTTGTGTCTTGAGTACAGGTAACATTGTACTAAATACCTTTATGACAATTGCACTCACCAACCTCAGGAATTACAGTAGCAACGTTTCCAGGAGATGTGGTCAGAGCTCAGCCACTAGCAGCTTCTCAGTCCGCCATCTTCTGGGAACCTCCTATCAATCGTCATGTCCTGTTTTATACTGTCACTTAATGATATAGTTTCTCTGTGTGCAGGCCACAGTGAACACAGTGCTTAAAATCTCACAGAAGCACTGAGCTTGTGTGCAGTACTGAACATAAAATTTTGATTATTTAAGTGCCTTCCAATGTCAGCTGTGGAGCTTTTAATTTTTCAAAGATAGAGAGCAATTCTTGTTTCTATTCTTTCCCCTGCAACAGAAGTGGAAGGGTAGACATTTTCTGACTGTGAGTTCTGGTTATTCCTTCCTAGGTTGTGACACCACTTTTTGGGAAGGGGAATTCCTTACCATGGAAGGTCCTGCTATTCAGGATATTTTGCAAGGGCACATTAAAGTCATTATAAATATTCCTCCTTTCCGAGGGGTTTTTTGTATCATCTGGAGATTAAAGAATGTGATTCTGGCATAGAGGAAACTTATATATTACTTTTTGGAGTCAGGGTGAAGATTTTCGGCTCTTGGTGCATTGTGTAGACAGAAGGAAATGGAGTTGCCCCAAAAGCAGTAAGTCTCCTTTTATTATATCACTTAAATATGAATACATCCTAGGTTTTTTCAAAGGGCAAAGTAGATTGCAAGAGCATTTATCTAGTAAAGTGAATGCTACTACAAACGTAGTTTTGATTTGAATATGAGCACACCATTATTTTCTTTAACAAACATCCTTAATTCAGATTGGGAGACTTCTTTCCTTCAATTTTTAAAATCCTGGTCTCTCAATACTTCAGGTGGCACAGTTCAGGATTTTTTTGTCCTGATCCTACAAAAGCAACATGGTAGAGATCTCACCTCATGGTAATGATTCCCAGCAAGCTCTTCATACTTGGTATGATCCACTTCCCCCTGGTACTTGTATAGAAACAAGAATACTGATGCAGGCCACAAGCAGTTTGCCAGTTTGAAAGAGCCTAACCTATTCACTATTGAGTTTTGAAATGGGCAAAACTATCTGTTATGCTTGTTCTTAACACTTGGATGCCTGCCATAGTCCTCTCTGATTCCCTGGCCAGCCTGTCCCCTACCTTATGTCTCCTTTCTGGGCCAAAGAGTAAATTATGAATACACCTGCAGCAAAATGAACAAAGACTGTGTCTCTGGTTCTCACAAAACTATTTCCAGTGTTGGAAACAAAGAAAGTCTTATTATAATCCATTGAACTAAAGCACAGGAAAAACTTCTTACATCTAAGTTTCTCCTGAGTGGAGTACACCTAGCCTAAGAGTCACTTCTCCACCACCTGTTTATTCAATGCATTAATCATACCTACACTGTGTAGACAGAGCGTAACCACCTGGTACCTAGAATGAGATATCTGAGTCAACATCTGGTCTTCAGTTTTCTTTTTCTTCTTTTTTTAAATAGTGATTTAATATTGATTTACAAAATTATGTGATACTGGGGATATAACTCCACACTGTTCCCACCATCAGAGTTCTGTGTCTCCCAAAATCCCTCCATTGAAAACTACACTAGTTCTCCCAGGCTCACAGATGTAGACTGACTATTCTCTCCATCTCTCTCTCTCTCCCTCTCTCTCTCTCTCTCTCTCTCTCTATATATATATATATATATATATATATATATATATATATATATATATATATACCTAATTTTTCTATGGTTTTGTCTTCTCTTCATTTCTTAAGTCACACCTACACTTGTTACTACTTCTGAATGTTCTTTCTTTTTTCCTCTCCTCTCTGCAGGTATATCTTGAAAAGGGCTTTCCAATTTTCAGATATGATTCTAACTCCTTCTTGTCTACTAATACTCACAGTTGATAGAAGAGAAAAACAAGATCAGGAGAGAAGAAAAGACTCTTCCAGAAATGCATTTCTAATTGTGTTGGCTAGTAATTCTCTGGTATCCTGCTGTCTTGTGATCTTTGGTATATTGTGAAGTATGCTTACCTCCAAATAAAGTAATTTCTGAAGATATTTAGAGAATATCCCTCATGCACTCAAACTCAAGTTGTTCTATTTACCATGACTTGGCTTTTCTGTTCCTCTGTCCCTTCTCTTAGAAGATTCTTTTAATTATGTTTATTCCAGGGACTGCTGCCCCATGGGGATCTCCAGTTCCTCTGGTGTCTTCCGCTCCCAGGGCTGCTGCTTCTTCTTTTTTAAATGTTTATTTATTTATTTTCCTTTTTTTTTGCCTTTGTTGTTTAACATCGTTGTAGTTATTGATGTCATTGTTGTTGGATAGGACAGAGAGAAATGGAGAGAGGGGGGAGACAGAAAGGGGGAGAGAAAGATAGACACCTACAGACCTGCTTCACTACCTGTGAAGCAATTCCCCTGAAGGTGGGGAGCAGGGGGCTCAAACTGGGAACCTTAAGCCAGTCCTTGTACTTCCTGCCACTTGCACTTAACCCACAGTGCTACAGCCTAACAGGGTAACAGCCCCGCCCCAGGGCTGCTTCTACTGAAGTACCTGCTGTCATTCCTAACAGATTTCTATCTCCTCCCTGGCACCACTGCCTTCTTTTACTACTGTACCCCTGCTGATGCCGGGGACTTTCACAGTCCCAAAGCTGTGTATTGTGCAGTCATTCTGCTATACAGAAAACCAAGGAATGCTGCTAGTCATGTAGTCAACCAACAAAATAGCAGGGTAGTCCTGCCTTTCAGTTTCTTATAGTTTTTTATTTTTTTTTATTTTCTCCCTTGGGTCTCTTGCTAGACTTATGTCTGAAATGAGTTGATAAATAGGACAAAAAGCACAATGATGAATTCAGACAGCCCAGGCTTTATTTTGATTTAATTTTCCTTTTGGTTCTCTCTTCCATTAGAACAGGGACTCTGAAACTGAATTCACAAGTGAAAAACAGTAATAATAATAATAAGACTTTTTCATACTTAACTTGTTCATAGCATAATGCTCGGCACTTTAATGTCATTAGCTATTCAATAATCATAATAACCCCTTATAAAAGATACTATTGTAAATTCACATTCATAGACAGAGTCTGAGCATGTTAGTCAATTACGCAAGGGCTCATTCATGATTGGTAATAGGAAGAGCAGATATTCTGAGATGGAGACAGAGAGAAACTGAGAAGGGAGGAGGAGATAGAGAGGGAACTAGACAAAGAAACACCTGCAGCTCTGCTTCACCACTTGTGAAGCTTTGCCCTTGCAGGTGGGGACCAGGGGATTGTACACTGTAATGTGTGCAATTAACCAAGTGCATGCCCGGCTGGTCCCTCAGAACAGATATTTAATCAAGTGTTTCTGCCTCCAAAACCCCACGTTCTAACCACTGTATTTCCTGCCTATGACTAGACTTTGGAGAATTAACACACTTTTTAAAAAAAAATTATTTATTCCCTTTTGTTGCCCTAGTTGTCTTCTTGTTGTAATTATTATTGTTGTCGTCATTGCTGGATCGAACAGACAGAAATGGAGAGAGGAGGGGAAGACAGAGATGGGGAGAGAAAGATAAACACCTGCAGACCTGCTTCACCAACTGTGAAGCAACTCCCCTGCAGTTGGGGAGCCGGGGACTCTAACCAGGATCCTTAGGCCGGTCCTTGCACTTTGTGCCACGTGCACTTAATCCGCTGTGCTACTGCCTGACTCCCTAGTTAACACTCTTTCTAAAAATGATACATGATCATGTAGTATGTATGTACAGTTTCGTTTTGGGAGAGAATACAAAATCACAAGTTGTTCAAATGGTCGATAAATTTCTAGCTGTATGGTGGTCCAGGAGGTGGCACAGTGGATAGAGCATCGGACTCTCCAGCATAGGATCCTGAGTTTAATCCCCAGCAGCATATGTACCAGAGTGATGTCTGGTTCTTTCTCTCTCTCCTCCTATCTTTCTCACTAATAAATAAATAAAATATTTTTAAAAAGTTCTAGCTGTATGCTGAATCTTACTGTAAAAGGGCTAAAATCTTATTTGAAAATAGGGACTTGCTAAGTCTATCCCACTAGGTCATTGAATCTGCCCAAGATGTGAGAACCTAGATAGTGGGGGACAGTCTCTCACTGTGACTAGTAGAAATGGCAGAGCCAGTACCCTGTATTTAGCTGTGTTGAGCTGAGCTGTTCATCGGGAATATAGGGTTTTTGTTATAGGACACTAAAGGATGGTCTACTGAAAGTCCTTCTGGGCAACTAGAGACCCTTGGAGATCAGGGAAATGAATTGAGGGAAACCATAAGAATCCACTCTACCACCATCCTGACTTCCCAAGGCAGACTACCTCACCAATGTGTCCTGAAACCTCACCTCCCCAGAGCCCTGTCCCACTAGGGAAGGATAGAAACAGGCTTGGGATATGGATCTCCAGCAGAGAAGTAATTATAAAAACCAGACAAAACTTCCATCACTGCACCACATAAAGAATTTTGGTAAACACTCCCAGAAGGATAAATAATAGAAAAGTTTATAATGGAGGAGGTGGAATGCAGAACTCTGGTGGTGGGAACTGTATTAAATCACTAATGAAAAAAAAATCCAGGCCTTGTGAATAGCAAGAAGTGTATAAGTTTGGTTGGTGGAAGCCTCCTTTCTGGAAGCCTAGGGCGAGGCCCACCCTCCTTCCCCACCTGTGTCTGCTCAGGCAGCCCCATAGGGTCTTAGCAGCCTGCAGCTGTGCAGATTTTCCTCTCTGATAAAGCCCTGCCTGAAAAGTACTCGGGGATGATTGTCAACAATCAAATGAATTATAGATGATGTTGGTAAACAAAATACTGCCTTGATGAATGATGAGTTGGCTCTACTTTGACATGACTGCTAAGTCATTCAAAGGGCTGATTAAACCCATTACTGTAAAATAATCACCATCCATTACCTTTAATGTCGTGAACTGACAACCTAGTTAAGGCAGCTGATGGTGTCAGCAAAATGATTTGTTGGGCTGCATGTCCATAGACAATAAATCACTTCAATAAATCAATGAACAGTAGCAATAAAACAATATATTTTCATATGTCTTGACATTCAATTACAGAGTGTGTATACTGACTTATTCTTAAACACAAACACTGATGTGAAAAGATTCAGCATTCGCCAGCAACAAACTCTGGGATTAATTCTGTTTTAGTCTAGACTGGAGGAGGCTTGTATACTGATATGTGTGAGTGTGGATATGTGTGACCATGTGATGTACTTTCTTCAGCTTCTTACGAGTTGGTGCTGCCAAGATTACAAATTCCACAGGCAGCATGATGATACTCAAGCTGTTCTTTTTCCAAATTTAAACAGGTAATGGTGATACAATACAGAATATATAGGTACCAGAAACTAGGAGACTAGAGAACTCCATTTTGATTTTTGTTCTTTATTTCTATTGATTCAATACTTATTTACAATATGATTAGATGTCAGGGCTACATAGCTCTATCTACCATCAAATTTCAGATGTCCTTTCACTATCAAAAAAGACAAAAAGAGAGAGACCCTTCTAAGTGTCCCTTCTAGTTTTCTCCCTTTTCCATTGTGAAAACCACTCTAATTTTCACTGAGTGTAAGAGCCTGTTCAGTTATCTTCGACTCATGAATGAAACCATTCAATAATTGTATTTCACTTATATACTTGTTCCACATTTCCTTGCTTATTTCAGCAAAATCATCTCAGAGAACACAGTTTTTGTTTTTTAAATTTTTTATTATCTTCATTTATTTGATAGTGACAGCCAGATATAAAGAGCTTCGGAAGGGGGAGATAAGAGAGGAAGAGACAGAGAGACACCTGCAGACCAGCTTTTAGGTGGGGACTGGGGGTTTGAACCTGGGTCCTTGGAGCATTGTAGTACATATGCTCAACCAGGTGCACCACCACCCAAACCCACCATTTTAAATTTTTAACTGGGGGCTAATGGTTTACAGTACAGTCTTTGATATGTAGGCACAACATCCCACCCCCTACTTAAAAGTGTCTGAGAGATACTCCCCCCCAACCTAGAACCCCCTCCCCATCATAAACCAAACCGACTATCTTTTCATCCCATCCCTTTCCCTCATTCTCTAGAGCCCTTTGTTTTGGTGCAATACACTACATCCAGTCCACTTTGTTTTCTCTTATAGTCTTTTTTTCTTAAGTTTCATCTATGAAGGAGATCATTCCGTACTGGTTTATCTCACTCAGCAGGAAGCCTTCAAGTTGTGACCCAGATATTGCAAAGGAGATCACCTCATCATTTTAATAGCTGCATCATATTTTATTGTGTATATGTACTCATCTGCTGTTGGACATCTGGTTTGCTTTCAAGTTCAGGCAATTACAAACTGCTGTTATGAACATAGATGTGTATGGATCTTTTCAGACAGACATTTTTGTTTTCCTTGAATATATTCCCAGGAGAGGGATTGCTGGGTTATAAGGTAGGTCCATTTCTAACCTTCTGAACAACCTCCAGATTGTTTTTCACAAGGGTTGTATCAACTTACATTCTCCTAGAATGTAAGAGAGTTCTTTTACCCCCACAGCCTTTCCAACAGTTGATGTTTCTATCTTTTCTAATGTATGACCTTCTCATAGGTGTTAGGTAGCATCTCATTGTTGTTTTTATTTTCATTTCCCTGATTATCAGTGACTTGGAGCATTTTCTCACACATTTATTGAATCTTTGGATCCCTTCTTTGGAGAAGAATTTGCCTATATCCTCCCCTGTTTTTCAGTGGGATGGTTTCTCCCCCTCCCTTTTTCATTTTTAATTTGTGATTAGTAATGAATTAGAAGATTGTAAGATTACAAGGTATAGTTCCACACCACACCGACCATCAAACTGCTGTGTCCCTTCCCACATAGTTCCCAGAGATAACAACCATTGTTATTAGAAACAATTTGCTTGTTTCTGTGTTTTTGTTTTGAAAGTTCATGTATATGAGTTCTCTAGGTATCACACATAAGTGAAATTGTGCAGTAGTTGTCTTTAATCTCTTTATCTATTTCTTTAAGCACAATCACCTCCATTTCTATTCCAAATGATAAAACACTGTCTTTTTATTGCAGAGTAGTATTCCATGGAGCATATATCCCATAATTTCTTTAGCCAATCATCTGATGATGAACATTTAGGCTGTTTCCACTTTTTAGCTATTGTGAACAATGCAGCTATGAATTTACAGGCACAAATGTCTCTTCATATTAGTTTCTGCATGTTCTTTGGATAAATGCCTAAGAGTGGTATTGTAGGATCATATGTAATTACATTTTCATTTGCTTGAGAACTCTCTGTACTGTCTTCCACATGTCTTCCACTGGCTGCACCAGTTTGCATTCCCACCAGCAGTGTAGCAGAGTTCTCTTTTTCTCCATAACCTCTCCAATACCTGTCATGTCCTAGTTTGTTGATATAGGTCATTCTCACAGGTGTGAAGTAGAATCTCAGTGCCGTTTTAATTTGCATTTATCTAATGGTCCATGAAGTGGATATACCTGTGAGCCATGCATATCTCTTTTTTAAAAAAATGTTTTATCTTTATTTATTGGACAGAGACATCCAGAATTTGAGAGGGTAGAGGGAGATAGGGAGAGAGAGGGGAAGAGAGAGAGAGACCAAGACTTGCAGGACTGCTTCACTACTCTCAAAGTTTTCCCCTTGCAAGTGGGGACTAGGGGCTCCAACCCAGGTCCTTACACATTACAGTGTGCACTCAACCAGGAACACCACCACCTGGCCCTGCATCTCTTCTTTAAAGAACTGCCTAGTTCTATGACACACTTTTTTTTCTTTAGTTAAGCTGTACCAGTTCTTTATTGATGCTTGATATCAGTCGCATATTGCTTTGTAAACTGAAAAGGGAGAGTGTGATATCTCCATTTTCTCTTCATTTTTGTTCTCATAAGTGCTTTGGATACTCATGGTTTTTGTGATTTCACACAAATTTTTGGACAAGTTGTTCAATTTCCTTGAAAAATGCCATTGGGACCTTGGTAGGGGTTTTCTTGAAACTGTTTTTGGTAGGTGGCCATTTTAGTAATGCTTATTCTTCCAATCCAGGAGTATTCTTCCATTTCTGTGTGTCCTCTATTTTCTTTAATAATACTCTATAGTTTTCATTGTAAATGTCTTTCATGAGATTCACCCCAAGGTATTTTATCTTTTTAGGCTCAGTCATTATTAGAATTGAGTCTTTTGTTTCCCTTTCTTCTGACTCCTTGATTGTATACAGAAATGCCACAGCTTTATGTGTATTGATTTTGTGCCCTGAAATTTTACTGAATTTATTATTTCCAGTAATTTTTGTAGAGCCTTTGAGACTCTCTTTGTATATTATAGTTTGGTATCTTCCTTTTTCATTCTGTGCACATTTGGTATCTCTTTCTTATCTGATTGCAGTGGTGAGAACCTTGAGGATTATTTTGAATAATAGTGGTGACAGTGGACATCTTTGTCTAGTTTCTAGTTTTAGATGGGAAGCTTTTAGCTTTTATTCACAGAGAATGATTTTAGCTGTGGGTTGGTTATAAATGGCCTTTATTATGTGAGGCATTGTCCTACTTTTCTCAGTTTATGAGAATTCGTTATCATAAGTGGATGATGGTTTTGTTAACTACCCTCTTAGTACAGATTTTGCTGTATCCCAAAGAATCTGATAGTTGATTTCTTAATTTTCATTGATCTCTAGTTAAATTTTAAGTTCTCTTTTGATTCCTTCAGTGGCCTAGGTATTATTCAGAAGTATGCTCTTCAGTCTTCATATTTTATTTATTTATTTCCTTTTTTGACTTATTTTTAATCTCAGCTTCACAGTCAGTAAAGATGCTTTTTTATTATTTCAACATTCACATATTTATTAAAGCTGTCTTTGTTTTCTAACACAAAGATAAATCTTCAATTTTGTTCCATGTGCACTTGAAAATAATGTGTATTCTTTTCTTTTTTATGTAAAGTTCTTTTTAAATTTAAATTTATTTATTTATTTTAAAAAGGAGACATTAACAAAACCATAGGATAGGAGGGGCACAAATCCACACAATTCCCACCACCAGATCTCTATAGTCCATCCTCTCCCCTGATAGCTTTATTCTTTATCCCTCTGGGAGTATAGACCCAAGGTCATTGTGGGTTGCAGAAGGTCGAAGGTCTGGCTTCTGTAATTGCTTCCACGCTGAACATGGGCATTGACTGGTTGAACCATACTCCCAGCCTTCCTCTCTCTTTCCAAAGTTCTAAATATATCTGTTAAGTTCATCTCCTCAATATGACTTCATTCATTCAAGGCCTCTGTTTCTTTGGGGCTTGTTTGTTTGTTGGTTGGTTTTTACCCCAATGATCTGTCTCTTGTGCATTGTATGTGAATGTCTCCTACTATTATTGTGTTGGTATAGATGTCCTTTCTTGATGTCATTAAGTACCTGTTTTATATCTGTGGATGCACTTATATGAGAAACACATATATTTTGACAGTGGCTGTCTTCCTGTTGGATTGACCCTCTGACCAATATGCAGTATCCATATCTGTCTTTTTTTTTTTTTTTTACCTTATTTGTCTGAAAGTCTATGTTATCTGATAGCACAATAAATGTTCATTCCCTTTTATCCCCACATTATGGGCACTGTAAAGTGTGCACTTAACCATGTGTACCACCACCTGACCCTGAGGAAGGGCTTAAAAAATATTTATAAAATGGAAATATTGACAAGACGATAGGATAAGAAGGGTACATTTCCACACAGTGCCCAGCCCCAGAGTTCCATATCCAATGCCCTCCCTTGATAGCTTCCCTATTCTTTATTCCTCTGGGAGTATGGACCCAGGATCATTGTGGGGTGCAGAAGGTGGGAGGTCTGGCTTCTGGGAGGGCTCTTTTTAAGTGGTCATGTCCCAGGCAAACAAAGGCTTCTTCATCAATAGGAACTGTGATTCCAAACTATTCAGTCTAATGCACTAGACTTTTTAAAAGCAAGCTATGGTGACAAGCCTTAGCACACCAGGTTAAGCGCACATAATATGTGACACAAGGACCCGCACAAAGATTTGATCCCAGGATCCCCACCTACAGTGTGGCCACTTCACAAGCAGTGAAGCAGGTCTGCAGGTATCTATCTTTCTCTTTCCCTCTCTAACTTGCCCTCCCCTCTCAATTTCTCTCTGTTCTATACAATAAAAACAGAGAGAAAAAATAGCCTCCAGGAGTAGTGGAGTCATAGTGCCAGCACCAAGCCCCCTGGATGCAAAAATAAATAATTAAAAATAAATAAATAAAATAAGGAAGAAAAAAATTTTAAAAACTTAAATTAAGCTATATCTCCCTGAACCTAAATACATTTCTCCATCATCATTTTAAATGTACGCATGAATGCTGGTATAGATGTCCCTTAAATTTCATTGCCATTTCCTCTATCTTTGATATTTGGACCATATGGTAATAAATATCATTACACATAGTTTGCAATATTCTCACATCATGCATTACATTCCTAAAAAAGGAATTCTTGGGTAAAATCCTAAGAACATTTTAACAACTTTTGCAATTAGATGAGTTTTTTCCAAGTTATCTTCCAGAAAGGTGTTATCAATGTAATTTTATCTTTTACTGGTGACAGATTTATAGTGATGAGTAAGACAATGGCCCGGTCTATAGATCAAATCCCAGCTTACTGCTTGTGGAAAAGGGTCTATTCCCTTTAATAGTTTATATCTATGCTTTTATAGACACGTGAAAACTAGGCAAAAATTTCATTTATTTCATAAATTTATTGAAAGATTAATTGTGAAAAGAGATAAAACTCAAATGGAGTCCAATACATAGTTAGTACCAAAAAATGTAATTGCTATGCAAAAGACTTTCAAGCCTGAGGCTCCAAAGTCTCAGGTTCAGTCCCCAGCACCACCATAAGCCAGAGCTGAGCAGTGCTCTGGTAGCTCTCTCTGTGTATCTTTCTCTCTGTATCCCTCTTTCACTAAAAATAAATAAAATAGTAAAAAAAAATGTAATTGTTGTTATGTCAGTATATAAGGCCACATATACTTCCCCATACCCTTATTTACATTAGGCATCATTCTTATTATAACCTTAGTGCTAAAATACATCTTAATTATTAATTAGAATTTATTTATTTATCACTTATACTTTATTTTTTTATTTTTATTTAAATAATTTATTTCTTTATTGGGGAATTAATGTTTTACATTCAACAGTAAATACAATAGTTTGTACATGCATAACATTCCCCGGATTCCCATTTAACAATACAACCCCCACTATGTCATTCATCATCTTTCATGGACCTGTATTCTCCCCAACCACCCACCCACCCACCCCAGAGTCTTTTACTTTGGAGTAATACTCCAATTCCATTTCAGGTTCGACTTGTGTTTTCTTTTCTAATCTTGTTTTTCAACTTCGGCCTGAGAGTGAGATCATCCCATATTCATCTTTCTGTTTCTGACTTATTTCACTCAACATGATTTTTTCAAGGTCCATCCAAGATCGGCTGAAAACGGTGAAGTCACAATTTTTTACAGCTGCGTAGTATTCCATTGTGTATATATACCACAACTTGCTCAGCCACTCATCTGTTGTTGGACACCTGGGTTGCTTCCAGGTTTTGGCTATTACAAATTGTACTGCCAAGAACATATGTGTACACAAATCTTTTTGGATGGATGTGTGGGGTTCCTTAGGATATATCCCCAGGAGGGGAATTGCAGGCTCATAGGGTAGGTCCATTTCTAGCCTTCTGAGAGTTCTCCAGACTGTTCTCCACAGAGGTTGGACCAACTGACATTCCCACCAGCAGTGCAGCCGGGTTCCTTTGACCCCACACCCTCTCCAGCATTTGCTGCTGTTACCTTTTCTGATGTATGACATTCTCACAGGAGTGAAGTGATATCTCATTGTTGTCTTGATTTGCATTTCTCTGACAATCAGAGACTTGGAGCATTTTTTCATGTGTTTCTCGGCCATTTGGACCTCTTCTGTGGTGAATATTCTGTCCAAGTCCTCCCCCCATTTTTAGATGGGGTTATTTGTTGTCTTGTTATTGAGTCTGGCAAGCTCTTTATATATGTTTGTTATTAAACTCTTATCTGATGTATGGCATGTAAAGATCTTCTCCCATTCTGTGAGGGGTCTCTTGGTTTGGGTAGTGGTTTCTTTTGCTGTGAAGAAGCTTTTTAATTTGATGTAGTCCCATAGGTTTATACTTGCCTTAGTCTTCCTTGTAATTGGATTCGTTTCATTGAAAATGTCTTTAAAATTTATGCGGAAAAAAGTTCTGCCAATATTTTCCTCTAAGTATCTGATAGTTTGTGGTCTACCATCCAAGTCCTTGATCCACTTGGAATTTACTTTTGTATTTGGTGAAATACAGTGATTCAGTTTCATTCTTCTGCATGTTTCAACCCATTGTTTCCAACACCATTTGTTGAAGAGACTCTGCTTTCCCCATGTAATAGTCTGGGCCCCTTTGTCAAAGATTAGATGTTCATAGGTGTGGGGCCTCATTTCTGGGCTCTCAGTTCTATTCCACTGGTCAGTGTGTCTGTTCATGTTCCAGTACCAAGCAGGTTTGATGACAATGGCCCTATAATACAGTTTGAGATCTGGGAGTGTGATGCCTATGGTTCTGTTCTGTTTTTCTCAAGATTGTTTTGGCAATTCTAGGTATTTTCTAGTTCCAGATAAACATTTGTAGCATTTTTTCTATTCTGCTAAAAAATGTGCTTGGGATCTTGATGGGGATAGCATTAAATTTGTAGATGGCTCTGGGTAATATATTAATTTTGATGATGTTAATTCTTCCATCCCCTGAACATGGAATATCTTTCCACTTCTTTGTGTCTTTTTCAATTTCTTTGAGTAGTGACTCATAATTTTCAGTATACATGTCTTTCACTTCTTTGGCTAGGTTTACTCCTAGATATTTTATTGTTTTTGTTGCTATAGAAAAAGGAACTGATTTCTGGATTTCAATTTCTTCTAACTTAGTGTTTGCATAGAGGAATGCCACTGACTTTTGAAGGTTAATTTTATAGCCTGACACATTACTGTATTGCCTGATGATTTCCAAAAGCTTCTTGCTGGATTCCTTAGGTTTTTCCATGTAGACTATCATGTCATCTGCAAATAAGGAGAGTTTGACTTCTTCTCTTCCAATCTGTATGCCTTTAATTCCTTGCTCCTGCCTGATTGCTATGGCAAGAACTTGCAACACTATGTTGAATAGTAATGGTGATAGTGGGCAGCCCTGTATAGTACCTGATCTGAGGGGAAATGCTTCCAGTTTTTCACCATTGAGTATGATGTTGGCTGTAGGTTTGCTATATACAGACTCCACTATCTTCAGGAATTTTCCATCTATTCCCATTTTTTGTAGTGTTTTGATCATAAAGGGATGCTGTATTTTGTCAAAGGCTTTCTCTGCATCTATTGATATGACCATGTGGTTTTTGGTCTTGCTTTTGTTGATGTGGTGGATCACATTGATTTATTTATGTATATTAAACCAACCTTGCATGCCTGGGATAAACCCCACTTTTCATGATGAACAATCTTTTTGATATACTGCTGTATCCAGTTGGCTAGAATTTTGTTCAATATTTTAGCATCTATGTTCATCAGAGATATTGGTCTGTAGTTTTCTTTTTTGGTTGTGTCCCTGTCTGCTTTTGGTATCAGGGTGATGTTGGCTTTATAGAAGCAGGCAGGTTGTATTCCAGTGTCTTCAATCTTCTAGAATACTTTTAAAAGTAGAGGTATTAGTTCTTCTTTGAAAGTTTTGTAGAATTCATTTGTAAAACCATCTGGTCCAGGACTTTTATTTTTGGGAAGATTTTTGATAACTGTTTCAATTTCATTAGCTGTGATGGGCCTGTTCATGTTATCCACTTCCTCTTTACTTAGTTTTGGAAGTTGGTAGGTATCTAGGAAATCATTCATTTCTTCCAGATTCTCTAGCTTGGTGGCATATAGGTGTTCATAGAAGCCTCGCATGATATGTTGAATTTCTGCAATGTCTGTTGTGATATCTCCTCTTTCATTTACTATCCGATTTATTTGGGTCTTCTCCCTTTTTTGTTTTGTGAGTCTGGCTAAAGGTTTGTCGATTTTGTTTACTCTTTCAAAGAACCAACATTTACTTTCATTGATCTTTTGTATGGTTTTCCTATTCTCACTGTTATTTATTTATTTATTTATTTTTAAATTTTTTATTTAAGAAAGGATTAGTGAACAAAAGCATAAGGTAGGAGGGGTCCAACTCCACACAATTCCCACCACCCAATCCTCATAACGCACCCCCTCCCATGGTAGCCTTCCCATTCTCTATCCCTCTGGGAGCATGGACCCAGGGTCGTTGAGGGTTGCAGAAGGTAGCAGGTCTGGCTTCTGTAATTGCTTCCCCGCTGAACATGGGCGTTGACTGGTCGGTCCATACCCCCAGTCTGCCTCTCTCTTTCCCTAGTAGGGTGTGTCTCTGGGGAAGCGGAGCTCCAGGACACATTGGTGGGGTCTTCAATCCAGGGAAGCCTGGCCAGCATCCTGGTGGCATCTGGAACCTGGTGATTGAAAAGAGAGTTAACATATGAAGCCAAACAATTTGTTGAGCAATCATGGATCCCAAGCTTGGAATAGTGGAGAGGGAGTGTTAGGGAGGTACTCACTGCAAACTCTAGTGTAATCCTGCTTTCAGGTATATATTTTGCAGTAGTTTATGGATACATGTGCACATAAGCTCTCTCTCACAGAACCTGGTGTATATCTAGGTTATGGGACTTTGTTAGAAAGTGAACTACCTGAGATGAAATTAGAGTGTACTATTAAAGGAAAGGTCTCACCCGAGTAATGAAGCTGAAGGGTTGTCATTCCACACGTGAAGTCTCTGGATACATTCTGAGGTGAAGCATGTTGAGATGGCAATCGTTGCTTTGGTTAGGTTGTGATCAGCGGATGTAATATTATTTGGTTTGGATTGGGAGATGCATACGGGAAAGTGGGCCCTATCCAAGGGTTCCAGGACTGGGGGAAGTAGGGGCTCTATAGTGAAGATGTGAGGTTCCTGCTGTCTTAGGCTTCAAAAAGACAATCAATAGTTAATATTATCATCACATTATTTGTTAATTGGGTTAACTTTGAAAAGTCCCTTTGTTATGGTTTGCTGTACAGTACCCAGTATCTTGTATATAGCTGTGCTATTGGAAGCTTCTAATCTACTTGGTCTAGGCTTTTGAGAGAGTCCGCATATCAAATACATAGCCTATATATTAAAAAGATTCAGTTTGTCTTTTGAGAAACTTTGAGACATACAATTGATTTCCCCCTCTCATATTAATTAACTACTGATTTATATGTCTACATTTTGCTAGGAGTGTACATAAACACCATTCCCACCACCAAAGGACTGTGACCCATCCCTCCTGCCCACTCCCACCCCCCACTGGCCCAGGAAGCTACATGTCTACCCCTCACCACTGGGTTTTTACTTTGGTGCCCTACTTACAATTTGATCAGGTCCTGCTTTTAGTTTCCCTTTCAGATCTTCTAAGTCAGCTTCTGTTGATGAGTGGGATCATCCCATACTCATCTTTATTGTTTTTGCGGTGGTCTGGTGTCGGGCTGCACCGCGGAGAAGAGAGTGGACGTCCAGAGCAAAGGGGTACACAGATCTTTATTATAGGATGGGGGGGAGGTTTGGTTCAGACCACGTGGAGCCAGCCAGCAATGGCCGACCACAGGGGGAGAGCAGGGAGCGAGAACTCAGAGAGGGAGAGAGCCCATAGAGAGAGAGGGGAGGGGTGAGGGGGCTTTTTATTGGGCGACAACCAGGCGTGACGTGTAGGGCCAGAACTGGTTGAAAGGGGGCACTCTAGGATTTAGCAGGGCATAGAAAAACCAGGGGGCAGAGCCAGGATTGGTTGAGAGGGGGCACTCTAGGATTTAGCGGGGCATAGAAAAACCTGGGGGGCGGAGACTGCATCAGAATAACTCCTCTGCAACACTTTTATCTTTCAGACTTAGTTCACTTAATATAATTCCTTCTAGCTCTGTCCAAGATGGGTCAGAGAAGGTGGGTTCACTGTTCTTGATAGCTGCATAGTATTCCATTGTGTATATATACCACAGCTTTCTCAGCCACTCATCTGGTATTGGGCACCTGGGTTGCTTCCAGGTTTTAGCTATTATGAATTGTGCTGCTATGAACATAGGAGTACACACCTCTTTTTGGTTAGGTGTTATGGAGCCCTTGGGTTATAACCCCAGGAGAGGAATTACTGGATCATAAAGAAGGTCCATGTCTAGCCTTGAGAGTTTTCCAGACTGCTCTCCACAGAGGCTGTACCAATTTACATTCCCACCAGCAATGTAAAAGGGTTCCTCTGTCCCCACATCCTCTCCAGCATTTGTTGCTGCTGTCCTTTTTGATGTATGCCATTCTTACAGGAGTGAGGTGGTATCTTAGTGTTGTCTTAATTTGCATTTCTCTGACAATCAGTGACCTAGAGCAGTTTTTCATATGTTTGTTAGCCTTTTGGATCTCCTCTGTGGTGAATGTTTTGTTCATTTCCTCTGCCCATTTTTGGATGGGGTCATTTGCTTTTTTGCGGCTAAGTTTGCTGAGCTCTTTATATATTTTGGTGATTAGTTTCTTGTCTGATGTCTGGCATGTGAAGATCTTCTCCCATTGTGAGGGGTCTCTCTGTTTGTTTAATAGTTTCTTTGGATGTGCAGAAGCTTTTCAATTTGATGTAGTCCCATTGGTTTGTTTCTGCTTTGGTCTTCCTTGCAATTGGGTTTGATTCATCAAAGATGTCCTTGATGTGTATGTGGGAAAGTGTTTTACCAATGTTTTCCTCTAAGTATTTGATTGTTTCTGGTCTGACATCTAGGTCTTTGATCCTTTTGGAGTTGATTTTTGTTTCTGGTGAGAAAAAGTGGTTCAATTTCATTCTTCTGCATGTTTCAACCCAGTTTTCCCAGCACCATTTATTGAAGAGAGCCTCCTTTTTCCATTTAATCCTTTGGGCCCCCTTATCAAAGATTAGATGCCCATAGGTGTTGGGATTTACTTCTGGGCTTTCAATTCTGTTCCACTGGTCTGTGTGCCTATTTTTGTTCCAGTACCATGCTGTTTTGATGATGATGGCTTTATAATATAGTTTAAGGTCTGGGAGTGTGATGCCTCCATTTCTGTTTCTTTTCCTTAAGATAGTTTTGGCAATTCTAGGTGTTTTCAGGGTCCAGATAAATGATTGTAGTGTTTGTTCTATTCTCTTAAAGAAGCCTGGTGGAACTTTGATGGGTATTGCATTAAATTTGTATATGGCTCTGGGGAGAATATTCATTTTGATGATATTTATTCTTCCAATCCATGAGCATGGGATATCTTTCCATTTCTTGGTATCAGTTTCTATCTCCTTGAGTAGCGACTCATAGTTTTCAGTATACAAGTATTTCACTTCTTTGGTCAACTTTATTCCTAGGTATTTGATTGATTTTGCCGAAACAGTAAATGGGAGTGATTTCTGGATGTCTTCTTCTTCAGATTTAGTGTTTGCATAAAGAAATGCCACTGATTTTTGTACATTGATTTTGTAGCCTGATACCTTGCTATATTGCCTAACAACTTCCAGTAATTTTCTACTGGATTCTTTAGGTCTTTCTATGTATACTATCATATCATCTGCAAATAGTGAGAGCTTGACTTCTTCCCTTCCAATCTGTATTCCTTTGATTTCTTTCTCTTGCCTGATTGCTATGGCAAGAACTTCCAATACTATGTTGAAGAGTAATGGTGACAGTGGACAGCCCTGTCTAGTCCCCGATCTGAGGGGGAATGCTTTCAGTTTCTGTCCATTGAGTATGATGTTGGCTGTAGGTTTGCTATATATAGACTCCACTATCTTGAGTAATTTCCCATCTATTCCCATTTTTTGTACAGTTTTGAGCATGAATGGATGTTGGATTTTGTCAAAGGCTTTCTCTGCATCTATTGAGATAATCATGTGGTTTTTGGCTTTGCTTTTATTGATGTGATGAATGACATTGATTGATTTATGGATGTTGAACCAGCCTTGCATTCCTGGGATGAATCCCACTTGGTCATGATGAACAATCTTTTTTATGTGTTGATGTATCCGGTTGGCCAAGATCTTGTTTAATATTTTGGCATCTATGTTCATCAGAGATATTGGTCTGTAGTTTTCCTTTTTTGTTCTGTCCCTATCAGCTTTTGGTATCAGGGTGATGTTGGCTTCATAAAAGGTGGAAGGGAGTATTCCTGTTTCTTCAATCTTATGGAATAGCTTAAGAAGTATGGGTATTAACTGCTTTTTGAAAGTTTTGTAGAATTCGTTTGTGAAGCCATCTGGTCCAGGACTTTTGTTGTTGGGGAGATTCTTAATAACGTTTTCAATTTCTTTGTCTGTGATTGGTGCATTTAGATTTTGTAGTTCTTCTTGGTTCAGTTTTGGAAGTGCATAGGTTTCTAGGAATTGTTCCATTTCTTCCAGATTCTCTAGCTTGGTGGCATATAGTTCTTTATCGTTACCAGTTAGCCAAACAATTTCTCCAGTCCATGAAAAAATAGTAACCAAATCCCAGTGAAGAAAGAGAAAAGAAAGAGAGGATAGCAAGAATAGACAGTTATGCAAATCTACTATCCAGTGTATATTCTAGGGGTAACAAGATTGTAAAGGGAACTAGAGCAGAGATACACACATAGAGACTCCACTCTGGGTCAGATTTCTTCCCCAAAGTAATTCACAAATTCAGAAAAGCAAAGAAGAAAGAAGTGTATGACAAGATTAAAAAAAAGAGAGAGATAGAGAGAGACAAGAGAGAGAAAAGGGAGAAGATAAGAAGAAGAGTTGTAAGTAAAGAGCAGTGTGAGGAACTTCCCAAATGTGTATCAGTGAATTAAGAAAAAAAAAAAAAAAACACCCTGTTTGGTGGCACGGGGTATCCTGCTAGTAACTGGTCCCAGGCACTGCTTATGGGGGGGGGGGGCATCGGGAAGGATGTATGCTTGAAAATTAAAAGGAAGAAAAAAGAATTTTTTCCCCTACTCTAATTCTTAACCCAAATTAAGTTATAGACCCCTCCTTGTTGTCACCGCTATGGCCCCTTATTGGCTGGCCTGCTAAAGGCAGAAAATCCTATTGTTTACAAGAGATGTGTCCGGATCTCAAAGGCTAGCCGCTTCTCAGTCCGCCATCTTCCGGGAAACCCCCCGCTCCAGGCTGTTTTAAAGGATTTCTCAAAAATGAAAACTAGCTCCAAGTCCTTTGATCCAATGAGAGCTATACTCAAGAAGTCTTTGGATCCGCCCTCAGGGTCACGGTGGACCCTGGAGACTCCCAAGAGGAAGCCCCCGAGCTAAAGTGCTCTCTCCGGGTCCACTGCCCACCGCGCTCTGCAACAGGCAGAGGAGCCGCCTTCCTGGGCTGGTGGAGGACAATGCCTGGCGCACTCGCCTTGCCCGGCGACGCCTGGGAATTCTGGAGCCCCGCTAGTCCGTGTCACCTTTACTCTAATTCTTAACCCAAATTAAATTGTAATCACTTCTTTGGTGTCACCCCTTATTGACTGGCCTGCTAAAGGCAGAAAATCCTACCGTTGCCGACGATGCGATCAGTGCACTCGCTGTTAGCGACTTCTCAGGACGCCATCTTCCTAACTCCCCCTCTCACTGTTATTTATTTCTGCCCTACCTTTAGTGATTTCTGTCCTTCTGGTTGCTTTAGGATTCCTTTGTTGTTCTTCTTCTAGGTCTTTAAGATGTGCAATCAGGCTGTTTATTTGTGCCTTTTCTTGTTTCCTAATGTGTGCTTGTATAGCTATGAACTTCCCTCTTAGGACTGCTTTAGCTGTGTCCCAAATATTTTGATAGCTTGTGTCTTCATTTTCATTGAAGTCTTGAAACATTTTGATTTCTTCCTTGATTTCCTCTTTGACCCAGAAGTTGTTAAGAAGTGTACTGTTGAGCTTCCACATTTTGGGACTGTTACTAATCTTTTGTTGATTGTTAAGTGTTAGTTTAATTCCACTGTGGTCTGAGAAGATGCTTGGGATGATTTCAGTGCTCTTGAATTGGCTGACGCTGTCTTTGTGGCCTAATATATGGTCTATCCTTGAGAATGATCCATGTGGATTTGAGTAAAATGTGTATTCCAGTTTCTTAGGATGAATGACTCTGAAAATGTCCAATAGTTCTAGTTTATCTATCTCTTCATTTAGCTCCCTTATGTCTTTACTGATTTTCTTCCTGGATGATCTGTCAAGTTGAGATAGTGGGGTGTTGAAGTCCCCTACTATGATTGTGTTACTGTTAATATATTGCTGTAGCTCTTTCTGTAGAAGTTTGATGTATTTAGATGGCTTCTCATTGGGTGCATAGATATTAATAATTGTTAAGTCCTCTTGATTGACTGATCCTCTGAGCATTAAGTAGTGTCCATACCTATCTTTTTTAATCTTATCTATTTTAAAGTCTATCATGTCAGATATGAGAATAGTTGTTCCTGCCCTTTTTTGTGGGCCATTGGCTTGTATGATAGTTTTCCATCCTTTCACTTTAAATCTGTGTTTGTCTTGTTGAGTTAGGTGAGTTTCCTGTAGACAACATATTGTTGGGTTGTGTTTTCTGATCCATCTTCCTACTCTGTGTCTTTTAATAGGTCAATTCAGGCCATTGACATTTATTGATATCAAAGATTGAAGATATTTTAACGCCATTCTTGTAGAGTTTTAGAGTGTTTTGATATATGTCCTATTTGTGGTGGTCTGGTTATTTATAGGAGACCTTTTAGAACTTCTTTCAGGGCAGGCTTGGTGATGGTTGCTTCCTTCAACTGTTGCTTGTCTGAGAAGGTTTTGATGCTTCCATCTAGTCTGAATGACAGTCTAGCAGGATATAGTATTCTTGGCTGAAAGCCTTTCTCATTGAGTACTCGATAGATATCTTGCCATTCTCTTCTGGCCTGTAGTGTTTGTATGGAGAAGTCTGCTGCTAATCTTATGGGGTTTCCTTTGTAGGTGACTCTTTGTTTTTCTCTTGCAGCCTTGAGGATCCTTTCTTTATCCTTATTCCTTTCCAATCTAAGTATGACATGTCTTGGTGTCTTTAGGTCTGGGTTAATTCTGTTAGGGACCCTCTGGGCTTCTTGAATCTTTATGTCTTTGGTGTTGTCTAGACTAGAGAAATTTTCAGCTATTATGGCCTGGAGAATGCTTTCTTCCTCCCCTTCTCTTTCTTCCTCTGGTAAGCCAATAATGCGTATATTGTTTCTTTTGATGTCATCCCATAGGACTCTGTTGTTGTTTTCAGCATCTCTTAATCTCTTTTTGAGATCTCTTACTTCTTTTTTAGTTGTCTCTAATTCATCCTCAATCTTGCTAATTCTGTCTTCAGCCTCATAGATTCTATTCTCTCTGCCCTCTACTGCTTTCTGGAGTTCATCTATTTTGTTGCCCTGCTCTGATACTGTTTTAGCTTGTTCAGTTAGTTGCCTTCTTAGCTCAGCAATTTCAGCTTTCAGCTCTCTAATAACCATGAGATAATTAGAATTTTCTTCCATATTCTCATTTGTTGTTCCTGCATTTCTGATTACAATTTTTTCAAATTCTTTACTCACTCCTGTTATTATTTCCTTAGCTAATGTTTGGATGTTGAACTCTTTTTTTTTTTATGCTTCACCCTCTGGAGGACTTTTAGCTGGACTCTTGTCCTGATTCGAGTCTCCAATATTTTTTCTTGTTGTTTTAACCCTTTTTTATATTATGTTATGAGTTCCTTTTATCAGTATTTTTCAAATTATTGATCACTATTGCCTGGATTGACTTGTGTCTAAGTAAGTTAATTAAAAGGTT
The DNA here is from genome assembly GCF_950295315.1 of Erinaceus europaeus. Classification (NCBI taxonomy): domain Eukaryota; kingdom Metazoa; phylum Chordata; class Mammalia; order Eulipotyphla; family Erinaceidae; genus Erinaceus; species Erinaceus europaeus. Next base: position 95,027,725 of record NC_080164.1, read on the forward strand.
CACAGTGGTGGAAGTTAACAGTTTTTTCAATCCCTGAGTTGGAGCTCAGTGGTGTAAAAACCTCTTTTTTTTTTCTTCCCTGTAGGCTATGGGAGCCTGAGGGCTTTTAAACTATCAATAGGCTTCTTAGCTTAATCACTGACTCCTGACCAAGAGATAAAGCAGGGTGTGGCAGAGATAATCCAGTGGTTATGCAAAGAGACTTTCACAGCCCCTCAGCTATGCCACCGAGGTATAGGTCTTCTCCTAAATTTCCCGGTTAGATCTCTGTCCCCTGGTGTCCCTCCCTGTTGCTGCTCCAGATTCTGAGGGTAGTAGCAATGGAGACTCAGAGTTCGACTTGGTGAGTCTCTGGGGAGTCCTTTCCTCCTTTCAGCTGTCCCCTTGTTGTGGAGCAGACTGGAGGTGGTGTCTCCACTGATAAACTGTTGAATGTTAGCAGTCACTTAATCTCTCCTTAGACCCCTCTCTCCTCTCTGTCACCAGCCATGCGTGTTTGTACTCACGGGTGATTTACTGGGTTCCTGTGGTCATTCTAGTCCTGTCTTGTTTCGGTCCGGGTGGTCTCCTTTTGTATTCCTTGTTGATCCGGGAGAGGAGATGAGAGGAGAGAAAGCGATCTGCTGCTCGTAGCTCCGCCTCCGGAAGTCAAATCCTAGAATTTATTTGATCACTTGCTATTTATGTAACATCATTTCCTAGGGTACTTCATTTTTTTTCTACTGAGGTTGTCACTTCCTTGGTATGTTATACTAGTATTCTTTCAAATATTAAGGAGATGAATTCTTTATCTGTGAAATGCATTACATGTGCTTTTCCAGTTATGTCTATGGGTTTATTTGCACAACTAAGTTATTGTTTTATGTTGCCAGTGACCTTGAGATGTATAGCAGTAGTAAAACACAAGCATAGGGTACTGAGTTCAATCCACAGTATTTCATGTGCCAAAGATGTGCTCTTATCCCCCTTTCTTTTATTTTTTTCTCTTGCTCATATTAATAATTTATTTTTGTATTAGAAAAATCCATCCATATCTTTTCTTAAGCTTTGTCTTGGGGAATATGCTTAAACAGTTCTCCATTACCAAGTATGATATATTTATTCTTTTATTCTAGTTCTCTCAAACTTGTTATTTATGTTAGAAATTTCAGTCCATCTGGAATTTATTTTGGTTTTAGTAAGGATCTAGATTTTTTTCACATGTTAATTTAATTGATTGTTTTTTCTACTCAAAATTTCCATTCTTTGTGGAGGTTTTTTTTTTTTCCTTCTTCTACAGATAAACTAAGAAAGAACAAAGTTAACAGGAATTAAAAATTAGTCAGGCTAATTACACCCAGAACACTACTTTATGGAATAGTCTAATTCTGGATTCTAACTTGACTTTTCTAAACTTGTTTAATACTATTAATAAGCTTTATTGCTAGTGTTTTTGTGATTATCACTTTTTTTCCCACCTCTGTCAAACCTGGCCTTAATTCAGAGGTTGCTACCTGACTATTACAACAAATTAGAAACATTTGCTTTGCAGACCTTGTGTATTAATAGACTGAATAGAAATTAGTCTTTTGGGGTCAAGTGTTAGCTCAGTCAGTAGAGCACACACACTACTATGTACAAATCTCCAGGTTCAAGTTCCTGGTTCCCCACTAGCAGGGTGGGGAGGGAAGAATTTCACAATTGGTGAAACAGTGCTTCAGGTGCCCAATCTCTCCTTCCTTCACAACTTCTCTCTATAGTTATCAGAGAAAAAGTAAAGAAAGAAAGAAGGAAGAAAGTAAGAGAAAGAGGAAGAAAGAGAAAGGGAGAAGGGAGAAGAGGAAGAGAAGGAGAAGCAGGAGGCAGAAGGAGGAGGAGGAAGAGCTGAAGAAAAACTGGCCACCAGGAGGTGTGGATTATTGATGCTGAGCCCCAGCAATGACACTGGTGGTAATTTTTAAAAAAGGAGGAGAAAGGAAAAAGAAGAAGAAATGTAGTCTCTCTGGAGAAATATAAAGACATAAATTTCTATCTCTATGCAAGGCTACCCTGTAGACACTTCTTTCAAGGAGATATTTTGAACAATTACATTTTAGCAGTATAAAATGAGCATTCTTTTAAAAAAATTATTGGAAGGGCTAATGATTTACAGTATATAATAAATACAGTTGTTGGTACATGTGTAAAATTTCTCAGTTTTTTAAAGTTATTTAACCCCTCACCGAGTCCTCCTCCATCATTTTGCACCAGGACTTGAAAGCATCTCCTTATCCCCAGAGTCCTCTACTTTGGTACAATACTCCAAACCCAGTATTAGTTCTACTTTGTGTTTCCCCTTCTGTTCTGATTTCTCAACTTCTGTCCATTCGTGAAATCACCCCATACTATCATCCTTCTCTTTCTGGATTATCTCACTTACAAAGATTCCTTCAAGCTCCATCTAAGATAAGGTGAAGAAGTTAAAGTCATTATTCTTAATAGCTGAGTAGTATTCCACTGTGTATATAGAACATAACTTTCTAAACCACTCATCTGTTGTTGGATACCTAGGTTGCTTTCAGGTCTTGGCTATTACAAATTATGTTGCTATGAACATAATTATATCCAGATCTTTTGGGATGAGTGTATTTATTTCCCAGGAGAGGAATTGCTGGGCCATAGGGTAGATCCACTTCTAGCCTTCTGAAATTTCTCCAAAGTGCTCTCCACAGAAGTTCCCACCAGCAGTGCAGGAGGGTTTTTTTTTTTTTTTGTCCCCACAGCCTCTTCTGCATTTGTTGTTGCTGTATGTATATTTGATGTATGACATTCTCACAGTGATGAAGTGGTATCACGTTGTTGTCAATATTTGTGTTTCTCTGATAATGACTTGGAGCATTTTTTTCACATTTGTTGGCCTTTTGGATCTCTTCTTTGGTGAATATTCTGTTCACATCCTTTCCCTCTATTTATATGGGGTCATTTTTTGTTATTGTTGATTTTGGTAAGCTCTTTATACATTTTGGTTATTAACCTCTTGTCCTGCCTCGTAAAGATCTTCTTCCATTCTGTAAGGAGTCTCTGTGTTTGGGTGGTGGTTTCTTTTGCTGTGCAGAAACTTTTCATTCTCTATTTTCCCTTCTTTATTTCTTACATTTCACCTGAGAGTAAAATCACCTGGATTCCATCCAGCTCATTCTTTCTTATCTCATCATTATATTTTTTAAATGTTTTCAAATATTTTTTTAAGAAGAGAGAACCAGAGCATCACTCTGGCACACGCGACTATCCATGGGTGAACTCAGGATCTCATGATTTTAAATCCAGATCTGAAGTTACTACACCACTTTCCAGGCTACATGACTTCACACTTTTGACAGCTATGTTGTATTCTAGTGCAAGGGATTGTTTTGTTACTCTCGTTTAGAGAATGTGTTCTTATCTCATTTCTCCAATTTTTCTAACTCTTGAGTCTCTCTTTGGGTGTAATATCTTATTCTAGCCCCTACTTTCACCTTTCTGTTTTCACCTGTTCTTATGTAGAAGTGTTCTCACAATTTTCAGGTTAGCATTGTTTATTTATAGTCCCTGTTTTTAAGGAAGATCCATACATTTATGAATTATATGAGTACCACTTGGATAAGTATTTAACACATGGTATCTTTTGGGTGAGGAACTGACATATCTATTTACATAAAAAATGCTCATGAAGTCTGCAAGTTAACTTATGTCCATCATCCTAAATCCCTGTGTTTACATATATTGTCCCCTTTTCTGAAAATATCTGAAAATAACCTTTTCCTGTATTTCTGTTCCTAGATGTTAACCATCTTTTATGTCTTGCACTCTCCTCTAAACTGTTACATTCTGTTACTTGGTTTTCCTTTAAAACTTCAACTCTTACTGCCCTTAAACTGTATACGTAACAACTTCAAAGTACATATTTTTTTAACTAATTACATGGCTATGAAGTCTTGTTTCTTAAATTAGATTATAATTCCCCTGAGGAAAGAGACAATAAGATTCTCTAATATCCTCAAAGTCAAACATGTGCAACCTAAGTGCTTCTTACATGTTGTCAAGTGACTGGCTAGAAATTCTATTCAATTTGTCTTTTCTGAGTAAAATTAAGGAAGTGGTATTCCCAATATCCTTGTTTTGTCCATGTTGTTTTCGTTCATAAAACTCAAATTTTTCTCCACCTTCCTCTCACCCTCCTCCGACTCTTACACATGGCTGTTTCTGACAAATATCTGGAAATAGTAGAAATATTTACTGAGAATATTTACCAGTCATATTTTAATATGAGGTCTTAAACCCATTGTTCTGTAAGCTTAACAATTAGTCTTACAACTCAGAAAAAGATAATTTCTTTTATCTTCAGTTATGTTGATAAGAAAATGAAAACATGGAACTTTTAAGTGGCTTTGCAATGTGTGTACTTCTTCTTCTAGCATTTGCCCTTCTTCCGTAGCCAGTCAACAGCGTCAGGTTGAAAGCTGTCAGGAGCTGCTTGTTGCTGGCTTTGAAAGTGACTGGGATCCATGTGGATTCAGTCGGCTAGGAAGGATCGTCAGTTTCCCCAATGAATGGGTACTCATGGGATGCACCACGAGAAGGTCGATCCAATGCATCCCAATGTGTGTACTTAATAACTAGCACAGGTGAAATAGAAAGGCAGTTCATTTAGCCTAGAGTCACTGGCCTCCTGAATAAAACCTGATCTTGTCCCACTCAGCTTCACTGCTCTTCATGTACTATAATGCCAAAATGCAGTTAAAATCCATCCCTCTTAAAAATGTATATAAACTATAGATTAGTGATGTCTCATATAATATGATTAAACATTCCTCTGTAGTGTTTCATTATAAGATAATTCTAAAATTTGAAGCTATGATATGTCTTAGTCCCAGGTCCTTTAGTCCCTTAGTCCCAGGTCTCTTAGTCCCAGGTCTTTCTCACTAGAAGGCAGATTTCCCATTAATTGATTTGCTCTTTAAATTAAAAATCACTTTAATTGTTCTCTGTCAGAAGTATTTCAGTTCCTTTTTAATCAATTGAATATGAGGATTGTGTCTGAGCTTACTTAGGGGGATGTAATGGTAAGGGTTCTATGGCCACTTGCAAAACACAATTAAGCCCTGGGATTGTGGCCAAGAGCTCTGGCAGGCAGAGACTTGAAACCAGGGGAGAGATTATACTGAAACTATATTAGTAACATCTAATTGCTGTTTTAACTTCTTCCTTCCAACCATACTGGTTGTCCTGGCAGGGACTTGATGCCTCAAGCATCAAGCAGGAGCCAAAATGAATTTATCATAGATTATATGTGTTAAAGTTTAAATTAGTCTGAGGCCTAGTAGCCATGAGAAAGTATTTCCTTTATAACTCTGATATTGTTCCAGATGCTCTAGCTGCTTGTAGTTTATATAAGACTGTTGACTCAGTCCTGCCTCAAGCACAGAGAAATGACAGGTGACCCACCTTGGGAATTCCATTTCCTAGTGCATAGATGGAGGTTCCAGAGATGGAGACTTTAGAAATTAGTGTTTCATTGAAAGAGAAATGGTCTTTTAAGTTCTTTTTGGTGGTAAAAGAAGTTGGAATAACAGAATATAAAGTGCAATATTTTTTTTTTCAGGAAGAAGTCCTTTTCCCCAAGTACCTTATCTACTTTCCACTTTTACCGCCAATTCACCTTTAGTTGTAGCAGAATGTACTGTTAACATTGGACTTTTTAAAGATATCAGATTGTCTTAACATGGGGAGTAGTCCAGCTCTAAGATGTCAGTGTGAATGAGCAGGAATGTCTGTGCCTTACAAGAGACTGTACAGGCAGAGGTAAACTTTATGTTCAAAAGCTATAACTTTTATTCCAAATAGAAAGTATTAGCATATAACATCTTTGGATTTAGTTGCCATTCTCACATGTGTATTCTTTAGTCTCTTAGTTGTTTTGCTTTGTATTTTCCTAATAATAACAAATGGTAAGTGTCATTTCAAATGCCTTTTGATCATATGCCATCTTAGGAAAAGTGTCTAGCTAGATCCTGTGAACACTTTTTTTTTTTTTTTTTTTAAATTTCGACCAGGGTTATGGTTGGAGCTCAATGCCAGCACTATAAATCCACCACTCTCAGCAGGCATCATTATTATCATTATTTTCCTTCTATTTTATTTGATAGGACAGAGAGAACTTGAGGGGGGATAAAAGGGGAAAGAGATAGAGAGACACCTGCAGACTTGCTTCACCACTCCTGAAGTGTCTCCCCGCAGGTGGGGAGCAGGGACTTAATTTGGGAGCTTGTACATGGTAACTTGTGCACTCAACCAGGTGCACCACCTCCCATTCCCCACACCTTGTGTTCTCTTTAATTCAAGCTCCTTATTTGTGGTTGAGCTGCCTTGTTCTTTACAATTCTAGATATGAACACCTTCTTAGATATCGTATGTTCAAATATATTCTCTCATTTAATAGGAGGTCTTGTCATTTTGATCATAACTCATTCATCTTGTACAGAAGTGTTTCAGTTTATGTTCCCTTTGCTTATTTTATGTTGTTTCTCTTGCACTTGGAACTCAATTCCCAGAATATTCTCTAAAACTGACGTTAAGGAGCATGTTTTCTTTTATGTGACTTTTTTTTGGGGGGGGTTCAGGTTTTATACTCAATTTCTTAATCCCTTGGATTAGTTTTTGTCAATGGTGTCAATAATTGTCTAGTTTCACTCTTTATCATATAGTTGTCCAGTTTTCCCAACACTTTTTACTAAAGATCTTTTCTTGTTCCACTTTATGTTCATGGTGTCTATGTCTTCAAATCAGTTTATTTTTCTATGTGCCAATATTTCTCTAGGCTCTCAATTCTGTTCCACTATTCAGAATAGCTTTTTATTCTAGTAGCATGTTTGGATTGCAATTCTTTTGTTGTATCATTTGAAGTTGGGGAGCATGATACTTCATTATGTTTTTGTCAGTTTTGAGCTACTTAAGTCTTTTGTCCCTGTAAGTAAATAAAATTTATGATTTTCTTTCCACATCTAAGAATGGGCTGCTGATGGGACTTTCATGGAGATTACATTGAAGTTTCTTTTCCTTTTAAGTAGTACAGCCATTTCAACAATGGTCATGAGCAAACACTGTACCCTTTTCTGTTTCCTCTTCTTCCTTCAATCCCACATGACTATTTGTATGTATACTACAGTAATTCTTTCTCTCTCTCTTTCTCTCTCTCTTTGCCTGTATTCTTGCTCTATACGATTGTGTTTTTTACTTTATCTCTAGCCTCCAGACCTCTGTCCACCATTCACTAGCTGCTTAATGAATATTTGCTGAGTGAACAGGAGAAGAAGCTCTTGAGGATGAGAATCAAGCCAAATACCTCTTAGGCATTTTTTTTAAAAAATTAAGCAACATGTCAAAGAATAAACTGACATTAATGGATTCAGGAAAATAACCGTACCAAAAATCTTTCTGAAATATATGATGTATATTTTTGCTTTCTTATATATAGGCCACTGAAAACAGTTTGACATTTTCTTGAAGTTTCAGGGGTATTAATATGAATATCAACTATTGTTTGCTTCTGTGACAGAGGGTATAGGTTGGTCTGACATTTGCAGGAAGGAGAGGAAACACAGAAGCAAAGGCAGTCAGTCCCTCAGAGTTCCCTGAAGTCATTTATGCCACATGCCTCAGAGCAAGCAACACAGATATTCCAACATAGCTAAACAATTCTCTTAAGAAAGAGACACTGATCCATGAGTGCTATGTCACTCCTTCTTTAACCATACATACACTTAAGGAAATAAGTCACCACATCTACCTCAGGGGCTTCCCACTGTATAATTAAGAACTACTCTGAGAAAGTGGAGAGAGAAGAGCATCTGCTTTAAAATCTGAGATGAGCTGGAAGCCCAGCTCTCTACTTCTAACAAGTCACGGACATGTGGAGACTGGATGATGTTGTGTATAAGCTCAGCATATGGCACACACGAAATACTCTGATTTGTGATAATTTCTCCTTCCTCTTGACATGCACCACTCTCCTCATGAGTCTCACTCTCCATCCACTAGTCTAGGGAAGGGAACCAACTTCTGCCCTTCTCTGCTCTCTGTGAAGAACAGTCCCATGGAAAGAATATGGTTTCTCTATCCCAACATACTCAATTCTGTAAAATCACTGACTTCCATATATCTCCCTAAGCATTTATATTTAGAGAAGAGGCAATTGACTAATAGAGACAACTAAAAACTAGTCTGACAAGCAACATAGTCATCTTGGAAATAGAGTTTGTCTTTTTCTCACCAAATCTCACCATTTGAGTAATACTGTTCCTGTCTTCATGCAAGGCAAAGTCTTGCATCCAAGATAAGATGTAAACTTAAAACTTCTATGCAGGTATTCCCAGTAGCTTAGTTTTATACAGAAACTTTCTTCTTCAAATGTAATATGACACAGTATAACCAATATATCCCCTACCTGGGAATAATGTAACTGCTGTGTCTTTATATAGCTGCATCTCATTCTGATTTATTGAAGGATTTTGACTTTTCATAGAGAGGGTTTTAACAAAGTCACTTTAAGCCCCTTTTAGATTTGAAATGATAAAAGCTTTGGCAGGACTTGTAAGAGATAACAAGGAGTTGTCGTTCAAACATCCTTAACAGCAGAAACCTGGCCCCAGCTAAGGAGAGCACATTTTTACACCCTCTGGAAATGGGGATTGGTTTATCTGAAAGTCTGCTGGTGGCATGTTTCCCATCTCTGTGGCTGTTGAAAAATGACACCAGAGTAGAGGTTGATTTAAAGTTCCTTTTGTAACTAAGATAATCTCTCAGACAAACTGATAATAGCTAAGGTGGGTCTTTTACATAGTGACTTTGTGAAATGGGCAAATAAAAAAAAACTAATGTTTTTATTCTGATCTTAAGAGAGTAAATGTATATTGCATAAATGCTGTTGAATTAATTTGTTTGGCTACCTGTTACTATACTTTATAAATTTTATATAGTAATTAATACTGAATAATGAGGTTGGCCTCCATCAACATTTTACTGAACAGTAAATCAAGAAATATTTTTTTTGTTTTAATAGTATCCATTTAAAATATTTCTCTAAAAAAAAAGAATGTTGCTGGTACCTTCTGAAATGGCTCAGATTGACTCCCAGCCTCGGCATTCAGAAGCTTGTATTAGTATTCCTTTTCCTCTTGTGGGATGGCTGTATACAGTACTTGTTTCTACCAAATAAAATCTGGAGAAAGTGATAGGATATATCTTTCAAAATTTAGTTACAGAAAACCCCTCTTTTTTTTTTTTTTTTTTTTTTTTTACCACCAGGTTTATCACTGTGGCTCAATGCCTGAATGACAACTCCATAGCTCCCAATGAGAGATGGAAAGAGAAGTGGAGAGGGAGACAGAGGAAAATAGAGAAAGGGAGACACCTGCTCCACCATTTCTGAAGCTTCCCCCTTTGCAGGTGGGGAACAGGGTCTTGAACCCAGGTCTACACAAATGGTATTGTGTGTACTCTACCTGGTGCCACACCACCCAGCCCCAAGACTTTGTCCTTTATAGGTTACAGATAATGTCTTGTTTATATAGCTCTACCTGCTATTAGTCTTCATTTTCTCTTCTGCTTTCATGATGAAGCTAGTGGTCACACCACATTGTGAGTTCCTTTATTGAGAAAACCATATGGCAAAGAAGTGAGGGGAGTTCTTAGATAACAACCAGTGAGGAACTCTTGTCCAAGTAACTCATGGGAAATAGAAACCTACCAGCACCCACATATTAGAAGCAGATTATCCTCTAGTTGAGTACTTTATCAAGGAGTTCAGAACCTTGAAAATATGCCACATCAACAGCCTCCCTTGTCACAGATAGACCACTGGGACTCCTGGAACACTAGGGCATGTGCTCTACTTGTTGAACCCTTCTAATAAAGTCTTCAAACCACACCACACCAATTACTACTGTAATTGCAATCTTAAGAAAGAGTTTAAAATGGATAACTCAGAGACACCATTCCAATTTCTGGACTAACAGAAATAGTAAGATGGCAAGTGTTGCTCTAAGCTACTAAACTTTGGTGTAATTTGTTATTCTATAATAGATAACTGAGGACACTTTAATATATAATTATATACATAGTCTATAGTAGATTACAAAAGAGTAGGAAAATATGGTATTTTTCTATAATGTAAATGAGATATGCTTGATTCCATGGAATAATATCTATGTGTTATATAATTCCATAAATATTTATTCATTATATAACCTCCAAATAAAACTAAACCAGTTTCCTCAGAAGGGCATGAGGTAGAGAATTCAAAACATCAGCTCAACATCCAGAGACTATGGGATATTTCACCAAAAGATAAAGAAAAATCTGATATTTTTATTGGGAAGTTAATGGTTTACAGTACAGATGTTGACCTATAGGCACAATTTCTCATCTCCTCATGATAAGTGTTTGCAAAATACTTTCACCCTCAAACTGAGTTTTTTCCCAACATCATGCACCAGGACCTGAAAGCCCTCTTCCCATACCCCTCTCCCTCACCTTCTTCCCCAGGTTCTTTGCTTTGGTGCAATACACTCAACAAGCCAAAATGTTACTTTATGTTTCCCCTTTCTGTTTTTGTTTCCTTAAGTTCTGCTCATATGTGAGATCATTCCATACTCATCGTTCTCTTTCTGACTTATCTCACTGAACATGATTCCTTCAAACTCCATCCAAGATGAGGTAAAGAAGTTGAATTCACCATTTTTTATGTATACTCTTATTAACTTGTAGTCATATATAAATTAAAGTGATACTATTAAAGTGATATAAATCACTTTAATTAATATGAGAGGGGGAAAATTGATTGTATGTCTCAAACTTTTTAAAGCACAGACTGAATCTTTTTAATACATATGCTGAGTCTTTGATATGTTGACTCTCTCAAAAGCCTAGACCAGGGAGAACAAAAGCAACTGGTGGCACAACTGTATACAAGAGACTGGGTATTAAACCACAAATCCTAACAAAGGGACTTTTCAAAGTTAACCCAATTACCAAATAATGTGATGATAACAATAACTATTCATTGTCTTCTTAAACCCTAAGACAGCAGGAACCTCATATTTCCACTATAGAGCCTATATTTCCCCTAGTTCTGGAACCTTAGGGTGGGGCCCACTTTCCTGCATGCTTCTCTCAATTCATACCAAATAGTATTGCATCTGCAGATCACAACCTAATCAATGCAACGAGTGCCACCTCAGCATGCTTCACTTCAGACTGTGTCCGGCGACTTCAGGTGTGGGATGACAACTTCAGCTTCATTACTTGGGTGAGATCTTTCCTTTCATAGCATTCTCTAATTCCATTCCACTTCCTAACAAAGTCCCAAAACTAGATATAGACCAGATCCCCTGAGATGGAGCATATGTTCACACTTATCCATAAACTAGGGCAAAATATATACCTGAAAGCAAAAGTATACAATAGTCTGCAGTGCGTATCCCCCAACACTTCATCTGCATTATTCCAGCCTTTAGGTCCATGATTGTTCAACACTTTGTTTGGCTTTGTATGTTAACTCTCTTTTCAGCCACCAGGTTCCAGATACCAGCATGATGCTGACCAGACTTCCCTGAACAGATGACCCCACCAATGTGTCCTGGAGCTCCGCTTCCCCAGAGACTCACCCTACTAGGGAAAGAGAGAGGCAGACTGGGAGTATGGATTGACCAGTCAATGTCCATGTTCATCAGGGAAGCAATTACAGAAGCCAGACCTTCGACCTTCTGCAACCCACAATGACCTTGGGTCCATACTCCCAGAGGGATAAAGAATGGGAAAGCTATCAAGGGAGGGGATGGGGTACAAAGATCTGGTGGTGGGAATTGTGTGGAGTTGTACCCTTCCTACCCTATGGTTTTGTTAATGTCACCTTTTTAAAATAAATAAATTAATTAAAAAAAAGAGAAATAATAGTCAGTCCATATCTGTAACCTTGAGAGAACTACTGACATTTCCAAATGGATAGAATGGGAATACAGAACTCTGGTGGTGGGAACAGTGTGGAATTATACATTATCTCATAATTTTGTAAATCAATATTAAATCACTAATAAAAAATAGAAACTGTGGAAGAAAAAAGAAATCCTGGTCTTGTGTTGTTATCCATTTGTATTTGATTATTTTTTAAAAGAACACTGCTCAGCTCTGGTTTATGGTCATGCTTGGGATTGAACCTGAGACCTCGAAGCCTCAAACATAAGAGTCTGTTGTGGGGTGGGGCTGGGCAGCAGTGCACTAGGTTATGCATACATAGTATGAACCAAGGGACTCCAGTTTGAGCCCCTGGGTCCCCACCTGCATAGATGGGCAGGGGAGGTCACTTCGCAAGTGGTAAAGCATGTCAGCAGGTGTCTATTTTTTCCCCCTCATTTTCCCCTCAACTTCTCTGTCCTATTCAACAATAATAACAACAGCAATGAAAATGGAAAAAGGAGCAATGGATTCTTGGTGCAGACACCAAACCCCAGTGATAACCCTAGAGGCAATTAATTAATTAAAATTAAAACAATTAGAATCATGTAAAATATTAACATTTAAAACAAATCATGTTTTCATAAGCATTATGTTATCTCCCTGCCCTAAATATTAATTTATTTCTTGTAAATAGAAATGCAGAACTCTAGTGGTGGGAACAGTGCAAAACTATACTCCTGTTATCCTGTAATGCTGTAAATCAATATTAAATTACTAATGAAAGTTTTTAAAAAGAAATAGAAAAAAAATTTTAAATTCTGGTCTTAACCATCCAGCTCCTATGATGGCAATACAAAGCATAGTGCATGGCCACTAGAGTCAAGTTTAATGCAAGAAATTAACTAACAAAGTGTTAAAGTTTCTGGGAGAGCAAAAGAAAATCGATAATATCCAGAAATCCAGAAGCTGATGGTGTCTTTGCAAGAATGTGAAGGACTCCATTAGACTGCTGGTGCCACTGAAGGTTCTGAACTATATTTCACCTCTTCTGGTTCTTCTGCCATTGGCGCAGCAGAAGTAGACTGGCTTCTAGCATTCTAAACAGGTCTTCCCTTGGCAAAGTCTCCTTGGAGCCCAGTTGAGAAGAGGGACTGGAGAAACTACTATCTGTAGAAGGGTAACAGAAATCTCAATAAGAAGTACTTGCCATGCATGATAACACTTTCTTCTTAAATATTCTAGAGATTTATTTTATTTTATTAATTTATTATTGGATAGAGATAGAGAAAAATCCAAAGGGGGGAGATAAAGAGATAGAGAGACACCTACAGGACTGCATCACCACTCTCAAAGTTCTCCCTGTACAAGTGGGGACCAGGGGCTTGCACCAAGGTCCTTGCACATGGTAACATGTGTGCTTAACCAGGTGTGCCACCACACAGTCCCTGAGATTTCTCAGAATACTAGAAATGGACCTACCCTATAACCCAACAATTTCTCGCCTGGGGATTTATCTAAAGGAAATAGAAGAACCCATCAGAAGAGATCTCTGTAGACCTATGTTCATAGCAGCACAATATATTAATAGTCAGAAACTAGAAGCAACTGAGATGTCCAAGGAAAAATGAGTGGATAGAAATGTGGCATGGTTATATGATGGAATACTACTTTGCTGTTAAAAATGATCAAGTCTCTTGGATGGAACTTGAGGAGATGTTAAGTGAGATATGCCAAAAAGAGAAGGGCAAATACCAAATGATCTCACTTATAAGCTGGACTTAACAAGTAGAAAAATGCAGGGAGAATAGAGAGTGAAACATGGACTGGACACAGTGTATTGCACCAAAGCAAAGACTCTGGAAAAGGAGGGAAGGGAGAAAAAGAAAACCTCTAGGGCCTGACACATAATTAAATTGTGTTCATGTGTCAATGACTGTAAAGCATTAACTCTCTCAATGCAAAAAAGAAAGGAAGGAAGAAAGAAAAAAAAAAGAAAGAGAGAGAGGGAGGAAGCAGGGGAGGAAAGAGGGTAGGAAGGAAGGAGAGAAGGAAGGAAAGAAGGAAGGAAGGAGGGAAGGAAGGAAAGAAGGAAGGAAGAAAGAAAAGAAGAAAGAAAGGAAAAGAAAAGGAAAAAAAAAAAACCTGTTTCATCGAGCATGCTTCGTATTCTCCAAGACTTAAAGTTATCACAAGAGGATACATGATATGACATTCCTCAAGCATTTTACATTAGTTTTACAAATTAAGCCCCAGATTACCAGTGTATTCAAATGTGACAAGATGTCTGGAATACTTAAATTTCATCATAAATAAAACCAAGGGGTTCTGGATTTTAAAATATCATTCAAACCTGTTAGATGAGTAGGTTTTGACTGAACAATTTAGTTACTCTAGTCAAAGTGGTTTACTCAGAAATAGGTTATAATACTTTTAGGTCTGTCATGCACAGATTTATATCCTCACATCATGGATAAACAGAAGGGGGAAAACTGTGTAAATTTGACAAGGGTGCTTTCAGATCCAAATACTTTCTTCACCACTATTCAGTCACATAATTTCTTGTCATTCCAAATAATCAGTCCTAACATACATAAGATAATATCAACAGTGCTAAATACTTTGCACATTTTACTAGACAATTACTTACACGCCTCTTCTCTTAGGTTACTTTCTCAGGCATGTACAGAAATTAAGTCAGAGAACCAGGAAAGCAGTTTACCTGGATAGTGCACCTGCTTGGCCATGTGTATGGCCCAGGTTCTGGCCTGGCACCCACTACACTAGAAGAAGCATTAATGCTGGAGCATCTTTATCCCCCTCCACATATGTCTGTCTCTCTACGTCTATCTGAAAAGTCAACCCAGAACAGTAAAGCCCTGGTAATGGCAAAAAAGGGCCAGACTAATTATTCATGTTCTTATGTATCATAATAGATACAGAGAGAACAAAATAGGGGGAGATAAAGAGAGACACCTGCAGCTTGCAGGTGGGGACAGGGCCTTGAACCTGGGTCCTTGCACATGGTAACTTGTGTCCACCACCTGGCCCTAATTATTCATTTTCATCTGCCTTTTTTTCCCTGGCTTTTAGATTGACTACAATTTTCATTCTATCAGTCCCCTTCTGACAAAATGTGTTTGCTGTGTGGAGAACATGCTATCTGAGAGAATCACCAGGGCCAGGTTGTGGCACACCAGGTTAAGCGCACATAGTACTAAGCACAAGGACCTCACAAGAATCCGGGTTCAAGCTCTGCCTCCCCACCTGTGGGAGGGAACCCTTTACAAATAGTGAAGCAGATCTGCAGGTGTTTTTCTCTCTCCTTCTCTATCTCCCCCACCTCTTTCAATTTCTCCTGTCCAATAAAATGGAAAAAATGGCCAAATGGCCGCCAGCAGCAAAGGATTCACAGTGCTGGCACTGAGCCCCAGTGATATCTATGGAGGCAAAGAGAGAGAGAGAGAGAGAGAGAGAGAGAGAGAGAGAGAGAGAACTGCCACGATTTTAGTTAAATATTTTTCAGAGGCCCTAAATGGTTAAAGTACTGCCATCAGTGCCGCCCTTACCATGAGTCTCCCACTTTGCCAAGGCCTCAAGCTAGTGCTTAGTGAATAGTTATCAAGTACCTAATCATCTCAAGAAAAAATTCAATTCAAAAGAATTAAAGGCTTTTTCAATTAAACCACAGGCTGCCATGGATTATGGCCACAGATTCATTTTCTATCTGCCCTCAGAATCCTCTGTAACTTAGCAGTGGCTTGGATACTGTGGAGAAGAAAAAAAAGTCTGTGTGTCTTGCTTTAATGCTCAGATTTATACAGGTAATTGGATTTCTGACTTCTCTAGGAAAGACAGAGAATCATGTCTCTGATCCTCGTCCTGAAAAAGCCTAGAGAATGCTCCACCACAATTAGCACATACCTCACAGGAGTCTATGTTAAGCCCAGAGAAGTGGTATCATTACAGCTGCTCCTGAAAGTTCTGCTGGGCAAGGAAGTGTGAATATT